>NW_022145606.1:7125478-7725478 GCF_000002235.5 Strongylocentrotus purpuratus | reverse complement strand
ACAAATACAGTCCATATTACAAAAGTATACCCAAGGCTTTGGCAGCCTATGATAAAAAAAGTCTTAAATAAATGTGACCTTGAAATCTGTTTCATGAGCAATCGTAACATGTTCTCTATCTATTTAATCTCTCTTTTTATAGTATTTTCTGCCGCGGATGAGAGAACACTTAGGGCTTTAACGAGTGCCGCAAACTCTCCTTAGCTCCTATACCAAGTTAGGGCTGATGCACACAAGTTTGATTAATGCCAGATACTTGTGTTACTTTCGTCTTAAATCCTGATCAAATGTTCTGCTTCTGAGCCTTTACATGACCTTGTTTCAATCAACAGGATAACCATTCTTTATAACAGCCTAGTAACTTCCTGTCTCTTATTGATATTGATATTAATCGAACGAACAGCACATTGAAAACCTATCATGAATTTGCATGTTCTTAATATTATATTCCATGACCTAATTGATAAATTGAGCGTTAAATATTGCCAAGGTGGGGTATACTTTTTAGACGCACTGTATAACAAAATTCGAGCATATGGTTATTTCATAGTCTTTGCCATTGTAACAGAACAATCATATGACACAGAGCACTTAACGGAATAATGTCAGCAATACAATTTTGCCCATTGAAAACTACCGTTGTATACACTAATATCATGAATGTTCTGGAGCATATATACTCAACGAGAATGTTTGAACGTTAGAAATATATCCCGGCATATGTAAATGGCAATAAGTTTATTAACACTTTTTAATCTGTAAAATGTACGTATAATCCCGTAGGCCTTTTCTTGTGTGAACATTATGCTAATTTATTCTTCTTTTATACCGCATTCGTATGATATAAACATTTTTGTTAACTCTTTTGTTAAAAAAAACAGCCCAAAGTAGGATACGCGAAACCAGAAGAAGAAGAAGAGTATTTTGTGGCATGGCGTTCTGGCGAACTTAAAGTAACCTGTCAGGTAGACGACATGGACATAGGCACTCAGGCAAGTTAATATAAATGCTTTAGACACAACGACAAAACAAACTGAAAATTGACTGGTCGATTTGTTGGCTTTTAAGTGCAATGCATTTGTTTGGTTGGTGTGGTGTCCATCTGTATGATCGGTCCATAGCGTATTGAGAGAGTGCGTTGTGACACGCGGACACGTACGTGATCAAAGGTTAATTCACAGAGCTCCAAATAGTTCCCTCCCATACAAAATCTCTATAATAATGGGATAGAACTTAATTCGGAGCTCCATTAATTAACCTTTAATCGCGAACGTGTGCACGTGTCACAACGCACTCTCTCTCTCGATACGCTGACGGAGGTATACTCGAAGTTAAAAAAAAGAAAAAAGAATTACCTGATTACCTGAATATAAATGTCATTCTTGGAAATAAATGTATCAATTCTTTCTAAAGGTGTATTATCAATATAATAATAATATTAATAATATTGTTTATGTACCCTCTCTCGACGATAGTGCGTTTGATTACTCAACCATTTTATAGAGTGATACCTACGGGGTTCAATGGAGACACGTGTAGCTTAAACCGTATCCTCGTAGAGGAAGAGATAATCTTACATCACTCAAATTGTTTAAGTCATACAATCTAATTCATGGGCATGACGGATACATTTAATGTGTATTTAAAATGGTTATCCTATGCTCTCTTAACAGACACGACAGGAAACTTTGTTTCGTAATTTAGTTCAGGTCAATGTAACGTTCGTTAACACTTCAACCGCTGGCAAATCCGAAGTTGAGGTTCGGTTCATTTTGAAACAAAGCGCAACGATAGACATTATTTGTCTGATGAGTATGTCAGGTAAGTGTTAAATGCTTAAAATCATATATATATATATATATATGTAGGCTCGTAGCTTCGCTTTCAGCTTCATAACGAAGAAATGAAAAAAAGGAGGAAAGAGAGGAAGAACAACAACATTTTAATATTCCAAGCTTATCAACTGTTTCAAATGTCTAAATGGCAGAAATATGGTTTTGGAAAAAAAAGGGAAAAAAATGCTGATGCCATAAAATATTGATCTAGCAAAATCGTAATTTGGTGTTGTATTTTCTAAAAGACAGAATGGTTAGGTATTAAAAATAAACAACGAAATTACTTATCTCGGCCAAGCTCTGTTTTTGGTAAATGTGTCTCTACCAAACGTACTGTAAAACGTTCAAAAATTATAACAGTTTCAGAAGAAAAAGGTGTCGAAAAATTGTACACGGTTGGAAATAATATTGGAATTCAGTATCTCAAACGCTTAGGAAGGATGAAACACCGACGTGAAGCAATGTTTTTGCCTTCTTATTACAGGAGACGAGGTGACACCCAGGGCAAACCGAGCTCAAAAGTAGGTCTATATTTATTTTTTTGTTTCGAAATATTATATTCCGCTGCTGATTTTCTTCTGGGTGTTAATGTGATTACATGTTAGTATTCATTCATCACTACTTCTTCTGATTGTAAGGTAGGTCTGTTGCGCAATTTTGGTTTTCTTATTTCCTATAGATTCCCCTATTAGATTTGAAACAATCAATCGTCATTGTCTTGTACAACGATTATCCTCACGTTTGGGATAAGTGGAACTGCTTTGCAGTGGTTTATATCTTATTTAGTCTCCGTCAATTCTGTTTCCTCAGGAAAACACAATCCTTGGTCCGGGGTCCCACAAGGCTCTGTCGCCGGCCTGCTACTCTTTATAATGTTTACATCTCCCTTGCAAGATACCATATTGGCTCACAATATATCATGTATGACATATGCAGACGACGTGCAATTGTGCCTAACATTTGATTCTGGGAATCGCTCTGCTGCTGTTCAGAAGATGGAAAATTGCTTAAAGGATGTTAAAATTTGGGTACTTCAGAGCAAACTTTCTCTAAATGACACTAAAACTGAATTTCTTTACTTTCATTCCAAGTTTGTTTCTCATGTCCCACAAATCAGTTTAAGAATTGGGCAGTCTGTAATTTAGCCATCCTTTATGGCCCGTAAGCTTGGGGTTGTTATGGATTCTTCACTTACTTTGTCTCAAAATATTGATGCATTTGTAAATTTGCTTTTGTAGCTATAAGGAAAATAGGAGAAATTCGTAGGTTTCTCGACCAGAATACAACCCATCGTCTTATCCATGCTTTCGTCGCATCTAGGATAGGTTGTTGCAATTCCCTTCTATTTGGTCTTCCTGCAAAAATAACCTCAAAGCTCCAACGTATCCAAAACACAGCAGCTCGTCTTCTTTCCTGTGTTCCTCGTACTTACAAAATTCTCCTCCTTACTTTCAAGACTTATCATGGTTTTACGCCTTCATATCTTTCTGAACTCCTTCCTCGATATACTCCTGTTCAGACTTTGCGATCTGCTTTTTTTCTTAGAAACAATACGGTCAACGTTCTTTCGTTTATGCAGCTACATTTCTTTGGAACAATCTCCCCCTTCAAATTCGCAATGCCAGTTCTTTAATTACATTTAAAACAATGCTAAAAACATATTTATTAAAGTATTTTTTTCTGAACGGCCCTCTGACCTTTCGCCTTTTATAATTTTGGTAGATTAACGTAGGATAATATTAATGTTTGAACAATTTGTATTTTGGTTTTAAGGGATTTGTAATTATGTATAGGCCTACATGTAATATTTTTATTTGCAAAGTTTTAATATTAATTGATTTGATGTAATTTGTAATGCAAATTCTGTTTCCTTTACTTATCAACAGTGTTCCTCTTAAACCGCCTAAAGGGAAAGTCCACTCGAAAAATAACTTACTTTCAATAAAACAAAACAAATTCAGACAAACCACTGAAAAAATTTGAGCAAAATCGGATAACTAATAAGAAAGTTATGAATTTTTGAAAAAGTATGTAAAACTATGGAACAATGAGAATCACAACACAAATTGCCAAGATGGTTATCAGTTTGTGACGTCATGTCCTCACTATTTATCCATTGCTCTATGGTTTAATCCCATTAATTTCCCTTTTTATTGCCCAAATTTCCCCATGCCTTTGCCCAGGTTATATAATTTGTATTAAATTGCGTGCATGACATTTCACAAAATCTTTTATAAACTTTGAAGAATTTATACTATTTTCTGAATATTGTATATTCATAATTATTGATTTATATATATATATATTATCAAAATTCACATTTGTCATGATTAAACTGAAACAATTACTCTATAAAAATAGTGCATCCACACATATTACTAATACTCTAACTTGGATGCTGGTGTGAAGAAATAAGATCCTTAAGGAGAAAATAGGGAATTTATATCATCAATATAAGGAAAATAATTAGTGGATAGCGAGGAAATGACGTCACAGACTCCTGAGTGAGTTGTCAATTATCTAGTGATTTTTTAAAGTTTTTTCAATGTCATTACAAAATCATTACTTTCTTATTAGTTATCCGATTTTGCTCAGACTTGTTTTGATTGGTTAGTCTGATTTGCATATTGCTCCGATTGTCTCATTTTCGCTTGCGTGAATATTGCCAGCACAAACCACTGACCTCTACCTCCTGAACGGATCATCGCCCATTCCCATTCACTATACGTTACGTACTAAAAGGCTGTATTGTCTGACCGTTCATGAATATTCATGTTTTTGCTAAACTCGGCAAAATGTTTGCTTTTACTAAATGGAAAAATTACGGTGGGGGTTGGATGAAATGGACATAATGAAATAGGCAGAAGTGATCTATGATAATTCATGCTTTTTATGTTTCGTGTGCTCGACCTATAATCTTCAAATCGCTTGGTAAACTGAGTCCAAAGTTAGACTTGTTTCACATGTGTATTATAGGCAATGACGAGCTTGCAACCTATTTTGAAAAATTACGGTGGGGGAACTTTCAAAAGTCAATGAGACATGAGGGCTCCAATGAAAGAGCTAGTGATAACGTACGTCGGGGTGGATGTGCTTTTCGTTTAAACAAAAAATGAATTTTTAACGATTTAAAAAAAAAACGTCCATAGGCTAACATGTTAGGCTGCTGACTCTGATCATGCTCTGACGATAGGGGGCGTTGTGAAATGAGACTAAACGGAGCCATATGTCTGCTTCTATTGAAAGTCGGTTATTTTTGGAGTGGACTTTGGTATTAAAGGCATTATGCAATTTGCGTATATAAATATCTTATTATTTTATTATTATTTCTGGAGAATGGAATTTTCTTGGTTTGGGCAATCTTGTGTGCAGGGGTGTCTTCTTCTCCATTTCATTGTCATTTAAATAAAGAGATAGTCTTTAAGATAATCACTAATTTGGTAGGTTTGAAGAGTTTAAAAGAAGCTTAATGAGACAATCTATTGGTTTGCTTATAATATTTACAATATATTATTTAATGTAGCCTATATTTTACTTCAACATAATCATGCTCTGCATGCAAAGTTTGTTTTCCATTTTCTTCAACTTTACACAGGTTGTAAATTGACCACCTTTAGATTTGTCTAATCAATTAACTATTATCTTTGTAAAACGTGTTGCCCTAACCAGCAGGGTTAACATCGCAAACTCAGTCCTTTTTATCTCCTTCACTGTCAGGCCTACCGATTCCCCAGACGTAACAGATGCACATTTGCTAATAATCTCAAGAGAACTACTTCCGAATAATTTCTCCGATTTGTACGTTGCTCTGGGAATCCAATCAAGTATTGCACAAGGCATCCTAGCACAGAATGACTACCGACAAACATACATGCAACTTCTGCAGCTGTGGAAGAGAAGATCTCATAGGACATGGGCAGACCTGGACCAGGTTCTTGTAGAGTCAGAGTCTGGTGGTCTTAGATCCATTTATAAACAAGAGCCAAAGTAGAAAAAATATGCGCATGTGTACTTGGCTAGCTTGGCATGTGAGTATTGAGGAAAAATGAGAAAATCTGCATGGCTCGCCTGGAGGAATGATAAAAATGTTAAAATCAAACAAGTTTAGTGGAAATATGTATATTCTTTCATGTGAGGATTTTATTGTTTTTTAAAATAAGTTAAAGCAATGGTTTATCTAAAATGTACAGCAAATAGGAATTTTCTCCACTGACATTTGTTTTATTTTGTGTTTGTAGGCCTACAGGTTTTCAAAGTTTCGAGGTATAATGTCTTTTGGCAAAAAATTAATCTACATCGGCCACTCTCGACCCGGGTGTAAATGGGTACCTCTCAATGGCTGGGGAAATATTAATTACAGGGTCCTAAGGAAGAACAGCATTGATGCTGATGAGGCATCCCTGGAAGCAAAAAAACATAATTATTTTATTCAGTACTTTTCCGCACTTTTCCAGGTGCGCGCTTCTGTTCAAATAAACATTAATCAGTTTAAATAGCTATAACGCTGATGGAACAGCGTACCCGTCTACACAAATAGATTTTTCCGGGTAAAGCGCTGTGAAACAACAGTTAGTTAGTAAGAGCGCTATAGTAATGACTTTATTGTATTTGAATTGTACGCTTGTTTTCTCATTTCCGATGAAGCGCTTCCGTACTTCCGGGTTAGTGTTTGGTCACGTGACACGTAACACATTACTACCCACAGTGCATGCTTTCCAGACTTACAGATATCTTTCAATGTCAAATTACTGATCAGAAAGAGTCTTTATTTTAGGTTTGATCATTCGACAGGGACTGTCCTTCTGAATGTTTCAGAAGATTGGTTGGATAGTAGGGATAAAGGTGACATGGTCGGTATGGTCATTCACTCGACTAGATAAAGCACACATTTTTCTGTATAATTATTAGTTTGTATGTTCTTAAATTACAACTTGCTTAAAGCCGTTGATGTTTACTTTCCTCAATTAATTTTAAATGTTCCTTGTACCCTATTATGTTCTATGTTTATGATGTATTTTTGTGCACTCTGCCATTGACACATACATGTATGTAAACGTTGATACACTGTGTCATAGACTTGGGTTTCCAATGTGTATTTCTTTGTTCATATCGTGTCTGACTATTTATTTTGAATTAAGAAGACACACAAATATAATTAGGCAGACGACATCTACAATATCACACTAATTAAACCAGGCTGGTCTGTGCAGAAGTTATTTCTGCTATAATTATAATATGTTGTAAATAATTGTGTTATTGCATTATTTTCATTGATTTTTTCATGTAATGAATACTGTTATTACGTTGTAAATTAAACTGTATGTTTACATGTTATACCCTGCCTTGGCAAATCCATTGTCTTTGGTTATGTATGCTATATTGTGATATATGCCTGTATAATTACAATATATTTGTACTACTGTTTATTTTGATTATCAAATAAATGCTTTACTTATCATGTAGGCGGGGCAGAGCAAGGTACCCCCTTTCTTCTCCTAAGTCATTTGTCAAATGATTGTGACCTGTGGAAAGGGTACCTCTATTTCCCCAATTCGACTATCCATATAAGGGGGGGGGGGGTTCTCGAATCGGGAAAACAAAATTTCAATTTATTTACTGGGTGTACATATTTGCTCTGATAATGGATAATGCCTAAGGGGATAGCCTCGATAATTATTTTTACGTTTGTATACCTGCACTTCATTTGATTAACAAATGTATCATCAGCTGTGCGTTAGTACACCCCTTATATTCTGAGTATTGGGGGAGTCCTGCAATGGCTCAGTTATATACGCAGGGCACACTCAGCTGTTGGCGTTGAAGGTGCCTGTTCGTTTGCTTGATGCAGACAAAATTGTGAGGAGATTTCTTTCTTCTTCTTCTTTTCCGTCCGGTATAATACTGACCGCTGTTGGCGTATTATTGTACCTTGTGCTTTTTATCTGACAAGTGTACAGAGCAAGTAAAAAGCCTCTGTAAGAACTCTGTGTGCAGCTAAAATATAATTTTAATTCATATTTTTATTGGAAATGTTAAATGTGTTCATGATGATCATACTTTATTAAACTGTTTATCATAAATACCATGTTACCATTTTAGATTATTTACTATGAAATACATGTGCTACAAATTACTATTGATATTTTGGTGGAAATACTGGTGAAAGTGTGTAGGCCATTTAATCAGGCCTTATACTGCATCTGCTTTGCTGATACTTGTGACTTTTATTTGTCAATGCTATTAATAATGTTTAACAAATTACACTGAGTTATATTGTTAATACGAAATAATTAACGTTTTGTGAAAATGTGAATATATTGTATATGTGTTTTAGGCAAATGTAACTATTTTGTAATTGATTATGAAAGCTACATGTACAACATTGTAAAGTTGAAGTGAGCGCAATCTTGACTTCCTTCAGATTGGATGCCACTTTATAAAAGTCACTATTTTGAAGAAAGTTTTGTTTAAATGTAACTTTTAGGACATTTGTAAAGGTATAGCACAAAGTTTTTATAGACCCGAATGAAAGTCTTGTGCTACATGAGAGTTGGATGGTAACACTCATGTATGTCGATTTAGCACAGTGTAGCTGGTGCCGACCGGTGAGTAAAATTAAGGGTTCTTCTGTATTAATGTTGTATCTATTAATGCCAAGATGTTATTTAATGATGTCACATGCATTGTTATTATTGACACTACTGTAAATATTGCTCACTGAATTATATGAATGAATGAATCAAGATCTTTGTAAAAATGATGTTGAACAGAAAAGAATTGTATTGAATATTTGATAATTGATTAATATATAATTAATCTTTATTTGATTGACAGATTTCACTATTAA
The DNA here is from genome assembly GCF_000002235.5 of Strongylocentrotus purpuratus. Lineage (NCBI taxonomy): Eukaryota > Metazoa > Echinodermata > Echinoidea > Camarodonta > Strongylocentrotidae > Strongylocentrotus > Strongylocentrotus purpuratus. Next base: position 7,716,796 of record NW_022145606.1, on the reverse strand, counting down.
AGTGAACATGACAAATTTACTCTCCTTGTCCTAACGAACAACAACACGCATCTTGACTATTAAAATACAATTAATTGTAACAGGTGAATGAAATAATTTTCAACGAGGCACTTAACAAAGATGTGTGCATTAAATTTCGTGGTATTACAAAAAATGGCCAATTGAATAATAGTTATCATAACAGAGAGTAGATAGATAGGTCAGAGTCCTTGAATCGCTGTAAATACTTTCCTACTCTTCAGAGTGTCACCATAATGTATATAAACTTTCTAATGTTAGTATCTGTGCCTTTTCTACTTTTTTTGGGGAAGTATGTACTTGTTTTGAATAAATTTTGTCATTTAATATTTGTATCTCCTACGGTCATTTAATTATTCGATTTTTTTAGCTGTCTATGTTTTCTTCAAATGACGCAGGACTATACACTGTGTATGTGCGTGTGTGTGTGGGCGGGCGTGTGGGTATACACGTTTACATGTACAAACTCACATTTATATATAGAGTGAAACCTCAGTATAAAGAGCTCTGATATATTAGTATATTTGTTATAAGAAGCTGATTTGTGTTGCTCCCAGCTCTTTATTTTCTTATAATATAACTAGATTCCTGATATAAAATGACAATTTTCTTGGTCCCTAGTACCTCATGAAAAATAATTTTTCACTGCATAAATAAACACTTGGTATAAGGCAGGGTAAAGAACTCTGTTGAAAAGTTTAGGATTGACAAGTTGAGGATAAACTCAATTTCGCACATAGGGCTTCTTGAAGTTAAGATATAGAACTTTATAAACTTTACCTTCTCTTATGTAGGGCATATTTTTCAAGTTCTTGGTGGTTTTTCATCAGAATCAAACTCTACATCCTGACCTTTGACCCTGTTACCTCTATTGTCCTGAAGCCAGCATGCACTACTATTAAAAAAATAATAATAATAAAAATTTCAAACAATTTACGTCGACACCTTAAACTTCTGCCCGCACCATCGATTGAATGGTCACAACTAAACGAAGGGAAGCTGTGAAACTAAATAGCGACCATTCGAGGAGCATAGCTGAGGGGAAAATGAAACACTGAAAAAAGACTGAATAAATATTTGAGCCAGAGAAAAGGAAACAGCGCCATCTAATCATCGTTGATGAATAACTCGAAGAACAGTATAGCCAAGCGGAAATTATTTTGTTCAGATTGGACAGCCTTAAAACCTAACAACAACAAATCATTCAAGTTCTGAACAAGTTAACATTTTGCATACCCCGCTGCACAAACCTGCAAGTCATCTTAATCTTAATCCGAACTCAACGAGGACCCTCGAGAAAAGAAAAGAATATAAATCATTGTAATTTCAGAAAGTAATACATATCTGAACAAGACAGTGTAGAATAATCAATTAAACGTACATTAACTCGAATTTAATGTTGATACAATTATTTTCTTAATAAGATCTTTTCAGTGTTTCATGATTATATTGTGCTCAAAACCTTATCAGGATTGTTTCCCCTCTTTTAAGATGTAATTTTTCGCACTGCGATCTCCAAAACCTAAATCATTTATACCATCACACCAAACTGCAAACTAAATTAATTAACCATACCCTATATACTCAAATATTGAAGAACTAATTAAATGTCAATTTTATGTATGGCCCAGACTGTTTTGAAGCAATGTGCCCCCCCCCCACTTTTTCAGATTCCCCCAAATTGCCCCTTTTTACATAGGAAAATTGCCCCTTTTATTTTGTAAGAAGTGCCCCTTTAAAATTAGAAAAGTGCCCCTTTTACTTTGACAAGTGCCCCTATTACTTAGTAAAAATGCCTCTTCACCCTTTTCACCTCTGACGAGTGCCCTTTTTATTTTTGACGCGTGCCCCTTTTCCTTCGACATGTTCCCATTTTCCTTAGTAATAACCCAATAAACAAAATCACGTGAAAATCACGTCAATATCAAGGTATCGACTTGAGGAGAGTTACGTTCTTCAAACACCGGACATTTACGTAAATGTGTTAATACGTTTATTGCACTAGGTCACTTAAAAGACACGTACACTAAATAACGCAATTGTCACTGCAATATCACCATTATAATAACGTGATTATCCCTACCTTGGAGACCATGGTTTGGAAACCTAATACTCCCGTGTTTTTTTGGTTATGAAATTACATCTTCATAAACGAAATTATCGCGTCACAGAAACACGTGAAGCGTTAGTGATAGTTTTAGTCAAAATACCTGCGTGAAATTCACGTGAATATTACGTCGAAGAGGAAATATATTACTGTAACCCGCGTTCAACCCAATAATTACGCAAATGTTACACAATAAATAAACCAAAATAATGACGTTCTCATCCCGTTTCTGAACATCGTGTTTTGGATCTTCCATAATTACGTCCAGGCGCGCCGGAAGCAGTTTGGGATTAGAGGGGGTGGGGGGGGGGGGGGGATCGGGGGTGGTTGCAAACATCCCAGAGGAGAAAGCTAGTTGCAACTGGTCCAGTTGATGAACCAGTTAATGCCAACTGGTAACCCCGGAAATTGAAATGGGCTAAATTATCCAATTGGTCCAGACCAGTTAGAATTCAACTGGTCTAGCTGAGCCATTAGAACCATTTGATAAAACTTCCAACCAGTTGAACGGCAACAACACTTCAATACTGGTACGTCTGTATTTCCAATGTAAAGGCATTGGTAATATAAAGTAGACTTACATAATTTAATTAATCGAAATTTTTTCATATACTTGTATTTTATTGAAATTATATTAGTTCTAGTTAATGTTTTCCTTATTCATGTTTAATTAAATGTAATTTATACGAAGTAGCGAAATGTCCTAATAACTGGTAATTTATATTTGTAGTATTTTCGAAATGAATTTCATATAACTAAATCATCAGTAATTAAGAAATATGCTGTAAATTCAGATAAACTGTTTAAAAAACATAGATCTGCACGCACCCCGTATTCAATATGCAAATTAATTTGTGTCAGCTGGTTCAACTGGAAACATGCCAACAGTCAGCCCGCAGTCATCAACTGGTGCAACTGGAAATATGCACACAGACCGGTTATCAACTGGTGCAATGAAAAGATGCCAACAGTCAGTTATCAACTGCCAACTGGTGAAAATAGAAATATGCCAACAGACCACGGAACTTAAATGGTAACTGTGAAACCATCAAGACACCCAGAAATAACTCATTTTTCACACCTGGAAATCACGGAATACCCAGCTTAGATTAATAATCCGTTTGAGTCACGAGACCATCACCGCGGAACTGCTGGCAACTTTGACTACCATTTACATAGGTGTTTTAAGACACCTAATAATTACTATTTTTTCATACCTAAATATCACGAATTCACAGCTTAGATTAGTAATCAGTTTTAGCTACATGATCATCACCAATAAAGTTATGGTAACTTTGAAACCATTTAAAAAGGTATTTTAAGACACCTAATAATTACTAATTTTTCACACCTAAAAGTCACTTATGCCCAGCTTAGATTAATAATCCGTTTGAGTCACGAGATCATCACCGCGGAACTGCTGGCAACTATGACTACCATTTAAATAGGTGTTTTAAGACACCTAATAATTACTAATTGTTCACACCTAAATATCACGGATTCACAGCTTAGATTAGAAATCAGTTTTAGCTACGTGATCATAACCAAGAAAGTTATGGTAACTTTGAAACTATTTAAAGAGGTGTGTAAGACACCTCAGAATTACTAATTTAATATAACCAGAGATTCACGGACAGAAAAATAAGACGATTAGCCGGTGTAAGTAATGTGATTATTACCATCAACCTGGATAACCTGTGAAACCAATCGATTAATGTGCTTACAAGACCGAATAATTACTTATTTATCACCACCATCGGTTAACGGACAAAAAACTCGTTGCTTGGTCAAGTGGTTATTTGGTCATAAACACGTGATTTACAGAGGTAAGTGGAATCACGTTACTCCAGTCGCGTGATAAATTGGTGGATTTTAGGTTAGATGAAAACGTGAACAGGAGTACCTTTTTTTTTAATGAAAGCACGTGTCGATAACGTTTAAATTTAGTTCAAAGGGAACCATACTTTAAAATCATTTCAAATACACTCCCAAAAGAGGTTACTTTTTAGTGTTTTGTTTATTGGGAAGTGTCCATTTTCCATTCTCATAAATCTTGAAATTATCTTGAATAAGTGCCTTTTTTAATCTCTAGTAGTAAGTGCCTCTTTTCAGGTACGAGAAGTGCCCCTTTTCACTTTTGATAAGTGCCCCCTTCACCTCTCATAATTGCCCTATTCAAAACTGAGAGGTGCTCCTTTACTTTGACAACTGCCCCTTTTTTCATTTGTAAGAAGTGCCCCTTCTCCTTTTAATAACTACCCCTTTTTTAAACACGGATGAGCACACCTTTCATTTTAACATGTGCCCCCTTTTTTTCTAATAAGTGCCTCTTTTCCTTTTGATATATGCCACAATTATAAAAGAGAGAGCTCCTTCCCCTTCTCATAACTACCCCTTTCCCTTTCTAATAAGTGCCCCTTTTCCTTATGATAAGTGCCCGCATTAAAAAGAAAGAGCTCCTTCCCCTTCTCATAACTGTCCCTTTTAAAAATATGAACGGTGTCCCTTTTCATTCAACAAATGCACATTTTCCTTTATTATAAGTGCCCCTTTTACATTTCCATAAGTGCCCCTTTTCCTTTCTAATAAGGGACCTATCCCCTTGTCACCTCTTATAAATGCCCCTATCAAAATCTGATGGGTGCCCCTTTTCCGTCAACAAATGCCTGTTTCCCATTTTCGTAAACACCTCTTTTTCATCACTGGTGAGTGCCTCTTTTCAGGAGAAAAAATGCCTCATTTTCACCTCTTATAATTATCCTTTGTACTTTGACACGTGCTCCTTTTCTTTTCTAATAAGTGTCTTATCCCTTTCGATAATTGTCCCCTTTTCATGTAATCATTAAACGTGCCCCTTAATAAAAGCGACTAAAAGCAATTTCCCCCAAAGTTCGCTCGCTGCGCTCGCTCATATTTAAAGATGATATAAGTATGTTACTTATCAAAGGTCTTTTCAGTCTTCCGTTATGAGAATGTGTTTATAACCCCATCACGATTGGCTTTTTTCCTCTTTATAAGATGTAATTTTTCGCACTGCGACCTCACAGATCTTTAAAAAAATTCTCGCTCGCTTCGCTCGCTCGTAAATGCATATTCAGACATCACACCCAACTGTAAAGTATGATACTTAAGCGATATCTTGTATGAAGTATGAAGAGAAACAAATATTGAAATCGTCCCTGATAATGTAATCACAATGTAGGGGTATATACCAATGTCTAAAAAATTGTATATTTTCGCTTTGAGATTTCCCACTGTAGGTGCCCCTTTTTTCCAGAAAGTGCCCTTTTTTGTTGGTGCCCCCCCCCCACTTTGGAAGTCGCTCGGCCGCCCCTGGTTGCAATGAAAGTGATAGTGACGACTGACGGTGTCGTGCTTTTGCCAACGTGTAACAAATTGCTATGGCATCTCTAGAATGAAAAATAAAAACATATACGGCGATTTAACCCTCATAACAATTGAGCTTTCAACAGTTACAGCAAAAATTGATATCTAATTAAAAAGACCTTTTCATTGATTAAATGTCCTTAATATGCAAAAATCTATTTCATACCCAAACACCAACTAATCCTCATACAACTTATTTGAAGTGTGTTTCAGGCTCAAAACAGAGTTAGGGGTGACTTTAATGAAAAACAGCTATTTGACTAACCTCATAATCCATAGACAGTCTACTCACATATTCCTTGGATGGGAGAGTTCCCCTTGAGACCCCACTACTACTCGTCTTTAAGATATTAAGTTTGGTGTTGCGATGTCATTGTGAAAACATTAACTAATGACTCGCCCTAATTTTGATATGTTAACAATATTTTCATAACTTCTTAACAACATTGTTTACAGAATACCAATCTTATGGTAAAAAAAACCGATACTAATAATAACAATATTTAAAGTGATAATGAAAAGAGTTATAATAATGATAGTAGTAATAACAACAATACAATTAATCGTCATAATGATACAAAATTATGACAATAATAGTATTAATAATGATTATACAAATACCAATAACATCAACCATACTCTTTTTACAACTGCTACTACTGCTACTACTTCTATATAGGCCTACTACTACTCATATACTATTACTAACAATATGAATAACAACAGTGATAATTATTTGTATAAATGTAAGTAGTATCATTATTTACATGAATGGTCTGATGTTTTTGCTTTTGACTTCATCGCCGTAGCCCTCAGCGAGAGATTTCATCTCCGGTTTCATCCATATTCAAGAGATCATGCGCTAATTTACATAATGGCTGTACTCGTCGTTGCTAGGAGACGGTAACACAACCGGTGTCCCCACCGAGCAAAAGCAACGGCGCGTCGTGAATTGATCAATAGCTCGTTATATGGGAAAGGCGATCATCATATATGCATATACGGACCGAAAGTGCTTGACTAATACCGTGGGAGAGTAAAACTTTCGTTAATAAAATAAATGTTGCTTTGCTGAAATTGGGGGTAAAAACAAAAGATTAAGAATATAAAAACTTGATGAACTTTAAATTGTATATTGACTTTTAATCTGGTTACATGTACAACACATTCTTGGTTGACGGAGATATGATGACTATTATACATGATATCAGCCAGAACAAAATATTACTAAGTAGATGTATCAAGAATTAGACATTGACTGCTTTACAGTGCACACATAGTTGTCTGACACAGTGGCGTTATGAGACAAAATTTTGGGAGGTCAGAACAAAATCCTTATCACCACCAAGTAGCATAATGCATGGGCAGCGGAGCATCTTCCAAAATAAGATCGATTGATATTGATGGCTTGGTGGTAGAGTCGCTGCCCGGCAAGCAGTAGATGCAGGTTCAAGTCCTGCTGGTTCAAAGATTATTTCTGACTTGTTTTTCAATGCAGATCGATCAATCGATATTATTTACTGGGTGTAAGCCACAAATACGTATAAATAATAATAATAATAATAATGTTCAAAACAATAATATTACCAATAACAAAAGAAGTATTAATAATGATTATAATAATAATAAAAACATGAACAATACTTCTTCTTCTACTACTGCTACTCCTACTATATATATATATATATATATATATATATATATACACATATATACTATTTATGAACTACAACTAACAATATGAGAGATTTCACCCTCCCTCCCCGCCCCCACTCAGTGTTATTTAAGGTACGCATATACGTGTTTCCAGCACCCCACCCCCCCTTTCAGCAAAACTCCGGTGTGTAAAGTCAATAGGGGTAGATCTTTTTTATTTGTGATACGAGCTGTTTCACCTCCGTTCCCAGCGTTGGGGGAGGTTCATCCATAATAAAGAGATCATGCGCTAATTAACATAATGGCTTGACTCGTTGCCATGAGACGGTGGAACAACCGGTGTCCCCAAAGAGCACTAGCAACGGCGCGTCGTGAATTGATGCAATAGCTCGTTATACGGGAAGGGCGATCATCATATATGCATATGCGGACTATAAGTGCTTGACTTACCGTGGGAGAGGGCCATAGTTCTACCTAAATTTGTTTAATAAACATGACATCATATGAAACTGCATCATAAAAAAGCTCTTCCAAACAGGATCTACGACCGTACGAGCAGGTAATATATATAATAGTCATATTTGGTAATCGCGTAGTATCTTATGTCATGAGTGATGATATTTTTTTTCAGATTCTTAGTCTGCATGGTTGGTGATAATTCGATATTGTGACTTTAAACTGCAATAGCAGAGGCGGCCCTCCCGCGAAAAGTGCCCATTTTACTTTGTTAGAAGTGCTTCTTTTTACATAGGCAGGGTGCCCCTTTTACTTTGAAAAGTGCCCCTATTCCATTATAAAAATGCCCCTTTTTTATCCCTGGTGAGTAGGTCCTTCCAGGTTTAAGAAGTGTCCCATGCTCACCTCTGATAATACCCGTTGTACTTTGACTCGTGCTCCTTTTCTTGTCATAATGTATCCCTTTCGGTAAGTGTCCCATTTTCCATCATCATTAAACGTGCCCCTAATTTAAAGCGACTTAGAGCGACGTCGCTCGAATTTAGATATGATATAATTGTGTTACTTTCAAAGCTCATGTCAGTCTTCCATTATGAAAATATGCTTATAACCCCATCAGGATTGTGTTTCTTCCTCGTTGTATGATGTTATTTTCCTCGGTCGCTTCGCTCGCTCGCAAATGAATATTCAGACATCCCATCCAACTGCAAAGTACAATGCTTAAGCAATATATTGTGTGATGTTTAAAGAAAACAAATATTGAAATCATCCCTGATAATGAAACCACAATGGGGTATAAATTATACTAATGTCTAAAAAATGTTTATTTTCGCTTTGAGATTTTCCATTGTAGGTGCCCTTTTTTTCCAGAAAGTGCTCTTTTTTGTTGGTGCCTCCGCCCCCCACACTTTAGAGGACAAACATTTGGGTTACCCTACCTAACAACACGTAATATGTGCATTTTGCATTCTGACTATTGATATACAACTATTCATTACTGGTGAATGTAATATTAATACTAAGGCCCTTGACAAAGACGTATGCATTAAATATGGTTAGTTTAAAAAAAAAAAATGTCTATTCTTCGATAGTCTGGTCTCTAACGTAAGATTAGTTGCCATGAGACGGTAAAACAACCGGTGTCCCCACAAAGCGCAAGAAACGGCGCGTCGTGAATTGATGCAATAGCTTGTTATACGGGAAGGGCGATCATCATAAGCATATGTGGACTAAAGGTGCTTGACTAATACTGTGGGAGAGTAAAACTTTCGTTGATAAAATAAATGTTGCTTTGCTGAAATTGGGGTAAAAAAAAAGGTTAAGAAAATAGAAACTTGATGAACTTTAAATTGTATATTGACTTTTAATCTGTTTACATGTACAACACATTCTTGGTTGACGGAGATATGATGACTATTATACATGATATCAGCCAGAACAAAATATTACTAAGTAGATGTATCAAGAATTAGACATTGACTGCTTTACAGTGCACACATAGTTGTCTGACACAGTGGCGTTATGAGACAAAATTTTGGGAGGTCAGAACAAAATCCTTATCACCACCAAGTAGCAAAATGCATGGGCAGCGGAGCATCTTCCAAAATAAGATTGATTGATATTGATGGCTTGGTGGTAGAGTCGCTGCCCGGCAAGCAGTAGATGCAGGTTCAAGTCCTGCTGGTTCAAAGATTATTTCTGACTTGATTTTCAATGCAGATCGATCAATCGATGTTATTTACTGGGTGTAAGTCACAAATATGTTTAAATAATAATAACAATAAAGTTCATAATAATAATATTACTAATAACAAAAGAAGTATTAATAATGATTATAATAATAATAAAAACATAAACAAGACTACTAGTTATACTCCCACTACTACTATAAATATACTATTCATGAACTACAACTAACAATATGAGAGATATCACCCCCCCCCCCCTCCCCCACTCAGTGTTATTTAGGGTACGCATATGCGTGTTCCCAGCATCCCCCCTTTCAGCACAAGTCCGGCGTGTACAGTCAATACGGGCAGATCTTTTTCTTTGTTACGAGCATGAGATTTGGGGAACACGCGTGCAGTACCTTAGTCCAGTTTCTGTACTGTTTTCGTTTAGCGCACCCAATCAGCTCTGGACCCCGACGGAATTTTGGGGGTTGCGCAATCAGTGGAGATACCGCGCTGTATGTGCATAGATGCATGTAATAGAAGAATATAAACAAAGAATGGCCTGAATCTAGACTAGCAGTACCTCCGTTCCCGGAGTTTGGGGAAGTTCATCCATAATAAAGAGATCATGCGCTAATTAACAAAATGGCTTCTCTCGTTGCCATGACACGGTGAAACAACCGGTGTCCCCACAGAGCACAAGCAACGGCGCGTGGTGAATTGATGCAATAGCTCATTATATGGGAAGGGCGATCATCATATATGCATATGCGGACTAAAAGTGCTTGACTTACGGTTGGAGAGGACAATAACTCTACATAAACACTTTAATAAACATAACATCATATGAAACTGCATTATAAGAAAGCTTTTACAAACAGGACCTACGACCCTACGAGCAGGTAATATCAATAATAGTCACATTTGGTAATCGTAGTATCTTATGTCATGAGTGATGATATGTTTTTTTCGGATTCTTATTGTGCATGGTTGGTGATAATTAGATATTGTGACATTAAACTGCAATAGCAGAGGCGGCCCTCCCGCGAGTAGTGCCCCTTTAACTTTGTTAGAATTGATCCTTTTTACATGAGCAGGGTGCCCCTTATACTTTGAAAAGTGCCCCTATTCCAGTATAAAAATGCCCCTTTTTCATCCCAGGTGAGTAACTCTTTCCAGGTGTAAGAAGTGCTCCATGTTCACCTCTAATAAATACCCGTTCTACTTTGACACGTGCTCCCTTTTTTGTCTTAATGTATTCCTTTTGATAAGTGTCCCCTTTTCCATTATCATTAAACGTGCCCCCAATTTAAAGCTACTAAGACAACATTCCCCCAAATCTCGCTCGCTACGCTCGCTGGAATTTAGAAATTATATAATTATGTTATTTTTGAAAGCTCATATCAGTCTTCTGTTATGAGAATATGATTATAACTCCATCAGGATTGTTTTTCTCTTTATATGATGTAATTTCCTCGGTCGCTTCACTTGCTCGCAAATGAATATTCAGACATCCCTCCCAACTGCAAAGTACAATATAAAGAAAACAAATATTGAAATCACAAAGTATGTACTAATGTCTAAAAGATGTATATTTTCGCTTTGAGATTTTCCATAGTAGGTGCCCTTTTTGTTGGTGCCTCCCCCCCCCCCCCCCCCCCTCTACACTTTGGAGGACAAAAATTTGGGTTACCCTACTTAACAACACGTAATATGTGCATTTTGCATTCTGACTATTGATATACAACTATTCATTACTGGTGAATGTAATATTAATACTAAGGCCCTTGACAAAGACGTATGCATTAAATATGGTTAGTTTAAAAAAAAAAAAGGTCTATTCTTCGATAGTCTGGTGTCTAACGTAAGATTAGGAGTACAAGTATGTTTTATGTTAGGTTTAGAGATTTGGTTGCAAGTAGATTTTATTAGGTTTCGGCCAGGATAAAAATTGGGATTATTTTTTTCTTTCTTTCTTGATAAGTTTTATTGGTTAGAAAACACAATGGTTTACAAAATATGCATTACATCGTTATGCAGAAAAATAATGAATAATCATATTGTTTCACACTTACAATCTTGTGGTTTCACATTTCAGTGTAAAATTTAAAAAACATAGCTTGATACTTCTGTATACCCTGGCCGCACAGACGATACGAGACCGAAACTAAATGGAAAGAGAGAGAGGCCAAGAAGTAAAAAAAAAAAAAAATTATAGCCCCTTCCTCACCCGCCGGTCCGTAGTCGGCCCGGCCGCTCCGCCGGGGCATAACGCATGATATAATATGACCTTTTCTATTACATAATAGAACATAGTACACAAAATACACCACAACATGAATAAAACAAAACAAATGTGACATAAACAAATAAATCTATCCCTTGAAACGTTTTGCACATAATATAATATATAACATTTATCATTATGCAACGCGGAAATACTTGTTGATGTTAATGGTGATACAAGACAAAATATAATCATTAAATTGTTTCAAACTAGGTATACTCTCTTGATATTTGCAACGTAGAATGAACTGTTTACCAAGTAAACCTAAGAAAATTAAAAGCTGAGGTGGCTTGACTTCTTGGTTCGGTAATTCCTAATAAAATGATTTTGCCTGTAAGAAAATAATCGGGATTAGAATCAGTCGTTCTTCTGCGTAGCGCATTCCAAAAGGCTGCAATCTTAGGACATGTAACAAATAAATGGTCCATTGTCTCGGGTGTCGCATTGCAAAAAGAGCACAGTGAGTTTGTTTTCTTCCTTTACGTGCCAGCCATTCATCAGTTGGGATTAAATTATTCAAAATTTCAAAGTGCGTAATTCGAAGTCTGGAGTCAATTGTAACATTTGCTGGTACAGTAAAGAGATTTGACACTTGTTGCTCATTCATATTATACAGCTCATTGAAACGAGTAAATACTTCAGAAGTTTCTGGGTTATGAAGTCTTAGAAAAGTACGATAAAGTTGCTTCGTCATTATTTTATGGATTTGTTTGAATTCAGAATCATAGAAAACAAGTAGGAAAATCTCTTAGATCTTTAACGAGATGATGATAGTTTTGATGCAAAAAGAAATGCTTCCATGCTCCTGGTATTTTATTATAACAATCTAGCAATACAAAATACTCAGTGAATTCTAAATCCTTTTCTTTACATTGGGATTATGGTCATATGAAATATTTTGGTCACTATTGGGTTTTAAAGGTTTAAAGGTACTATGTCCCTTTTGCAGACAACCTCAAATTCTGTAAACTTTGCAGGAATTAAGAATACGTCATGTATGTCCTATCTGTGAAATTTGAACGTTAGCAGTGTTTTAATATTCAAGTAATCAAGAACAAAATATTACTTGGTCGATATATGTATGTTTTTTAATTTTTTCCGCATATCATTCTTATATGCGTTCACAGGGTTTCGTTTGCTGTATAACATCGCAACACACCTTAGAAATAATCATGGTTAACAAGGGTGCTCTGTTCGACGAACTTTCAGGAAACCTTCCAGCTGCCAAATATTCAGTGTTTTGCAATCAAATGGGCGTAGACTACAATGAAGCGAAGCGCATGCTGACGAGATGTAATGAGAGTTACAACGAGGCTCTGAGAGTTCTTCTATCTCAATGGGATCAAAAGAGGAAGGGTGTCACAAGGAAAGCACTCGAATGTGCCCTGGTCGATGCAGACGTCGGTGGACTCTGTTACATTGTGAAGAAACATTATGAAAAGGGTAAATTTCAGTCATTCCTTATAGGATTTATACTTTGTGTATACATACATTTCTGAAATCATTTGGAAATTTGCCATGGTGAAATACTCACGAAATTGTGATCTCAACATGAAAAAAAAGTTACATCTGTTTTTGACATGCATCAGTGTTTTGATCACCATTAAAGGGATTTGGTTACATTTTTCAGATGAGAGAAAATGGTCCCAAGGTAGTGAATTCAATGCTAAATATACAATTAAAGACAATCTGAAAGTTTGAACGAAAACAGACCATTTTACTAATCATAATAATTGGGGAAAAATGATCTTGGCGATTCCTAAATTCTCCCAACTATATTATATATCGTCAAAAAGCAATGAATTTCATTCCAAACATTTAAATGTTGAAACATTATAAACAGGCTGTGTGGTGGATTATATTAAATCAAAAAGCGGTTTTACAGACCCACTATTTCGGCACAATTACACAATGACAAAATCTGAAAAATTAATTTGATGTAACAAGTTCCTTTTTTTTTCAAACAAAAGGTTAAACATTCAATTGCATTACCTGAAAATATGAACAATCAAAACCGTTTCCTTCCTTAGAAACACACATTTGTATTAATACAAGCTTCAAGTTTTATTGTGAAACTTACGTTACCATGCCGTCAAAACGAAAAAAAATATTAAGTCTTAAGAGTCGGTCAACTTGTTATTGTTACTTGCTGCAATAGAAAGTATAGCGTTCCTACTTGGCAAATGCAGGCCATTAAAACCAATTTATATATATATATATATATATATATATATATATATATAAATATATATAAAAGTGCGAGAATTCTCAACTCCGACATGACAACGGGTGTTCCAGAATATGTAGGCGTGAAGAAAATGGTCTAGGAACGTGAGACGTAGCTGTACTTTACAAGTTTATTACGAGCTTTCGGCTTGTGAGGCCTCCTTCAGGTTCTGAAGTGCAAACACATACAAAAACAAATACATTGTATGAACATGGCATACACATTTAATATCGCTCAATCATAGTCAAGCATCATGAACATAGTAACAATTAGTACGAGAAATACTTTCGGAATAACTTAGAAATGATTATGCAAATTCAAAGTGTTTACCTTGCTTGTGTGTTGGGCTATCGGTCTTGGGAGATATATCATATTTAAACCACGAAAACAAAATGTTAAATGTATATTTACATTATGAACATTACATTTACAGGTTCTTCTTCATTCGTCGTGGGACCACTTCCGTAAGGCTTAGTGCCCGCCCCCCCCCCCCACTCAGAGGTCGGAATGACCGCATGCGTGTTGCCAAAATGTCCGGTAAAGGGGTACTTTTCGTGTGACAAAGTCCGGCCCGAGAATTGTACAAAAAGGGGTGTATTTGACTTTTCACCCGGAGATTTCTTTAAAAAGGGGGTGTTTTTTTTTTCTCTCATCTCTTTGGACTCCTGAGAAATTATTCCTAATTAAGGGGGGGGGGGGTACATTGAACATTTTTCCTGATTTAGGGGGGTCTCCAAGGCAGGAAAAGCACGCAAAAAGCCCGCGAAAGGGGGGTTCGGAAATGTTGGCAGTCCTCAGATAGGGGGTGCTTTCAAAAAAAGGGTACGAGCATATGCGTACCCTAAATAACACTGAGTGGGGGGGGGGGGGCCGGGGCTTAGTGGCATCTTTCTCGTGAAAATGTTAATATGTTTTGGTACTATTTTCTTTCGTAGAAAACAAAATCTTCTACGTAAGGAATTAGTGATGTAAGGACGTAATTTATTGAACAACAAGTAACGTATGTTACAAAATGTTAGATTTGTTTTAATTGTTAACTGAAAGAAACTCTTCTTATATTTCATCCAATTTTATTATAAGGATTAATACATTCGTTCTGTGATACAGGTCTTTTGATTGTCAAAAAAACCTTATTTTCAAAGGTAATAGGTAATAAACTTTCTAAAAACTTGAATATCGATTAGGCACATATTACGACACTGCTTTAATAACACAAATGGATTTCGATTTTTTTGTTGTTGTTGTTGTTGAATACTTTGATCTAGAAATAGTTCTCAGACTCAAAGCCAATGAAGACAAAAACAAAGTGAAACATATCTCGCAAATTCAACCATGCTGAAACATGTATTAAAGCTGATCATTCTGAAAATATAGCATTCCAGTAAAATAATATGAATACTATAATGTAGGAATGTTCAAGATCTTAGAAAATAACATCTTCTGTCATTTGAATAGTGAAATGAAAAAATCCGGAAACACGATGCTTTTGGGGTCTTTGCTATCAAGTGCTTAAAGTCCCACTGTCTTACTTGTCAGGGGTGCTCAACTCCGCTTCTGCATTAGTCCACCCCTGGACTGTTGTGGTTAATTAAGTGCACACCCCATAGCGCACACACATACATACGCACGTGCAGAATAGTCGTACTGTGAATATTCTTTTCGGGGAAAGTGAATCACTGGAGTAATTGAATGAGCGCGGTAATATGACTGCGCCATCTGTTGGTTATGTGAGGGGGTTGCGCAACAATAAAAATCGTCCAGGACCTGGACTACTTCTGCATCCGTCTAGCCATGGGGAGATTTTGGAGGGTCAAAAAGTGCGTGCTACTTCCACTTTACATGTATTAGCCTATGAAGACCACAATTTTCTAGTGCACCAGCAAAATGGGAATTTTTGACTGCGCGCAGCGCGTAAAATATGTAAATTAAAGTTTTGAATATTCATGAGCTCTTTTCCACTTATTAGCATTATATTGCACTGAAAAAAGGACAATGCGCATGCGTTACTATCGACCCGACCTAGTACTAATACCATATTTTCCCATATACCTAAAAGTGTAGAAGAAAGGTCAAAGTTTGGAGGGGGGGGGGGTTTATAAAAACTTGAAAAGGGTAAATTGGTGCCAGAAACTTCACTGTCACCTGGATGGAAAGTGTATATACAAATTTCAGTTGTTAGGCTAAAATAATTACCCAATTTCACTGTGAACCTCCTCTACCTGAATTTATTTTGGACGTCTTAATTATTGCTTCTCGTGTTTTAATTTATTTCTTTATGTATTTTTAAAATCAATGATTATCAATCAAATTGTCCAGATCATTATGCCCAAATAAGTTATAATTCTCACCCTGTTTTCAATGATCTTTCATGTTGTACCCTGGCCCTCCTAATGAAATTTCAATTTTGCCCCCTCCCCCTCCCCGCCCCGGACAGTAACATTTACGATATCCAAGACTACCTTCCAATACTGAAATTTCCATAGGCCCTATTACCCTCCCTCCTCCCCCCAACCATTAAACCACCACGATTACCCACGCTGTCATTTTGGCACTGACTTGTTAATTATTTAACTCCCCCTCTATTAGAAACCATTTATTATACTGCATCTATAGAGTACCGAAGCTGTGACGTCATAAAAATCTATTTTTAGAATTTCTCAATTATTTTCTTCATTTTCCAAAAGAACATCAAAAATAATGTCCAAATGGCGAAAACGAATTGAATATGTTAAATATTGGCTGAGATATGACTATCTGAATAAAGATACTCCCCATAGGAACTCAGTGTTATGCTCTGGCTCCTAATGGTTAGGAGCCAGAGCATATATCACTGAGTTCCCATAGGACACATATTCATTCGGATGGTCATAACTCAGCCAATATTTAACATATTCAATTGGTTTTCTACATTTGGACATTATTTTTGGTGTTCTTTCGGAATATGAAGAAAAAATTGAGAAATTCTAAAAACAGATTTTTGATGACGTCACACTTCACCACTCTCTCTATAAGTCTTTTATAACCCTGTCCACTCTCTTATTACTTTTTCGCGTTCTCTCTCATTTGGAAAAATCATTGAAGTCTTTCTCGCTGATGCCAGATCTAGGTTGAATACCAATTACTCGATTCTACACAAGACTGTCTCAGCCCCGTCACACCTCAGCCATACATCATCATCATTACAGAGTGCTTACATCATCATCACCACCATCATCACATATCTTTCACAAAATAAGAAAATATGAAGAAGAAAAAAGAGAATTGAGCAGTATTAAATCAATTTATCAACATTCATGAACTCATCTACAAACTTGTTCTATGATAATCTTTTTAAAAGCAACATGACGTAACATTACTTCAACAAAAGAAAGGTAACACATTAATGGGAGAGGGGTAGGTTGTTGTCTCTTGAAAACAAATGTTTCTGATTATAGTCCAACTTTGTGTTACATTTATTTAGCATAAATATAACATAACGTAACTTCAACAAAAGAAAGTTAACAAATAAACGGGGGGGGGGGGGAGGGGGGCTGCTGCCTCTTCAATTCAAATTTTTCGGTTGCCAATTTTTACTATAAATTTTGGACATTATATATTTTGAAATGAAATCCATATGATTTATTGAATTATCAACATGCTATATTACTATGTAAAGCACAGGTGTATATGCAGTTTTACATTGGACATTATTGTTGTTGCTACTACTACTATTATTATTATTATGGTTATTATAATTGCTATCATTATGAACATTGTCAATATTATTACAATTATTTGTATTGTTTATTATGATTGTTATTACTAATACTATTACAGTACTATCATTGTACTACTCCTACATTATTTTATTTTCCCCTTCAATTTATTATCCAGTTAAGTATCCCTAATATATTTGTCAGAACTTGAAGTAAGATTAAATATCAAAAGTTATGTTACGTGTACATGCTTTTAAAAGAACAAATACATACTTATATGATCCTCGATATATCTTCTCTTCTTCTTCTTCTGTTATTTTTCAAATAGGGCTATGTAGCCTATCATGAAGATGAACTACATTGTAGTATTAAGATTTCAAGGGGTGTGAGGAAGACAGATGATTTCTTTTTGTGTGTGGGATAAGGGCATTAGATGCCTGATGAGCAGTCTTTAGCAGTTTTCTCGACTGTCAGCATGCACTACATTTGCTAGAAGTTAGTTAAGTTTGGGACAGAGTGTTGGGAAGATATAAACGTGTCTATGTCGCTTCTGGCTTGGTGCAACTGGAGGGTCATATCATGGTTCTTCCGTGTTTGTGATTTGTTGAAGGAAAATAGGGCTTTCAAGGGAAAGGCAGAAAGACCATTGACTACCTTGTGCACCATTCCCAGTCTACCTGCATAGTGCCTTGTATATAGAGTATGCCACTTAAATGTGCTTATCATCTCAGTCACACTGCTGGTTCTCTTGTAGTCCCCATTGTGATGTAGCGTTTCAATATCCTGGACATCTGAGATTTTGTAGAGATCCCAGACACTTGAACAGTTCTCAAGATGAGGGTGGAAAGAAAGAAGCCTGAGTATCAAACCTTCTGCATGGGACAACCTGCATAATAAAAATAAAAAGAGAGGAGAAAGCAAATAAGATTAAAACAAGCTGCACTACATTGGATTTTCAAAAATAGTACCTCCCCACTTTTAGGTATTGCATTCTAATCTTATTAAAAAATTATGAACTTATGTCTATATGATAGGGACTTTTTTGAAGAGAAGAGTAAAGGTTTATATGTATTTCCAATTATTTTAAAAGTAACTTCCAATTTATTTTGAGTTATTTTTTGCTAGATTTTTGTGAAAATTTTGTTTTGAGATATAATGTAATATTGAGGGAAAAAGTATTTGAGTACGTCTTTTAATATCATGCTGAGAGAATGAAATGTAGCAACGCCATAGTTTGTCATCTAAATAAAGCTAGAGAATAAATAAGAATTTCATGATATAATGCAACATAATATGACAGTTCCCCAAATCTTTATATATACCCGGTAGTCCAAGACAAGTGCGATGTTTGCATGGGCCGAGATTATACAGCCTGAATGTTTTCGAACTTCATACAAACATACCTTGCCAGACTTCAACTAAGGTGTTCTGTTCCTGAATAGATCTGCACCATAACATTTGATGATCAGTTCCTGGTGCTCTTTGTTGCACTTCTGAGATTATTATCTGTTTCTTTGTTCCATATTATTTATTAGGATCTACGATTAAAAGAAAACAGAAACTTAGTAAGGTTCGTGCAATTAATAGTATCAAATGTTTGCATTAGTTATCAGTTTATAACTTGGTTCATGTCCTTTAGAATAGAATTAGAAATACCCATGCCATACCAAATAAAAAGGGGGTAGCATATAGTCCTGAAACTTTACTGTAAAAAGGGTAAATATTCGGACATTAGTAATACGCCAAAAATATAAACCTATTTTCTCTCTAAACATATAAGGCAAAGTGCTATAATTTAGACGTAAGAGCACAATCAAGAGAAAAGAGGGGGTGGGGGGGGGGGGTAAGATAAGGAAACTAGGAAGGGACACCCTTTTTGTTTTGTTTTGAATGTTGTTGATATAGTCTATCTAGCCTACATCCGAACTAAGCTGGACCTGGATCACATAATGCCACACTAGCATGACTAGATCTAGTGGAGCAAAAACGAGTCTAGACCTAGCAGTATGGCTAGACTATGGTAGTCTTTGCCATGGCACAGCACGTATATAATAATTGCCCATTAGTAATAGTATTTTAGTAGGTCAAGGTGACTAGATCTAGGCCTAGAAATGTGGCACATCTAAAAAAAAAAAAAAAGGGCCATAGAAAGTCAGAAGGGTTGTGCCACCTCCTCCCCCCCCCGCCTCCTGCAGAAGGCAGCCGCCGCAAAGAAAGTCAAGGCAGCCCCCAAGAAAGCGAAGAAGCCAGTGAAGAAAACGACTGAGAAGAAAGACATTGTCAATTCCTGGTTAACCAACTTCCACATTGATCCTCCTAATAAACCAGACATTTATTTTGTCTTTTTTAATTAGGCCTAGAAGATCTAGACCTTGATCTAGTCTAGGCTAGACTAGATCTAGAATGTAGATGCCAATATAGATGCGGGGACCTAGATTGTACTAGCCTATAGACTATAGTCTAGATCTATAGGCAAAGTAACAGCCGTGCCAACTCAGTAAACGCAGTCTTGGTGGAGTGTTACAGACGGCTAGCATCGGCGCTATGGAAATCATAATCCGCTCGACGAGATCCCATCGGCTCGGACTAGCAATGAGCCATTTACAGTCTCTGTATGTAACAGGTCCACATCTTCTACTGATTATTATCGATAATCAAGCTATGGACTGAACTTTAAAAGTATGAGACGTGCTCAAATGAAATAATATACGATAAACTTCTGATTGTTTCCAAAAATATTACCGTAGACGACTTAAATTAGAGTTAATTCAATCAGTTAATATTCTTTGGTCAGACAAAATAAAAGGGGATGGGATAGGGAGTACAAAGTACAAGATTGTTGGTTTTTCCCAAATACAGCATTTCCCGAAATATGAATCCTATGAACTAGCATCTTGGCTACACAGCCTGGTGTTCATACTTTTAAGAGGCAGCAGCAAAATCATTACAGCGTGTACCCCCCCCCCCCCTCCTCCAAAAGAAAAATAATAACAATACACATACTAATAACAAATGAAAAATGTATTCACAGTGAATTATATGCTTCGTTCAATGTCTATTATTTACATTATTCAATTGTGAAAACCATGACTTCAATAATACTACATACACTTTTAAATTGTAGATCGGGCTGTTGGTTCAAAACTGGAAAGCAGGAATGTCGAAAAGCAGGTGGATAATGAAGCAAACGTGCAGACCTCAAATCCCGAACAGCAAAACAAAAACTCTGCATCTTATGAACAGGTCGTACAAGATGTTGTTCCTAATTCCAACGGGGCATCCCATCAGCAACCAGGCTTGATTCGTATCGAGAAGTATGGCATTGAAGTCCAGTTTCATCCAAGTGAGATTTGGGGCGTTGAAGACATCCAGGCAGTACCTGAAGTTCCAGCTGAACTGGCAGACCTGTTAACGGAGGACCAAGCAATCATTTGTGTTGGCCTCAAGGCGTCACCGTCTGATGCAAAGTTCAAATATCCAGTAAAAGTGACGATGCCCCATTCAGCAATTTTCAAAAGTCCCGATTCTGCATCTATTGGGACTTACCATCGAAAAAACAGTAAGAATATTTACAGTTAACAACTTAATTATTCATCTTTTAGAATGTTACATATCAAAAATTGCATCTGAATATTTTTGAACAAAGGCCTGCATTCAGCCCGACTATCTTTGAAAAACACACTTTTTTTTTTTACAAGAGGTATGATTCATTTACTTGTTAACTGCATGTCTTTGTTCAGACGCATTTGATAACAACGTTATCAGCATTAAATCACCTATCGGAACGTGGATTGATATATTTAAGTGTGCTTCATTAGCATAATCAGAATCCACTTTACAAAATTGCTGGGTCAATACTCAATTTAGGGTTTGACCCCAAACGCTTTTACCCCCAAACACAACGGAAGAGCTTTTAGCATGAATGGGTTTGTCGACCCTCCAAACCTATATGTATAAAAAAAGAAATAAAATATCTAAGATGGATGTAGATTATTATTTAGATCTATTCTAACATAATTGCTGCCTTCCTGCACGACATTTGGTAAATAACCACTTCCCGGGTATCTGATTTTCTGAAATTGTTTGCATGTTTGTTTTAATATAAAAAACTATCCTTTTTTTTTTTTTTACACAATGTCATTTGTTTTTGTCCTTTGGGTAGATCATTCTTTCCCGAGAAAAATGACACTAATCCAAGATCATCAATTTCGATATTAGGAATTTTTTTAAACCCTATATATGAGCAACCGTCTTCAACAAAAATTATCTCTGCTGCAAGGATGACTACGTTTTTTTTTTTTTTTTTAAAAGAGGTATAAATCGGGGGTGATCTGTTGTATATAAACGAAAATCGATGGTAAAAGATGGGATGCTCACCGTCCCTTTTACTTTCGTGTTCTCTGAAATATGTATTTATATTTACTTTGCTTTGTTTTAGATTTGGCAAAACAGAACAAATTACGATAAAGCATATGTCTTTTGTTTTCAATCAAAAGGCTCCGACAGTTTTTCGTTTGCTGCCACAGCCAATGGTAACCCTCGATGTGTTGTTAGAGAGCGAAGCCTTGACATCTTTATCTATCACTTTAGTGAGTGGTGGATTGTTGCCAAGGTCACAAAGGAATCTTCGGAATCTTCGGAATCTTCGGAATCTTCGGGAAAGCGTGTCATCTGTACGCCTTTTGTACCCGAACCGAGCCCTAGGAACGATGATCATCTGTTGAGGCTCTGCATCAGAGATATTAACTGCGGAAAAGCGGAGGTATGAAAGGGAAGGGGTAACAGTTTGTTCAAATGTTAATACTACGAAAGCAAAATGCGTCATTGTCGCTCATCATCCAGGTTACTGGTTCAAAACAACAAAATGTCCAAATGATGAAAACCAATCGAATATGTTCGGTATTGGCTGAGATATGACCATCTGAAAAAATAGATTTCCGATAGGAACTCAGAATCATTTTGCTCTGGTTATAGATACTCTACACTATAGAATTTAATCAAAGGTGGACACATGTTTAAATCGATATCTGCCAAGGTTGGGTATAATTTTTTTACGCACTGTATAACGAGGTTTAAGCATACAGTTATCTAAAAGTCTTTGCCATTAGAACAAAACAATCATATTACACAGAGGACATAACGAAATCATATTTGCCTTACTACACAATATCAGCATTTATTCTTTATCTGTTGAAAACCAAGCGCGTAGCCAGGATTTAATTTAAGGGGGAGGGAAATGAGCACGCGAAGCGTGTGAATCATTTACAAAGCGCGCAAAGCTCGCTCCCTACGGGTGCAGGGAGGGGGGGGGGAAGTCTCCTTTGATGTTGCATTAAATTATTAGAGAAAGAAGACGATTCGTTGGCCGTTCTCGACTCTTAATCCTTGTCTAAATTCAGTTTCTTTTGACGTTTCATTAAATTATTACAGAAAGAAGACGATTCGTTGTACCGTCCTCGACTCTTAATCCTTGTTTGAATCAAGTTCCCCTTCCTCCGCGCGTAGCGTGGAAGCTCTGAGGTTTCATTAGATTATTAAAGAAAGAAGACGACTCGTACCATTCTCGACTCTTAATCCTTGTCTGAATTCAGCTTTCCCCTTCCGCGCAAAGCGCGGAAGCTTTGACGTTTCATAAAATTATTAGAGAGAGAGAAGACGATTTGTTGTACCGTTCTAGACTCTTAATCCTTGTCTGAATTCAGTCCCCTCCCCCCTTTCGCGCAAAGCCCGGAAGTTTTGAGGTTTCATTAAATTATTAGAGAAAGAAGACGATTTGTTGTACCGTTCTAGATTCTTAATCCTTTTTCTTCCTACGCCCTCTTCCTTTCTTCTCTCTCTCTCTCTTTTTGTTTTTTGGCCGGCGTCTTTTTTTCTTTTTCTTTTTTTTTTTTTTTTTGGGGGGGGGGGCGACCACCCCCACCGCCCCCCTGGCTACGCGCCTGTTGAAAACTATACATTGTATTCATTAATAACATGAATGTTCTGAAATATGTATGCTCCACATGTAAGTTTGAACGTTAGTTATGTTAATGGCAATAAGTAAATTTACACTTTTTTAATCCGCAGAATTTACGTACAATCCTGTAGGCCTGTTTTAGTGTGTACATTGTACCTGTTCCTTCTCCCATTATATCGCATTTTTATAATATTATGATTCAAATAAAAGATTTCACTCTTTGTTTAAACAAAACAAAATAAGCCCGAAGAAGGATACAAGGCACCGATAAAGGGAGAAGAGTATTTTGTGGCATGGCGTTCTGGTGATCTGAAAGTAACCTGTCAGGTAGACGACAAGGACATATACACCAAGGCAAGTTAATATAAATGCTTTAGTCACAACGACAAATCAAATAAAAATTCACTGATCGATTTGTTGCCATTCAGAGCAATATATTTGTTTTGTTGGTGTAGGTCTGTATGATCGGTCCAGGGAGGTGAAAGAAAGGAGGCGAAACTCTTGTAATTTATTCAAACGCATTCGTGATTTATAAAGCGTAACAATGGGATGTGTAACATTCCACTTGGCTTTGAAGTTCCATGCTCCGAACCGCACTTCCACTGCGGGGACTTTCGGAAGCCAGGCACCAGTTTTACATTTATTACAAACTATTAAATTACCGGCAAAATTTCAGTGTAAATCAAAAACCTTATATGGGGATTGTATTGGGAATAGTGCATCAAACAAATTTTCAAATTTAGTACTCCGTCCTTTCTATAATTAGGGGGCTCATTGGAGACAAATGTAGCACCATTAAACTGTAGCCTTGTAGAGGAAGTGATATATTTTTACGACGCAAGGCGTTTAGGTCATACAATCTGATTCATTGACATGTCTTTGACGAAAACATCTCATGTGTATTTAATATGTTTATTCTATTTTTTTGTTGTAACAGACGCGGCCGATACGTTTGTTTCAAAACTCAATAGAGGTTAATGTACGGTTCGTCGTTAACACTTCAGCCGCTAGCAAATCCAAAGTCTTCGTTAAGTTCATTTTGGAACAAAACGCAACGATAGACATTATTTGTCCGATGGATCTGTCAGGTAAGTGTTGATCGCTCGAAAGTATATTGATGTAAGCCCCTAGCTTAGCTTTCAGCTGTTTAACGAAGAAAGGAAGACAAGAATAAGTAAGAGGAACAACAACAACATTTAGTAGTTTATTTGTAAAGCTTATAACCTGTTTTAAACGTCTAAACGGCAGGAATGTGGTTTCCAGACAAAACAAAACAGAACAAAGCACTTTAGCCATTGATCTAGCAAATCATAATTTGGCGTCCTTTTTTCTGACAGAATGGTCAGGTATGAAGAATTAACAAAGAAATTACTTATCTCGACAAAGTATTATTTGAAAATTTTGTTTTACCGAACGCATGGTAATGTCAATCTGATTTGTTAGTTTGTCCAATGTCTTTTTCAAAATTTATTACAAATAATAAAACGTTAACAAATTATAAAAAATGTCAGAAAAAAAGTGTCAGAAAATGTTGCAGTTGGAAATACCAGTGGAATTCAGTATCTAATATAAAAGCAATACTAAGGAATAATGAAACACCGAAGTGAAGCAGTATATTTTTTTCATTTTTATTATTTCTTACTATAGGACACCAGATGACACTAAGGCCAAAAGTAGCTCAAAAGTAGGTCTATATGTTTCCCTTTCTGTTTTGAAATGTTGAATTCCTTCTGGGTGTCAATATGATGACATTTTGTATACTTAATTTTCTGACCACTTCCTCTGATTTTAATATGGATCTATTATGAACATGGTTTTCCATGAAGTGAAATTTCTTGGTTTGGGCAATTCATTTGTGCAGTGATTGATTTTTCTTTCATCCTTAAGCGATTTTTTGTTCTCAATAATTTCAATACATATTTACATTATTTTCCCAATGATTGAGTGAAACATAACATTGGCTAAAAATCGAAGTTTTTTTCAACAATTCTTCCAGCTTAGTATTACATTATTTGCTAACACATTCAAACCTCAAAGTTCTGGTCATTCGATTGCATTGTGAAGAAACGTTGTCGAATCGGTCAGAAAAGGTTGATCATCTAGCATAATTATATTGGTATATACAAGTATTGGTGTGTACTGCAAGGTTATGGAATCATCACATTGATAACAAAATTGGCCAAGTCTTGGTAAAGTTAAAAGCACTGTACATAGAAAGATGTATATGGGACAACGCGATATCTATCCTGGTCGGATCGATATGATAATTTATCAAATATATAAATAGGTAGGCGGTTTCCTGGCAAAATTTGTATCATCACGTATTAGTCAAAACTATATTCTTTCACATGATTGGTAATACGAACTTCGATTTTATTTGTTGAGAGAGGGGGGGGGGGGCGTTTCCAAAACTGGTCTATACCTTTCAAACAATCTTAGCAACGACTTGAATTTTTAAAAACAAAGCATGTTGGTAAATAACAGAACCATTGGCAATCTTGCTAATGTAACATTGATAAATTGCATATTGCGCATAATTCAAAATAATATTTAGAAGGGTATATTTCTTGTTTTTTATGTCCTTACCTAAAACTAATATGTTTGGTTTATTAGTATTCTTGATTTGAATAGGTTAAATATTGAATTACATATCATTTTTCAAAACAAAATCACATCCTTTCGATATAACACAAAGTGAAACGTTGAATCAACTGGTCCACAAGTGTTCGTAAATTATTATTCACAATTTGCCATTCATATTAACAAAAATTATTCAATAAACCTGTGAATCATCTCGAAATTAATTTGTCGAACTTCATTATTACGCATTTGCTTTTAATTTGAATGAAAATACCGCCTTCCAAACAAAGTCACTATCTAAATATAGAAAGGAATTCCAAAAGTAAATGACAACAATATTGGTTCTCTTGACTTCTTCCGTATTTATAAACGATAGTAATCTTTCACTTCCATAACTAACAATTTTTTTTTTATCCCATACCCCATTCGTCTTCATTTAAATCACTTAATCTATCTAACCAAAACTGCGGAAATGCTTTCTTAATTTATTTTCATGTTTAAAATCAAATAAGACTTGTTGTGCGTTTTCTTTTTTATCAATTAAGTTAGAGTCACTCCAAATACCATTTTCAATCAGATTATGAATTTTCAATAATCTGGCTTCTTGCCATTCTCGATAAAACAATTTTTAAAGGTAATGCTACTATTTTTCTCGAACAATATTTATTAGAATATTCCTTACTTTAAACATAAACTTCTGGCAAAGTATGTTTATGGCATTATAAATCCATATCTATTATATTGCAATTGAACTGTAAACAAAGTTGTAAACCCCTCATTATATATTTGACCAGTATCTAAACATATTTTTCCAACTAGAGCCATTATGATTAAAGAAACGAGATATCCATGCCAAACGAAGTGAAGATATTTAAGTACCAATATCAGTCATATTAAATGCACCATTTTCCATATTATTTATAATTGCATTACATTTATTTTTGTTATGTCTTTAAATTCTACAACAAACAAAACAATAGTCTATTCAATATCTGTAAAACATTATTTGTTAATGGTACAAGAGTTGCCGTTTACACAAATTTTGTGACGCAGCTAACATTTTTAAACAATTATTCTACCATAAAAAGTAAGATCACTCATTTTTCACATATTTAATACGGTTTGATTTGTATATATATTTAAATTCCAGTTTAAATCTTGTAACAATTTCTTATTTTCGCCTACATATACTCCGAAATATTTAACAGGTTAATCAGTATAGGGCCTATATAGAATGTCATTATCATGAAAATAATTATCTATAATATTAAGTTTCATAACTTTTTCTTATTCCAGTTTACTTTCGGACCTGCACAGTCTCCAAAATCGTTTATTTCATTCATAACATATTGTACATCATCAACATACTTCACGAATAATGTCGTATCATCTGCATAAATTGGGAAATCTTTTTAACTATTGACACCTACATTAACACTGAACACAGTAATCCCTTTGAGACACGAAGTGTCTGCATGTGAACCGGTACCATCACATCGTGTTTCATTGCCTGAAGCTCGAGGTGAATGAGATCATCATCCGCGGAAAGGGGAACGTCTTTCACAACAACAGCTCTCATATAGATTGTCGTCCCTCAATGTTGTGCCTTGGTGTAATCTTCTCCATGTTATTGTCATTTAAATAAATTAACAGCGTTTTAAGCCTAGTCTTAATATAACTTTTTCGATCTCACCCGAGCGATATATGGCTAATGCTAGGAGTCCACTGGGCCGGCGCCAGTTGGTGCCCGTTCGCGCCAAAGATTATGTGCTTGGCGCGTAATGGCTCGCTGTGGCGCCGAATTAATGTCCGCTCGGCATGTGTCGCCAAGTGGAATAAACTGGGTGCCATATGGCTTGCTCAAAAATGTTGCGCCAGTTTGCACCAGTTCGCGCCATTACACGGCCATTTGATTCCAAAATTCACCCTGTTGGCGCCTTTCGCGCCAATAGACATCTACTTTGCGCCACTTGGTGATTAGTTTGTGCCAAAGGTCGCCAAATTGGTTTGAACTTGCCTCCGCTTGGCGCTACTTGCCGACTATATAAATACCGGCCATCTGCTACCTGGTTCAGACCCTCCTCAGCTGCTGTATGAACAACATCTCTACTAAATATTTACAATTTTGATATGTCTGAGGCTTTTGATAATGTTGGAGTGATGATGCTGCTCCATCAGAAGATGATGAGAGATGCTGAGGTGGCCACTGCCTATCAACTTATGCTGGCCAATCCTGAAGAAGAAGAGCCTCCTAAGAAGAAAAGGAAGCACAACTGGTGGTTTAGACCCATGCTCCACCCACAGTTGAGGGCCGAACGTGGACAGTACCACACTTTGATGGAAGAGCTGAGGGAGAATGACAGGAGGAAGTTCAAGAACTACACCAGGGTGTCCCCAGAGATGTTTGATGACCTGTTGGTCAGGCTTACACCCCACTTGCAGAAGAAGGACACCCACTTCAGGAAGGCCATTCCCCCTGGTCTTAAGTTGTCCGTCTTCCTGCGCCATCTCACCACTGGGGCCACCTATGCCGAGCTGTCTTACAACTTCCGAGTGGGCAAGAAAACCATCCAGAAGTTTGTCCCTGATTTAGCCAGAGCGATAGTGGATGAGTATGCTGCAGAAGTCATCTCCCTCCCCACAACCAATGAAGGGTGGCTTGAGGTTGCAGGTGATTTTGAAGCCAGATGGAATCTTCCTCACTGTCTGCACATCCAAGCACATCCATCTCCAGAAGCCCAACAAATCAGGCAGCCTTTACTTCAACTACAAGCAGTTCTTCTCGGTTGTCCTGATGGCTCTGGTAGATTCAAAGTACCAGTTCATGTGGATCGATGTGGGTGGGGTTGGCCATCAGTCTGATGCCCAGATCTACAACAACAGTGAACTGAAGGAGTGCATTGAAGCTGGCACTTTAGGCATCCCAGATCCAGCCCATCTTTCCCATGATGATGAAGAGCACCCTATGCCGTACTTCTTCGTGGGAGACGATGCCTTCGTCATGAGGACGTACATGATGAAGCCCTATGGCCGTCGTAACATGGACCAACAGCAGAAGATCTTCAACTACAGGCTGTCCAGGGCAAGGCGTGTGGTTGAAAATGCCTTTGGCATTCTGGCTCTGCGGTTCCAGTGCTTCCTTGGCCAGATGAGACAGGAACCATACACAGTCCGCCTGCTCATTGAAGCTGCCGTCATGCTGCACAACCGCATTAGGAAGCGCTATCAGGCACTTGACGTCCACATGTTGGACCAGGAGGATGCCCAGCACAACCATATCCCTGGAGCTTGGAGAACTGCCGCCATCACTGAGAATTTGAACAGGCCCATCAGGGGAAACAGGGACACTGAGATTGCCAAACGCCAGAGGGATACGCTCAAGTATTACTTCAACAGTGCGGGAGCGGTTGCATGGCAGGATAAGATGGTCTAGACAAGAGTTGTAGTACTTTTGCACAGGAGTAAAGACTCTTTTAGAAAACATTGATTGTGATATTGTATTTCACTATGGACTGGTGTGATGCATTGGTTAACAAAGTGCTCTTTGTCATATTGTATTGTTGTATGAAAACATTTGTCATATTGAATTGTGTTAATGAAACCTCAATGTTATTACATTGTAATAAAGCCCAACACTCATGACAATTATTTCTTTGTGTTAATATGTCCTATAAATGATAAAGGTGTAGTACTGAAATGTTATTTGTAGAATGCAAAATGTATTAATGTTAAATAAGCAGTTAAATAAGAAAATGTCTACCAAATATTCCTAAATGTAATTTATTTCCTAAACTGCTAAGTACTTTTGCTGTTTGGTAAATTATTAAATAGCAAAAGTAAATAGTAATTTAAGAAACAAATACATACATTAATATTTGGCAGTATTTATTATTTCACTGTTAAACATTTAAGTCATTCTACCAATTGGCCCAGAACAATATATTATTCACAACACCTTTGTAACAAGACAACAATAAATCACAAATGACATTTTTATGGTATTTTAATGACATAATAAAAATATGCATACATCACACACTTACAAAAAACAGTCACCCAACTGTCCAATCACATTCATGAACACATTAAAGCTCCATGAATAAGTGTCAATCACAGTAAGAAACACTATGCTCCTTAAGTGTCAAAAATAGTGAGAAACACAATGCTCCATAACTGTCAATTAAAACACTGCTACTCCTGTTCTGAGTCCTCACTGGACGGTTCTGCCTGTGTGGTGCCGGTTCTGGAGAGGGCACTGGCGGCGGGTTGCTGGGCTGTGTAATCCCTCATGTAGCGACATGACTGGCTCCCCCACACTGAATTTTTTGGAGGATTGACCTGCCACTGCCAGGGGTTGGGTTGCAACATCCGGCCAGATGCATCAACCTGGGCCTGGAGAGGAGGCTGTCCAGAAGAAAGCCCAGGTTGAGCGAACTGCTGCCTTGACTGTTGCTGCTGGAACTGGGGTGCTTGCTGTGGGGTTGGCTGGTGAGCTTGCTGAGGGGCTTGCTGCTGCTGCTGACCACGCCTCTAGTCCACGTCCCTCAGAGCAGCTTGCACAATGTTATTGATGGCACCAGAGGCTTGGTGATGTCCCTGGTCTACTCCCTGCTACTTTCGATGATGGCACGGAGTGGGTCTCTGGGCAGGGAGCAAGAGCAGGTGCAGCAGGACCAGGAGGCGGAGGCCCAGCTGGAGGGGGAGCACAGCCAGCAGCAGCAGGGGCTGGATGGCCAGCATCAGCAGGAAGTGGTCCCCATCTTCATCCTCAGCATCCTCCTCGAGGTCGCTCTCAGCAGTGGCGGCTGTTGCTGTGCGGGCTGCGGCCAGTGGTGCTTGAAGCTGCAATGGTAAATGACAAAGCATATTAAGTATTAATTTATGAGGTTGTATGTTGAAAATATTGTGATTCATTTGCCAATTATTATGAGGAAATATTTTCAGAAATTTCTAGATGTCAATTTTGCATGTTCTATCTTGACAATTGTCAAATAAATTTTAATAAACTTAACAGTTTTAGGTTTATTTACAAAGAGTTATTTTAAAGTGTGAAGAGTATGATTGGTTGCATGTTCAATCCGATTTTACATGATTTTATTCAATGTTGTACTTGGGACATATAACTTTACTTTTTATATATTGGCTATTATTTGTTCTCATAATGGAAATGACATCAATAATTTTGTCAGCCAGCGTTATAACAGTTTGGACATAACATTAAATACTTACAGATGGGGTCGAGCGGATGTTCACTTCATGAACAAACGGCATCAGGAACTCCCACCGGTCCCACCTTTGCAGACTGTGGAAGCTCCAGCCCGCCTGCCCCGACTTCCGATACTTCTTGCGAAGCTTGCCCAGGTCCTTGCGCAGCGTTTTGTACCAAGTGGTCAGCCTGGTCGGCCAGCCGCTTCCAGGCCTCATCTTTCTTGTCAGGTTGGGCCCGCATGGTATCCCGCTTGCTGTAGAGGCCCGGGCACCCCAGCAAGTACTCTTTGGCCTCTTCCTCCTGAGCATCATTGAGCTTCACGGTCTTCCTCCTCGCTCCAGAACCGCCCCTCTTCCTCTTCCTCCTGTTGGTGGGTTCTTCCTCTTCCTCCTCGGGAGAGGAATGTCCAGCTATAAATAGACAACAAATACCCATATTTAAATTAAATATAAATGATATGGCACTGCTGTAAGAAATATGTATTAACATAATACCAAGACCACTCTAAATAGTACATTTTTTTTTATAAACAAACCCCTCATCCAAGATGCACCCATCAAAAAGAGAAACCATTTATGCTCCCACTAAGTTTTTTGACATAACAAGTGCCAACACAGTACAGTGCTAACACAACATAATTACAGTCCACAAAAGTCCATTAAGTTACAATAGGAGCATGGGCGTAAATCCTTACATAATATCTATTGTTTAGGGGGATGAATGAATAGATCATCCCCCCTGAACAATAAGTATCAATTGCAGATTTACGCCCATGCATAGGAGGCAGTAGATAATTTGGACCTATATGATTACTTACCAGGACTTGCTTGTGCAACCCTCCTCTTCAGCCTCACTGGCATGGTGACTGGAAGGGGGTGTAGGTGAAGCTGGGGAGGGCTGGCCTTGCTCTTGGGCTTGGGGTGGAAGGTCTGGAGCAGCATCTTGGACAGGGGTGGCAGGTCTTGGAGCGGAGCCTCTACCAGCTTAAGCCAGCGCCACCACGTGAAGGTCTTCATCATTCAGGCCCTCGTCGTCATCTTCGCTTGCAGGGGGCCTCGCCCTGGAGCTCAGCTTGAGCTTCTTGGGCTGGGGGTCCTTCTTCTTGGACTGCTCAGGCTTGTCCTTCTTCCCCTTGCTACTGCATTTCTTGCCTTTGGGAGGCATCGCCGTTGAAAATTGTGTGAAATCTTGTAGAAATTGTGAAGGAAAAACTGCGTGGAGGTGTTGTCGAGTCGAATCTTGACAGTTGTGTGAGAAAGTCCTTTTGTTGTTGTTGTTGTTGGGTTTGTTGGCGCTATCCATCGATTTCGATGATTTCCGCCAGGCTGTGTGTGAGGGCGTCTTGCTCTCACTTTTGCTGCTCTACGTTTCTGTTATTCTGATACTTGCCCAGTGTGTGAGATAAAGATTTATCTTGGCCTTTGTTATTGGCTAAGTGCAAGATTGAAGATTATGGGGGGGGGGGGGGGTTAATGTGCTCGTTACACATTATTTTTTAGTCATTTATTGTTAGAGCTGGTTGGAATTAATATCATGAAGTTTCGGTGTCAATTTATAGGGTTAGTGATAAACAATGTGTCTTATGTTTAATATTATGCGCATTTAATAATCGGCTGCCATCATTTATTCAGGCTTTCGTATGTCCATCATCTCCTCCGCCACTCTGTTACTTTTTTGAAAAATAAAAAAAATCCTGAAAAGCACAAGAATGATAACAACACAATGCTATAATACACTTTATAATTCTCGATATCTTCCAGTACCTTTTTTAAAGGCTAAAATGATTGAGCAGTTTCTTCTTTTCCAAGTAGATTTTTTAGGTTAGGATTTGTCACATGAAGTCTGCGATACATACGAATCCTTCGTCACTCTGTTATTTTTATGGAGAAAAAAAAAATATCCTGAAAAGCACAGTAGCTTTTATAAAGGCTAAACTGATTGAGCAGTTTTCTTCTTTTCCAAGTAGATTTTTGTTAAGGTTAGGATTCGTCACATGAAGTCTGCAATACATATCCTGAAAAGCACTGTAACTTTTATAAAGGCTAAAATGATTGAGCAGTTTTCTTCTTTTCCAAGTAGATTTTTTTTTTCCTGCGATGCCGCCCTGGTTTTAGAGGCGGAAAGTGGCGCCGAATGGCGAACAACCAGGTGGCATTTGGCGCGAAGTAGTCACCAATCGGGTGCTGTTTGGCTCGCGCCACTGCACATTTGGCGCGCTTTAGCGGGCTCTCCGCCTCTGTTGGAATTATTTGGCGCGTAGTGGCGCAAACAAGGTGCCAAGTGGCGCCATGTGTGCGCGAAATCTCATTGGCGCAACTTGGCGCGCGTCATTACATTCCAGTGGATTACAATAGGCGGATTGTTTGCGCCAAAGGGCGATATGTTCGCGCCATTTGGTTCCACTTGGCGGACACTTGGCGCTGATTGCTCGATGCAAGTGGCGCGACGACTTGCCGCCACATTCAAATTTGGTGCCGTTACGGGCCACCACGAGTCAGTTGGGAGGCAGTTTGAGCCACTACACGCCACTAGCCACCTTATTGGCGACACTAGGCGCCACAGTAAATTGCATTGACGCAAACTGGCACCAACTGGCGCCGGCCCAGTGGACTCCTAGCATAAGAAACAGTTGAATTCTGATCGTAAAACATGGGGTGAGCCTTTGTCAGGCTCATGGACACAGCCTTAACCAGCCATCCGCAAAAAACCTTACTCAGGTAGGTTATCATAATAACCGCACCTCCCTCATCGCGATCAGCTTGCGCGCGCGATGTGTACGTTAGCGCAGAATCGGGAGCGCAATTCAGTCACGCTACAATTTCGCTGTAATACTAGTATAAGTACCGTTTTATATACGAACGAATCTATTATCTTCAATCCGACTTCGAACTTAATCAGTCATCATGGATTTGCGGTAGATAGCCATGATATTTGCGTTTCGTGCATTTCATAGCATGCATGTAAGCACTCCAATGTTTACATTTTCACGGCCCTGACGTCATCTACCCGGTAAAAGTTCCGCGAGCGTCTTAATTGGCCGTTTGTCAGGATCTTGGCAGGATGTCGTCCGGATGTTACTGCGATGTCACCCTAGCCCGACTAGGGTGAAACTCACCTCGATGTCTCCTCGATGTTGTCTTGATGTTACCCCGGTTGATGCGTCTTAACTGGAGCGCGGTAGGACCTCATCCGGACACCGTCAGGATGACACCGCGACTATTTTGTCCGGCCAAGACGGGGTTTTAGATAATCACTAATTCGATAGGTTTGATGAGTATAAAAGGAGCTTTATGAGACGATTCATCGGTTTTGTTATAATATTACAACAATATATTATGTTTATGAAATCTTTATATTATTCAGAACATTTATTTGCCATTTTCTCCATTTTAAGACAAGTTGTAAACATTACCAAAATTTGTACTAATCGATTATTTATTTTCATTGACAAAGTTTTGCAATAACCGGCTGTTGGCCTACATAATAGTGTTAAAATTGCAAACTAAATCTGGTTCTCTCTTTTCAATTAAGGCATACCGATTCACCAGATGTAACAGATGTGCATTTGCTAAGAATCTCAAAGGAACTCCTTTCGGATCATTTCTTCGATGTGTGCGTTGCTCTAGATATCAAATCAAATACTGCACAAGGTATCCTAATGCAAAACATGAATGACTATCGACAAACATACATGCGACTTCTGCTGATGTGGAAGACAAGAGCCCATCGGACCTTGGCAGACCTGGACCAGGTTCTTGTTAAGTCAGAGGCTGGAGGTCTTAGATTCTTGTATAAACAAGAGCCGAAGTAAAACAAAATATTTACATGTACTTGGCTTATTCGGCATGTGGATATGGGCTTAAACGAGAAAATCAGCATGGCTCGCTTTGATGAACGATAACAATGTTAAAATCAAACAAGTTAAGAATAAATAGGCATGAGGTTCTTTTGTAATGTGATGAATTTATTGTTTTCTAAAATAAGTTAAAACAATGGTTTCCCTCTGAAATGTACAGCACAAATTGGAATTTTCTCCAATGACTTATTTTGTGTTTCTACCGGATTTCAAATACCATTACATTCCGGACTTTCCAGTACTTTTCCAGTAACGCTCTTCTGTCAAAACAAATAATGACCAGGTTAAATAGCTATAACGCTAATGGAACAGCGTACCCGTCTCGAGAGGTGGATTTCTCTGGGTACAATTGCCTTCTCAATTCTGTAGAATTTTGTCCGGACTTTCGGGTTTTGTCATTTTTTTCCCACGACTGTTCCGGACCCCAGTATGAACTCATTTGCATACAGCCAATCAAAAGAGCCTATCCAGTTAGCTCAACCCAAGCATGCGCACATGGTAACCGTTAGGGTTACTGATAGGGTTATACTAACCATGCAAACCCATCTTTTTCCAACCCATCGTTAGCTCCATCGGTATGTACAGTGAATGCAAAGTTGGAGTTGTGGGTTCGGAACTCAGTATTTATTCAGTTTTATTGTTTGCCTTTATTAATAATGAGGCAAAGCAATAAATATTCAAAGTCTAATTGTTTGTGACCTCTTTCCAAGTTGCCAATGACATAAACCATATCAGCCAAGGTCCGGAACTCTCGTGGGAAATATAAAACGAATGTTTTGGTCACATGACAAAATTTGGATTTTGGGCCTGAGCATTCACAGGGACTGTATTGGTTGGATTGTGTGGATAAAGGTGGCATTGCTGATTTGGTAACAATTGATGGTAACAATTGATTTAAAGAAGACATAATACCGTTGACCACTCTCTCCTCCCTTGAATTGAATGGACTCGATACAAATACTTTTGCGTTGTTCAACTACATGTCTTAAGTGTATGACTGATAGAATGCCCAGGTGTCAATGAGGTTAATGTAGGTTAACGAGTTAAATGTCATGTGTCTATATAGGCTCCCTCCTAATTTCTGCCATCGATGTTAATGATATATCAGGGTGTATCATTACTTTAATTCATAAGAGGACTAACTTCACAAGACCGCTATGCTCGTTGGTTCCCTCGAATCCATGTATAATGAACTGCATTTGTGCTGCATTTCTGATTTCAATGTGTGTATGCATGCATTCATTGGAATTAAATAACATTGAACTTGAACTTGACTTGTTTGAAATATTACTAGAGAAAAACAAAATACCGGCTGGAAATTTCATTGATTGATATATCTATATTATGTTCTGTTATATTCACAGATGAATTGTATTCTCCTTTCCATAACAAATTATATGTATTATTATGATGATTTGACATTATTATATATCTACATTATTTTTGCTGTCGTCTTAGGCCATGAGATGTATTTCAAATGTTTTACAATCAATGAGTGCTGTGACAATTCAAATCTTCAAAATAAACATCACAATTACAATGATGCATAATCAATATTTCATTAAATTATTGATAAGGTGTATGTTCTTAGATCGTTGAATTATAATCGTTGATGTCCTGTACATATTGTTTGCTTTTCTCGATTCGTTTAACATATTTATTTACTTTGTATAAAAGAAATATATGAATGCAGATGACACGTTTAATATCACCTGAGTAAAACCAGAGTGGTTATTGCAAATGTAATCAATGCTGATCATGTTCTTTTTTTTAAATGGCTGAATTCACAAAGATATCATAAGAATTCCGGCTTGTAATTACAATACTGTATTTTGTAAATAATTGACATGTTTTTTGCATTACTTTTATTGATATCACTTATTTCATGTATTGAAAACGGTATACCGTTGTGAATGAAACTGTATATTTTATATATACATGATATACCCTGCTTTGGCCAATCCATTGTCCTGGGCCATGTTTGCTATATTGTGATATATGCCTGTATAATTACGATCTATTTGTACCACTGGCTATTTGTTTTAGTATAAAATAAATGCTTTACTTATTACGTAGGCGGGGCAGAACAAGGTAGCCCCCCCCCCCCACATTTCTCCTCTTCAGTCATTGGCCAGCCGTTTCATCATTAAAACATATTTCTTCATATCAAGAATTCAATTCTTAATATCACGAAATTGCATTCTTGATATCACGAATTCAATTCATGATATCAAGAATTGCCATTGCTTTACAACGTAATATTATATCTTGATATCAAGAAATATGTTTTAATGATAAAACGGCTTGCCATAAGCTTGCGCCAGCTCGCCACAACTCGAGGCGCCAACTCGGCTAAGTGGGAGCCCTGCTTTAGGCAAATGTAAATGTTGTGTAATTGATTATGCCAGCTAATTGTATAAAATTGCAAAATTGAAGTGAGTGCAAGTTTCACCTTTTCCAGATTGGATGCCATTTTATCAAAGTCACTACTTTGAAGATTTTTTTTTTTAATGTAACTGCTGGGACTTTCGTATTTTGGTATCGCACAAAATCAGTATAGCCTAATGAATGTATTGTGCTACATGAGAGTTGGACGATAGCTTTCATACATGAAGATTTAGAAGTGTAGCTAGTATTGACCGGTGAGTAATATAAGTGGTTATCTGTACATTTATTATCTTTGTTTATGTTAAGATTTTATTTGATGAGGTAACATGCAGTCTTTTCATTTACACTACCGTTATATTGCTTACTGAATTATATAAATGAATGAATGGAAATCTTGTTGTTAATGATGTTGAACTGAAAAGAACAGTACTTCATTGTTGATAATTGATACATTAATTATTGTTCTTTATTTGATTTGACTCTCCTTGTACGGATATAAAATGAATGTGATGTATGATTTCTCTTTGTTGCTTTGCTGATAATGCTGTGAATAATTGGCTGAAGATGTATTTAAAAGAATGTCTTTTTGTCCTGTCAGATAAGAAACTGTAAGAATATGAAATAGTATATCTAGAGCCTTAAAGACGTATGCGGGGATGTACAGGTGAAAAGCAGTTTGGAATTTTCAATCTGCAATGTGCATGCATTCATCATATTCCATTTGCTTAGAATGCAGGTCAAAGTTCATATAATTCAACCGAATGTATCTAATTAAATTAGTGGTAATAATTATTTTTTTAGCTACAAAAATAATAATAATAACAATAATAGTAAAAACAGCAACGACAATAAAATGAATGTATTGTTTACTCAATGTAGCCTTATCTTTAATAATACTGTTCTTCATGAGGGCCTTGCAATCATATCATTACCCCGGCTTTTAGGAGACAACGGTTCATAATTGGCTGTTACTGGAAAAAGAAAGCTGAGATTTAGAACCAAAAAGTAATAATTAACTTGTCGAGACATACAGTAAGATGATTTTGAATGCAAATTGTGCATTCAGGAGCATTTTTGTTATTATGATTTAATTTGGTTCAAAACGCACACACAAAATATTTGAATTTAATTTCGGGAGTTATTGAACTACATGTACATACAAATATGCATATTCATATGCAGCATTAGATTCTTTTGTGAAATTAATCCAAGGTTGATTAAAGAGATCTGTTTTGAAGATAGGATAGCACTAGGAAAATGGCTTGTAATTACACATGGATGTTTTTATGTTTCGAATTATTTCCATGTGTCATTAATTGTCAACTTATGTTGTTTTCTGATATTTCAGGTTACAAGTGAACCAAATGGTGTTTTAGATTATTGAACAAAGAAATTATATGTTTAAGCAGCTGTATCTTTGAAGGTAGTTGAACCCAATAGTATTCATTTTCTGTATGTTTTTATTATTCCTTGAATGGTTGTGAAAGGAGTTACAGAATAAACGTTCAACCTTCATACAAAATGCAGGGTAAGCTCGGTTTTCCATTCCGTGCCATACCATCAATTATCCAAGCGCTGTCAAATTGCTTCCGGTTCAATACCTATGAAATGATTACAAGGGTTGGAGTACCGTTTGATTTCTAGGTGTAATTTATCATTGCTTCAATGGGCCATTTTCATAATGTCATCAAATTTAATGCACAAACATTATGGTTCGTCACGGAATATATGCGATTCGCATTCTGACTACTGGAATACAATTATTCGTAACAGGTGATTGAAATAATTTGCAGCAAAGCATTTAATGACATTACGAAAATGGCTTTGTAAGTAATAGCTATCAAAATAGACAGGAAATAAGTAGGAAACAGTCCTCGAATCACTGTTAATACGTTCCTATTCTTAAGAGTGTCACCACAATGTACATGAACTTTCTGAAGTTAGCAACTGTGCCTTGTATCACAACTTTGGAAGTACTTTTTTTGAATAAATCTTGTCATTTAAAATTTATATCTCGTAAAGGTGTGTGTCTGTGTTTGTGCATACACGTATACATATTATACACATATATATGTTATATAAACATTGAAACCTCAGTATAGAGAGCTCTGATATATTAATGTATCTGCTATATAAGGTGATTTTGATGGTCCCAGCTGTCTATATTCTTATTATCATCATCAACTTCAGGTGGCGCTGTAAAACGCTGCTGTGGTCTACACGAGAGCACGCCATGCAACTCTTTCACCTGCTATTTGTGTTGCACCTTTCATTCCTATAATATAACTAAATTCCTGATATTACATGGTAATTTCCCTCAACTAAAGAAACTCGTGAAAACGTCTGTCCACTATAAACAATTTATATTACACAGGATAAAGAACTCTGTTGAAAAGTTTAGGATAAACTAGATTTCGCCCATATGGCTTCTTGAAGTTAAGTTTTAGAACTTAAGAAACTTTATCTTCTCTTTATATGTAGGGCATATTTTTAAAGATATTGGTGATTCTTCGTCAGAGACAAACTCTACATCGTGACATTTGACCCGGCTACCTCCATTATCTTGAAGCCAATCAGCACTACTATAAAACAATAATACAAATAATAAATGAATAAATAACTGAGGCAATTTCAAACAATTGATTTCGACACCTATATTATTGCCCGGCACCATCGATTGAACGGTCACAAGCAACAAAAGGAAGCTGTGAAACTCAATGGCAACTCTTCGAGGAGCATTGTTGAAAAAAAAATGAACACTGGAAAGACTAAATTAATACTTGAGCCCGAGAAAAGGAAACAGCGCCATCTATTCATCATTGATAAATAACTCTGAGAACAGTATAGCCTGGCGGATATTTTGTTTTAGATTGGACAGCCTAAAAACCCAACAACATGGAATAATTCATTTTCTGAACAAGTTTACATGACGCGTACCCCACTGCCAAAGCCTACAAGTCACCCTAATCCTAATTCTAACCCAACTAGGACCCTAGAGAAAAGAAAAGAAAAGATCAATCATGATAATATCAGAAGGTAATACATATCTGAACAAGTGTAGAATACCCCAATAAGCAATTCAACTATCATTTCAGTTATAATCCTAGTGCTGACCCCAGGGGCGGCGGATCGTCTCTCGAAGTGGGGGGGGGGGGGGGGGGAGAAACAACAACAAAGGGTACTTTCTTGAGAAAAAGGGGGCACCTGCAAAGGAAAATCCTAGCGCGAAAATATACAATGTTTAGACATTGGTATATACCCCTACATGGTGATTCAGTATCAGGGACGATTTTAATGTTTGTTTATCTTTTTACGTTGTGGAAGATACTGCTTTAGCATCATACGTTGCTTTTGGTTTTGATGGTCTAGATATCAAATGATTTGTGAGGTCGCAGTGGAAACATT
The DNA here is from genome assembly GCF_000002235.5 of Strongylocentrotus purpuratus. Lineage (NCBI taxonomy): Eukaryota > Metazoa > Echinodermata > Echinoidea > Camarodonta > Strongylocentrotidae > Strongylocentrotus > Strongylocentrotus purpuratus. The sequence continues at coordinate 7,675,896 of NW_022145606.1, read as the reverse complement.
TACATGTTATAAATGGAGAAAAACAATCTTAACTGGGTATTTGGAACAATCTAAACATAAAAAACTGAAAGACTTTAAATGCGAGCAAGCGTAGCGAGCGAGGTAAGGTGAAATATAAATTAGAAGCCTTTAAAGTAGGAACACATGTTACTGGAAAGGAAAAGGGGGCATATATATATACAAATGGAAAAAGACAATTATTAGCAAAGAAAAAGAGGACATGTCAAAGTAAAAAAAAATGGGAATTATCAGAGGTGAAACTGGAGTAATTCTCGCACCTGATAAAGGGCACTCATCAGAGATGAAGAAAGGCTTTTATGATAACTTATTACAAAGGAAAAGGAGTTGTTATCCGAAAGAAAATGACAGTAATTAAAAAGGATACGAGGCTCGTGTCAAAATAAATGGGGCAAATTTTTGAGATGAAAATGGGCTCTTATTCAAAGGGGGGACCTTTCAGATTTGAATAAGGGCACTCATCGGAGATGACAAAGGGGCACTTGAATAATGAAAATAGGGCATACAAAGAAGAAGAGGCACCTGTCAAAATTTAAGGGACATTTCTCAGATTTGAAAAAAAAGGCAGTTATAAGAGGTGAAGGGACACTTATCAGATGTGGTAAGGGGCACTCGCCTGTGATGAATAGAGGCACTTGTGAGAATAGAAAGGGACAATTATAACTAAGTAAAATGGGCCCTTGTCGAAGGAAAGGGGCACTTATGACATTTCAATAGATGCATCTATCAGAGGGCATTTTTGAGAAGGGGAAGTGACTCCTATCAAAAAAGATAAGCGGCATTTATCAGAATGAAAAAGGGCACGTAATAGAAAGATAAAGGGGACACGTGTCAAAATAAATAGGGGGGGGGGGGTTCTTATCAGAGGTTTGAAGTGGCACTCATTAAAGTTATCAGAATGGGAGGGGCACTAATTACAAAAGTAAGGGGCACTTGTTAAAGTAAAATGGGCGCCAGACAGATTTGAATAGTGTCAATTATCATAGAGAGAAGAAGCACTTATCATGTATGGTAAAAGGCACTTATATGAACGTGGAACAGGCAACTGTTTGAAATAAAATAGGGCACTTATCTGAAGTAAAAGGGGGCACTTTAGGAAGTACTTGAAAAGTGGGGGCACTGTGCCCCCGACTCCGCTGCGCATTTGGTTGACCCTAAGGCCTCACCATCAGCTTCAATCTACTCTTACCCTAACCCTTAACATAACCCTAATCATAATCATTACCTTAACGTGGCCTAACATACGAAAATATGAATGCTGGCAAATATCAGATAATGATATACAATTCTCCACAACATTCTCCACCCCCAATCATTAAAAAACTGCCCCCCCCCCCAAAAAAAAAAAAAAAAAAAAAAAAATGATTTACCATATTGATGATCACAACATTTAAATATGGATATTTGTATTATTAAAGTACACAATGAGGATTACATAATATTTTGTTTACACACTGAAGCCGCAACAGTGTTAACACATTTGAACCGATACGTCCAGCCATAAGTTAGTTCTTACAGTCTGCACTTGTGTTGAGTTCACACTAATTGTTGTTTAGGTAAGCATTAAAGCGTTCGACATATAAGAGCCTTGCAATCCTATGATTAAAACAGGATTTAGAGGTTTTTTCATTTTTTATTAAATTTCTTCACAATTGACAATACATGAACATGTATCATTAATTGATGTCTTTTATGTGTACCCTTCATTTACATCTCTACCCAAGATTTGCATGGTTATTAGGTACAGGAGGATCAACATGAACCAAATTGTTTACAAGATCACATCAATGTCTTATTCATTCTATTTCTAATGCTTTCTCACTGTTCTCAAGAAAGTATCATTTTTGTTGTGCATAGTTTGATCTAGCTTTATGTCTCATGATAATTTGTAGGGAAAAGCATTATAGCAACAATTGCTGAATTTCAGCAACAATTATGCACCAATGCGACTATGATATGCAGTAGCAATTTAATCTGTCATGACTCATGATAAATTCGTTTAACAATTAATTCTACCTGATTGATTCCACTGTTCGTAGGATTTAATAGAGAGAGAGAGAGAGAGAGAGAGAATGAGAGAGAGAGAGGTAGTATTGATCATTCTCACGATTAACGACGATGTTTTATTCTCATTTGTTCATCGTCTCTACAATGCTATTTACCTTTTTATGTTAGGCTTCCTGGGAGAAGTTTCTTTTGTTGTAAAGGATTGTTTGACGTGCACCCAGTAGGTCCCTCTGAATTCAAGATTGTTTTTCTTCTTTTGAATGGATTTCAATAACAACAGCGAGCACGCGATCTTAATCTTCAGAAATCGGATCGCAGTAGGATCGTGTAGTGTGCGTTGTGCTTTAGAGACTGATATGTGTTACATTAATACTTCTCTTGTCTGTCACAGTCGACTGGCTGCGCCTATAACGACAGGGTGGCATTACAAAAACGGACAAGCAAATTTTCGATAATCTAGGACAATTTTTACCGGTATCTGTAAAAAAAAAAAAAAAAATTAAAGAACGTAATAATATATATTTATGTCTCTGTGTACACCCCGGCTGTATGATATGTAGCCACATAGGTCCCCATGATAAGGTGCTGAAACATTCAATGAATTTCTTCCCACTGGGTAACCATTTACTTCACCTGGGTTGGGAGTGGCAATCGTAGATTATAATGACTCGTCAAAGTATATTAGTGCCGCGCGACGGAACTCGAACTATAGATCAAAACACATGACACATGTCGTATTTTAGGGGGTGCATTTTTCTGCCACAATGTTAAAAACATCCATTGGTAGTGCTTCTTGCGAAAATTGCGTATCATTGATGAGTTTTGAAACGGTTTTATCCTTGATCGAGCCTTGATCAAGCGCTAATAAACATCAGATTGAACACAAAGTAACTTTACAAAATATTTTAAAGCGTTTTTAATGCTTTAAACACAGACATAACATCACGCTAATGGTTTAAAATGGTGTGTCATTGATACTGGAGAAATTTGATCTCCTATGAATTATTGCATTGATCACAAAATGTTCCCTAAAACAAACCCCCACCCCTATCGAATTTGTAGATATTGATATCATATTTTTCACGATAAAATGTCTTCCTTCCTCACCTTATGGGAATATGCTTGTACGTTTTTATTGGGTAACCCTGTAAAGGCTAGCCTTTTGTCGACTTTCTATTGAGCGGAGTAAAAACAGGAAACAGGAACTAAATTTAGGTCATATTTCAATTTCTACAATATATGTTTTTTGAGGAGGCAGCTAGCATAATTCGCAGCCGAGTGACAGTTGAGTGCGTTCTAGGTCCATAATGCAGCAACTAGGAATAGAGCTGCGTCCATTGGAGCCTGTACAAAACGTTATATCTTACAAGTTTCGTGAGATCGTGCTGTTTTTTGTGTTTCGAAATAACAACATTGCATATCTGTAGGTCTAGCCCGCTTATACACATTCAAAAGGAGGTGATGGATATGTGACATTAATGGGAGAATGTAGGACCGTCGTGTTTATTCGGAAAAGGAACGTACCGATGCAGCTGATATGAACGATTAATAGACTGTATAATGAGAAGAAGTGATCTCCTTTGTGGGCAAGAATATTTACGCCATCTACATGAAGTTTGCAGGCGCATTAAACGAATGCCAGTCGTAATAATCCGAGCAGATAACAAGCGACACGGTATAGTCTATCTATCTACCTTCGTCCCATTGCCTTGAGTCGTTAGGGGCGACACTAACTTCATGTCTTCATCGGCTGTAATACAGTTCTAGTTGGCAGATCAAATAGCCTATAGTTCAGTTATAATACCCTAGATATTGCAGGCAGATACTCAGATCAGTTGGATTCTTATCATGGATGGGGACAAGATTCAAAGAGCAATTCTTTCTAGGGCTGAAAATGATGATTGGACACCTCTCCATGCAGCAGCATCCAATGGTCACCTCGAGGATGTACAGGTTATTATTGACCGAGGAGCAGATCTGAATAGGGCGGATAAGGATGGCTGGACACCTCTCTACACGGCATCTTTGTATGGTCACCTCGTTATTGTACAGTTTCTTATTGGTAAAGGAGCGGATCTAAGAACGGCGAATGAAGATGGCATGACACCTCTTCCCGCAGCATCATTCAACGGTCACCTCGATGTTGTAAAGTTTCTCATTGGCCAAAGAGCAGATATAAATAGGGAAGATAAAGATGGATGGACACCTCTCTATGCAGCATCATTCAATGGCCACCTCGATGTTGTCAAGTTTCTCTTTGACCAAGGAGCAAATCTAAATAGGGGTAGTAATGATAGCAGTACACCTCTATTAGCAGCATCATTCGATGGTCATTTCGATGTTGTACAGTTTCTCATCAGCCAAGGAGCAGATCTAAATAGTGTGGATAAAGATGGCTTGACACCTCTGCACGCAGCATCATCTAATGGTCACCGGGATGTTGTACAGTTTCTCAATGACCAAGGAGCAGATCTAAATACGGCGGATAATGATGCCAGGACACCTCTACATGCGGCATCATTCAATGGCCATCGTGACGTTGTACAGTTTCTCATTGGCAAAGGAGCAGATCTAAATAGACTTGGTCGAGATGGCAGCACACCTGTAGAAGTGGCATCACTCAATGGTCACCTGGATGTTGTACATTTTCTCAATGGTCAAGGAGCAGATTTAAAAAGGGCGGATAAAGATGGCAGGACACCTCTCTTCGCGGCATCACTCAATGGTCACCTGGATGTTGTAGAGTTTCTCATTGGCCAAGGAGCAGATTTAAAATGGGCGGATAAAGATGGCAGGACACCTCTCTTCGCGGCATCATTTAATGGTCACCTCGATGTTGTACAGTTTCTCATTGGCCAAGGAGCAGATTTAAAAAGGGCGGATAATGACGGGAGGACAGCTCTCTACATGGCATCATTCAATGGTCACCTTGATGTTGTACAGTTTCTCATTGGCCAAGGAGCAGATCTAAAAATGGCGGATAAAGACGGCATGACACCTCTCCACATGGCATCATTCAACGGTCAACTCGATGTTGTGCAGTTTATCACTGACCAAGGAGCAGATCCAAATAAGTCGGATAATGATGCCAGGACACCCCTTCACGCAGCATCATCTAATGGTCACCTCGATGTTGTACAGCTTCTCACTGACCAAGGAGCAGATCTCAATAAGGCGGATAGTGATGCCAGGACACCTTTACATGCGGCATCATCCAATGGTCGTCTCGATGTTGTGCGGTTTCTCATTGGCCAAGGAGCAGATCTAAATAGAGTTGGTCGAGATGGCAGCACACCTCTAGAAGTGGCATCATCTGATAGTCACCTGGATGTTGTACAGTTTCTCACTGACCAAGGAGCAGATCTAAATACGGCGGATAATGATGCCAGGACACCTCTACATGCGGCATCATCCAATGGTCATCGCGACGTTGTACAGTTTCTCATTGGCAAAGGAGCAGATATAAATAGGGAAGATAAGGATGGATTGTCACCTCTCTATGCAGCATCATCCAATGGTCATCGCGACGTTGTACAGTTTCTCATTGGCAAAGGAGCAGATCTAAATAGACTTGGTCGAGATGGCAGCACACTTCTAGAAGTGGCATCACTCAATGGTCACCTGGATGTTGTACAGTTTCTCACTGGCCAAGGAGCAGATTTAAAAAGGGCGGATAAAGATGGCAGGACACCTCTCTTTGCGGCATCACTCAATGGTCACCTGGGTGTTGTAGAGTTTCTCATTAGCCAAGGAGCAGATTTAAAATGGGCGGATAAAGATGGCAGGACACCTCTCTTCGCAGCATCATTCAATGGTCACCTTGATGTTGTACAGTTTCTCATTGGCAAAAAAGCAGATATAAATAGGACTGGTAATGATGGCAGCACTCTTCTAGAAGCAGCATCACTCAAAGGTCACCTCGATGTTGTACAGTTTCTCATTGGCAAAAAAGCAGATCTCAATAGGACTGGTATTGGTGGGCGCACTCCTCTCCAAGCGGCATCATTCAATGGTCACCTTGATGTTGTACAGTTTCTCATTGGCCAAGGAGCAGTTCTGAATAAGGTTGGTCAAGATGGCAGCACACCTCTAGAAGTGGCATCAATCAAAGGTCACGTCGATGTTGTACAGTTTCTCATTGGCCAAAAAGCAGATCTAAATGGGGCTGGTAACGATAGAAGCACACCTCTAGAAGCGGCATCACTCAAAGGTCATCTTGATGTTGTACAATTTCTCATTGGCCAAGGAGCAGATCTAAATAGGGCTGGTATTGGTGGGCGCACACCTCTCCAAGCGGCATCATTCAAGGGTCACCTCAATGTTGTACAATTTCTTATTGGCCAAGGAGCAGATCTAAATCGGGTTGGTCGAGATGGCAGCACACCTCTAGAAGTGGCATCACTCAAAGATCATCTCGATGTTGTTAAGTTTCTCATTGGCCAAAAAGCAGATCTAAATATGGCTGGTATTGGTGGTCACACACCTCTCCAAGCGGCATCATTCAATGGTCACCTGGATGTTGTACAGTTTCTCATTGGCCAAGGAGCGGATCTAAATTGGGCTGGTAAAGATGGCAGCACACCTCTGGAAGTGGCATCACTCAAAGGTCATCTCGAGGTTGCACAGGTTCTCATTGGTCAAGGAGCAGAACTAAATAGGGCTGGTTTTGATGGGCGCACACCTCTCCATGCGGCATCATTCAATGGTCACCTCGACGTTGTACAGTTTCTCATATGCCAAGGAGCAGATCGAAATACGGCTGGTAATGATGGCAGGACACCTCTCCAAGCGGCATCATTCAATGGTCACCATGATGTGGAACAGTTTCTCACTGACCGAAAAGCAGATCCAAATAGGGTTGATATTGGTTGGAGGCGCACACCTCTCCACGCGCAGGTAATTGATAAAGGTAAGTTCAGTTGGCAAGATTGATTGTATTTGTTATTGACTCTATCGACCCCCTCTCGGGGTATGTGAGTACAACGTATTTCCAACAGAGTATCAATATAACAATAGTATAACAATGATAAACATGTGATAATATGAACAATGATAAACATATGATAATATGATTAATGATTATGATAATATGAAAAAATCAATATATTATTTACAAATCAAGGCGAACTGGGCAGTTCACCCTCCTACCGCTACAAGTTTGCCTCACAACATTGCTTACTTGTGAGCTATCATTTACAGTATTACCATCTACACTTGGCTCTTTTGAAAAATGTGACATAATTATCCTTACAAATTTTGCTAATTTCTTTAGCTGGCAAGCATGAGCTGTACTAAAAACCTTATCCATGTGCAACGCACTACCACACACGTTATTTGGTATACACCATTTTTTCTCATTTTGGAAGAATGGACATATACAAATATAATGAAATTCATCACCAATATAAGCTAGGAATATTGTGTTTTGAGGTCAAACAAATTGCAATAAAATATTTTTCACTGCAATGCATTTTAGTAAGGTCCCCAAAATGACATACTAAACGTCCAAAAAAATCCAAGTAGTGGAAGTGTCCCTAATTTGCATAAATCCAATATGGCCGCTATTTCGAGGATTTTCACATAGATTTTGTCATATTTGTCAACTTGTATAGGCTGTTGTGGCACTAAAGGAGTAGGAAAAGTGATCTGCTGTACATTTTGTATCAAATAAAATACCCATATACTACAGGTTTATCACACACCTGAAACAAATCCCCCGCACACCCACACCCACACAATTCAACATGTAATGTATTACCTTAGCAGATGATGTTATTTCATTATGCACTAGACAAAATAATATCATGTCATTTTATATTGAAAAAACTAAAACAAAAATATAAGTTCCGAAAAACTGGCCCTTATGAGTATTCGTACAAACACAAGAGCTGTTATAGGGTTATGTTTATAGGGGTACAGTCTGTACCTTACATTATCCGTGTAGTGGACTAATTGTGTCTAATTTCCATAAATCCACAATGGCCGCCAATTCTAGGGTTTTCTCCTAGATTTGGTCAAAATATTCACACTTTTAGTGTACTTTTAATGTCTAAAATGTTATTTCCAAGAATTGTTTTGTTTGCATAAGGTTTCATATGCCCGGTTGAGTGTTTTAATTTGCTTAAATTCAAAATGGCTGCTATTAAAATTAAACGTTTTTTGTAGAGAATTTATTATAATGATATTTTTTGTCTTATGTTACATTCAGACTAATTGCGACAACACTTATATATGTTGTACAAATATATTTATATTTCAAATGTTTCATAATAAGGTTTTTTTTTAATTTGCATATATACACATACATTTTTTTTAAAGTGGGTTAATACATTTCTCACCTTACAATGCATTTCAGAGCAGCTATGTCTATGTTGGTTTACAATCCCAGTGCAGTTGTTATTACAGGATGCAGGTCCTGAGGCCTACAGTTAAGTATTCATATTTTCATTTGATTAGAGTTGGTAGTCTCCAACAAACAAACATTTATGTGGCATGCTGACCAGTAGTTCTCATCAAGTTCTAGGTAGGCCTATAATGGTGGTGAGTTGCTACAACAAGTGCCATGACAATCAGTGCAGGCTGTTGAACATTGGAGGTCATATACTTCCGGCACGTGCATTTCTTGGCTGCACAATCTTTCTTGCATCCACATCTGATGACCTTAAGGTGTTTTGCGGATGCTGGTGTTTTATCAGTTTTTATTGGAAAGATACTTCCCATCCATGACCTGCCAACTCAGTTTCCCGATGTCAGGCTGTCTGCCATTCCTTTCCATTCTAATATCTGATAGTACACACGCAGACTGTGGAAATTTCCTGCTGCTGAAATTGGTTGCAAAGTCTTTGCTTCTAAGGCAGACAAGATTGGTGATACCTTTACGCAATCTGCTATTTAGTCACCACCATACAGGCATACAAGTGCCTTCTCTCCAGTTGGAATAATGGCCTCCTTCAGGTATGATGCAGGCTGACTAAATGCCATGGCAAGCTCACAGAAGTCGTCATTCTTCATGATTTTCTTCAGTGCTACGCCTTTCCCTAGTCCAAATATGCGAGACGTTGTGTCGCAGTTCAGAAGCACACGACAACGAGAAAGTAGTCACACACACTACCTCCTAGAGTTTCCTTCAGCTGTTTGATATTCCATGTTCGGTTCTTCTTGGAGTTGCCTTAACTTGGCTCAGGTGCAAAAAAAGAAGTCCTTTGCATTCAGATCAGCGTAGAAGATCAGCAAGATGAGAAGGTTTGTGTCATCATCGACAAGAACTGTTGCTTTAAACTTCTGTTGCATCACAATTAAATCCAGGATCTGCTCTTCCTCAATTGCTACATCATAATGAAGATCAGGAAGATGCTGTCCGTTAATTAGTAGTTGTTCAAGAGAGAACTTAAGTGGGCTGCTCTGCGAAATTAGCTACTCCACATGGAGTACCTGGGTGCTGAACAACCTCTGGAAATTCCTATAGTGATCACTATAGGAGTTTCCGGAGGTTGTTTGTACTCGTTGCAGATGTACATTATACAAGTCTGGTAATGGTATTTAGAGCAGCATCAATGGCCCCGCACATGCAGCTCTAGAAATCGCCTTTCCACCCAGCATATAGGGCATACACTATATACTTCAAGAAGTTCATGGGGTCCTGAGCCCGTCATCAAATGCCCTGCAGAACGATCTGCTTCAAGTCACTGTCCCTTTGCTGGCTCCTGATTATTGTGAGTGCCTTCCACAATAGCAGCTTATCAAACGTCCACACGATTGTATAGTATTATACCGTTTAGCATGGGTACAAGCAAAACGCAGAGTGTAGTAAACACATGTAGGATGGATCCCTAGGACTCATGTAAATCATGGGGAGAAACAAAGAAGATGACTGATCAGGGTACTTGCCGTTGCTTTTATTATCTGTATCGTTCCGGACCTTTGAAGGCCTTGGGGACCACAGTAGTAAAGATGTCTTCAACAACACATCAAGGTCAAATGTTAGATCTTCTGGTGCCCGATTCATAATCGGCTGGTAAACCAGAGGTTGATCAGTTGTAGATGCCTTTAAGTATTCAATGTTGATACGTCCAACAGTAGCAAAGTCCTCAGCGGATACCGTTTATCTAGATAAACGGTACAGGCTTACAGTACTTTATCCCTGGTTTTGGGTAGCAATGTACCCATCTGTGGAAAGTACCTGATCAATCAGGAGTGTCGATATTATTTGCAAGATACTGAATGCACTCTTGAAAAATTGCCACACTTCTTTCATATTTCTTAACCACCGGATAAGAGCATTAAAAGCATTGCGAGATGAGAATTGATAATGTTTTAGTTTTAAAGTTCACCATGCATAATTTATGGTATACTGCATCAACTGCGGGAAGATCATTGACATGCGCAAGTCTTCCAGACACATTTTGCGACCAAGTATCATTTCTTTTAATGCATATTTCTACTACAACTACAGTAATAGCACAACCAGTTCCACAGCAACAACTAAAGCCCCCTTCCTATAACTAGGCTCAGGTGTAGGCTTGCCTTTTGTAGCACTGCATATATCGGCGATCAAGAAAGGTGTACATTCTGTGGCGTCATGAATTACAGGCTTAATTTGACCTCTGAATGACCTTAGAGGAAAGGAGGGGGTGTAGTGATAAAATTTGATTATTTATTGTGCCTTAGTTGATTCTGATATGTTAATTACAAAAATGTATTGTATTCTGCACATTATAAGCTTTCCATTGCTCTTATAATGAAACTATCATTGGGTGTTCTACTTTAAAGTTTTGCAATGAATGACTAAATAAGGCATCATGGATATCACATAATAAAAGCTTATGGGTCTAACTTAGTTGAATATTTGACAAAAATAGTGACTTGAGAGTACAAATACCGCAGTAATATGGACAATTGTACTGTGATGAGCCATTAGCATACAATGTATGCTTCTATTTGTCAGATCTCTAAAATGAAATAAACTGTTGCACTGAGAACAACTTCTAATTCCAATGAGGATAATGTAAGGTACAGGTTGTACCCCTAATAGCCCTACCAACAGCTCTTGTGTTTGTACGGATACTCATAAGGGCAAGTTTTTCTGAATATTTTGATTTTTGTTTTTTTCAATATAATTAAAATGACATGATATTTGTCTAGTGCATAATGAAATAACATCATCTGCTGAGGTGACAAATTGAGCATAAATTACATATTAGATTGTGTGGGTGTGGGTGTGTGGGGGGTTTGTTTCAGATGTGTGATGTACCTGTAGTATATGGGTATTTTAGTTGATACAAAATGTACAGCAGATCACTTTTCCTCCTCCTTTAGTGCCACAACAGCCTATACAAGCTGACAAATATGATAAAATATATGTGAAAATCCTCGAAATAGCGGCCATATTGGATTTATGCAAATTAGGGACACTTCCACTACTTGGATTTTTTTGGACTTTTAGTATGTCATTTTAGTGACCTTACTAAAATGCATTGCAGTGAAAAATATTTTATTGCAATTTGTTTGACGTTTACCTAAAAAAAGACATAATATTCCTAGCCTATATCGGTTGATGTATAAAGTGCGCATTGCAAATCATGTACTACTATATTTGCATCAAATCTGCTTTTATTAACAGGTAATCTATGTGTTTTACATCTAAATTTACTTACATTTCATAAACTTATTCTTAAATATCCTTTAGTTCGTGCAAATACGATTTGACTAGGTAGCTACATCCATTCCTGAATAGACATGTCACAAAGCCTGATTTTCAAAGTATTCATTATCCAGGCAGCACTATATCCTTCTCCTTGAGCTCGCCAGACGTTTCCAAGGGCGCGTTCATGCTTGATTTTGACGGCCAGAATCAGGCATCTGTTACGCGTTTAGTTTAAAACACGGTTGCGTCTTAGCTCACTTTTGTAGAATCACCGAAAAACGGCGATCACGATCGCCGATCGTAAACTCACAAAAAGATGCGTTTACAATTTGTAAACGCGTTTAAATGGGGTCAACGCACTGACCTCTAGTGGGTCTACGTAGCATGCACAGTGAAGGTTTGCGAATCCAGCTGGAAGACCAATTAAGGCCACACACTGAGAATTGCCTGGGGGAGCCAGAGAAGTAAGCATGAACACTACATCGTGGAACTGCGATCACGATGAGCGTTTACGATGAGCGTTTCAGATCGCTCATTCTGCCTTCAAAATTTAAGCATGAACGCAGCCAAAGTCATGTATAATCAAAACTCAGGAGTCGTGAACGTGAATGGTCGAATGTGGGTCGTGAATGGTCGAATAGCGGTCGGAAAGAGCTTGCGTTTAGGCATGTGGTCGGGATTTGTCGGGGGAAAATGGGTGATCGGGCTTGATTGGGCTTGGGCGGGTTGGTTTGATCGGCAGTAGGAACCCACCATTAAGCAGTATCTTCGATCGTGTAGAAAAAAAAAAAATATTGGAATCATCCCTGATAATGTGATCACAATGTAGGGGTATATACCAATTTCTAAAAATTATATCTTGTCGCTGTGAAAGTTCCCTTTGTAGGTGCCCCTGCTTTCCCAAAAGTGCCCCTTAAGTGTTGACCCCCACTTTGAAAAACCCTCTGCCGCCGCCCCTGTGCACGTTCGCAATTATATCCACACAAGTACAGAAATCCAATATAAAAAAATAACATGCAACTTGGAGAGCACACATGCCAATTCCCTCTTGATTAATATAAATGTTTCTGATATCGATAGACTTCAACGAATCCAGAATCGTGCAGCCCGTATTATTTCAAATGCAAGAAAATATGATCATGTGTCTCCCTTGTTAAAACAACTACACTGGTTACCTGTTAAGAATAATGTATTAAGTTTCACTATTTGTTTATAAATCCATGTATAACCTTATCCCATCCTATATTTTTAGTCTGTTTTGTCCCTTCCAGCAATCGAGATATCCATTACGTTCAAGGTCAGACCCCCTTCTTCTGCAAATCCCCCGCATCAATTCGAAGAAGGGTCAACAAAATATAATTTTTTCTGGTCCCACTATTTGGAATAGTCTCCCTTTAAGCATTCGTTCTTGCACCTCAGTCGCATTATTTAAGAAACATTTAAAAACTCATGTGTTTTCTTTGTAATTGTCTTTTTTTTTAGAGTGTAATGCACTTGGAGAGTATATAACTATTTTGTTTGTATTTTAAAATGTAAAGCGCCTTGAGCATGTTCATGTAAAGGCGCTCAATAAATACCAATATGTATGTATGTATGTTCGCAATCGTTTACATTGAGTGAACTGATGAGGTAGGAATAAACGACCGTTTCTGCTGTATATTTTGTGCTATATAACACCACATTTGGTTTTTTCTTTATAGATCCAGTCGTTGGTTCAAAAAAGGAAAGCGGGAGTGTCGAAAAACAGGTGGATAGCGAAGCAAACGTGCAAACCTCAAAACTCGAACAGCTCAACATAGACTCTGCATCTTCTGAACAGGTCGTAGAAGATTATGATTCCATGGGGGAATCCAATCAGCAATCAGGCTTGATTCGCATCGAAAAGTATGGCATTGAAGTCCAGTTTCATCCAAGTGAGATTTGGCGCGTTGATGACATCCAGGTAGTACCTGAAGTTCCAGCTGAACTGGCAGACTTGTTAAAGGAGGACCAAGCAATCATTTGCGTTGGTCTTAAGGTGTCATCGTCTTTTGCGAAGTTTGAATATCCAGTAAAAGTGACGATGCCCCATTCAGCAATTTTCACAAGTCCCGATACTGCATCTATTGGGACTTACCATCGAAAAAGCAGTAAGAATCTTTACAGTTAACAACTAAATTATTTATACCTTACCAAGTTTTTTAATTTCAAAAGTATGTGAAAAATGGACTCGTATCCTGAATATATGTTTCTAGAAAATGTGACATATTCAAACTTACATCTAAAAGTATTCAACAAAGGCCCTACTTCAACCACCTTTCATTGTTAAGTTGTGAAAAAAAACAACAACATTACATTAAGAAGGGGTATGATTTATTTAGATGTTAAATGCAGGTCTATGTTAAGACGCATTAGATTTCGTTCAATCACCCATCGCAACATTGAGTGATATATTCAAGCGTACTTCATTAGCATAAAGCTGGGGTACTCACCCTCCCCGTCGCTTCTGCGTTCTCTGAAAAATGTATTTGTATTTACTTTGCTTTGTTTTCGATTTTGCAAACAAGAACAAATTGTAATTACGCATATGTCTTTTGTTTTCAATTTAAAGGCTCCGACAGTTTTTCGTTGATTGCTGCTGCCAATGGTGACCCTCGATGTGTTGTTAGAGAGCGAGACCTTGACCTCTATATCTCTCACTTCTTTGAATGGTGGATTGTTGCCTTCATCACCAAGGTATTCGTGGGCAAGCGTGTCATCTGTACGCCTTTCGTACCCGAACCAAGCCCTATGAACACTAAGCATCTGTTGAGACTCTGCATTAGAGACAGTAACCAGGGAAAAGCGGAGGTATGAAAGGGAAGGGGTATTGTGACATAATGGCACGAATTCACAAAGGAGGGTTTGTCGACAAACCTAGGTTTATGTGCGTCATATGACGCGTTTCGAAGCGTTTTTACAAACCTTGGTCTGTAAAAACGCGTCGAAACGCGTCATATGACACACATAAACTTAGGATGGTCGACAAACCTCCTTTGTGAATTCGGGCCAGTTTGTTCAAAGACTACTAAAGTACTTATGTCATATTAGCTTGTCGTCCAGGTTACTGGTTTAGAACAACAGAGCCTGCGCATGAGGTTCACCTCGAAATGACAAGCAACATGGGCTGGAGCAGGGCAAATAGACCATTTTCATATTTTAATGAAATGTTATGCGTATACTTTAAGTGCTATGTTACAAATGATTTAATTCACCTGTTAGGAATAATTTAGTTTTATAGTCAGAATATAAATGGCATAAATTACTTGTTGTTTGGTTATCCTGGGGTGGATGTCCAGGGGGTACGTGTCGTAGAACCCTCTTTCACAACTAAATTAATTGATACCGTAAGACCTTAATTAAGTTATTTTTTCTTCAAACCATTGTTCTTGTTGTTTTGTTTTGTTGACCCCCTCCCCCCCGAAAATGTTCTTGTTTTTAATTTCTGGTCCCCATGAAAGAAAAGCTGCAGTACGCAAGTGCAGCTGGAAATGGGCTATCCAGTCGTTTGCTTTCTCTGTCTTCTTGTTTACTTTATTTTATTTTATTTTATTTCTGCTCTTTTCCAATATAATAACTGAATAATAAAGAACATGTACACGTACAATACAAAATTCACAAACAACACAAATTTCATGTCAAAACGTTTTTTTGTTTTTGTACATATGTTCACATAGTAACGAAATTTAATATATTCAACTATATGTTGAAAAAGTGCAGGAGATCGCAATCATAAGCGATGCTTGACTAGGATGACGGCCTCAAAAACAAATTATAAGGTAAAACTTAAAATGAGAAATGACAAAGTGTTTAAACGTTATGCATTGTTCCGTTCTTAATGTTGTTGTTTTAATTTTTGTTTTCAATTTGATGCCATGTGGTTTTCTTGTCTATGTAAATTGTAAACTGAGTATAATGTAAATTTTATAGCATTTCAAATGTTTGGGCTGCTTTCTTTTCATTGTACATGTATATTCTTTTTATATCATAACAAAAATCAGCCGGAACCAGGATACGTGACACCAATAAAGGGAGAAGAGTATTTTGTGGCATGGCGTTCTGGCGATCTTAAAGTAACCTGTCAGGTAGACGACAAGGAAATATACACCAAGGCAAGTTCATATAAATGCTTTAGTCACAACAACAAACCGATTCAAAATTCACTGATCGTTTTTTTTTTGCTATTCAGAGCAATGTTTTTGTTTGGTTGGTGTGATGTCTTCAATTTTTATTTGTTTAAGTATTTATTTTTCATTGAATTCATTCAATGCATGTACATCATACTAATTATTACGAATTACATTACATATAGAGTACACAATTATACAACTTAATTATTTGGAATGAATAAATTTTATCCTAATAACCCCCTTCCACAAATTAAAACACAAAATGGTCTGTATGATTGGTGCATAGCGTATTGAGAGAGAGGTAGCTGTGACACGCGCGCACTTTCGCGATCAAATGTTAAATCATGGAGCTCAAAATAAATCCCTCCCAAATAAAATCTCTATATAGAAGGGAACTTATTTGAAACTCCATCAATTAATATTTGATCGCGAACGTGCGCGCGTGCCACAGCTACCTCTCTCAATACTGTGACGGAGGTATACTAGAGAGGGAAAATAAGTAGGTAAACAGTTGAATGAAAAGTTTATATTACAATTAAAGTTACTCGATTATATTATCTGAATATGAATGAATATATGCAACATTTCTTACCTAAGGTGTATTAATGTGATACCGCGTATCAGTAGAAGCATAAATAATAATAATACGAATAATGTTTATTTACCATCGCTCGACGATAGTGTGTGTGCGTGTTTTGTTGCGAGCAGACGTGGGTGTGCGTTTGATTACTCAACCACTTTAACAGGGGATCAGAAACACGTTATGTTATATAGGATGATACCTACGTGGTCTGAATGGAGACACACGTAGTACCATTAAAATGTAGCCTTGCAGAGGAAAAGATAATCTTATATTAGGCAAATCGTTAGGACATACAATCTAGTTAATTGACATGATGGGTACATTTGATGTGTATTTAAAATTGTAATTCTATGACTTTTTTAACAGACACAACATGAAACTCTGTTTCATAAATCAGTTGAGGTCAATGTACGGTTCGGCGTTGACACTTCAGGCTCTGGTAAATCCCAAATCTTTGTCAAATTCATTTTGGAACAAAGCGCAGAGAAAGAGATTATGTTCCTGATGACTCTGTCAGGTAAGTGTTAATTGCCTGAAATCATATATTTGTACGTCCTTGGTTTAGCTTTCAGCTTTATAACGAAGAAAAAAAGAAACAGACGGAAGAAACAGAACAAAAACAACCTTGAGTTCAGTTCAGTTCAGTTCAGTTCAGATTATTAAAAACACCAGACATAGCAATCATGACGAACAAACAAGATCCAAATTGAGACCCAAAAAAGCAATGCCTGTGAGTGGGGCCCCTGGGAAGGATGGAACTTTCAATCCCGGTTGATTGGCAAAGAGACCAACGTGGTTCAAGGATCAGCGCAGTTCAAAAACATGAAAGATGGTAGGATACGATCATGGATACGATACAGTCTCACGCGCGTATAGCCCCGAAAACAAGCAGGTCCCAGAGTCCGCCAACCGAGATCAAGTTCATTTACACAAAAAACATGATAACGTACAAAACTGATTACAAGGAAATGGCAAGGTTATGTAACTTTAAAAACATATTTAAGGGAAAAAAAATGAATCACTGACATCATGAACCCCCTTAACACACACACGCACACACACACACACACACACACACACAGAAGCTGACTGGCTAATCCTTGCTATAATACGTAATAGCAGCAATGCATGATTTACATAAAAGTCTGAATCTAGTCTGCGGGTAACTAGTTCCACTCGTTAGTACATGTGATTCGAAAAGAATTCGGTGCAACATTTGTCCTTACATGAGGTTGATGCACAAGGTTACTTTGACCTGTATTGTAGCTTTGTATCTGGGAGTTACAGGGAAATAGGTCTTTTGACAGGCAAGCCTGAGGATAAAACTTAAAGTGACTTGGTAACATTGTTGAAGGTTGATGAAAAAAATTGCTCAATTTCTGTATAAAATGTTACTTACTATATTGCTTTTACTGTACTAACCCTCTGACATGCAAAAAATCCTGAACAAATTCTCAAACCCCGAAGATATCTATGGTTTTCTTTGAAGGAGTCAATGTTTGACACCCTCCAACAGTGATTAGCAGTAAATTCTCCCAACCGTTTTTCCATGAAAAAAGGGTAGGCTATACAAAAATCTGTCAACCCTTAATTGTCTGGAATGGAATGTAGAGCCTTTCTATTGCTTTGTGACGTTTTCCATTCACCTAAAATGTAATTAAATTGTAATAATATAGTTGGGAGAATTAAGGAATTGATCAGATCAGTTTTTAACAATTTGTACCATGAATAATGGTCCGTTTTCACTCAAATTTCCAGATTATCTTTAATTGTACATCTAGCATTGAAGTCACTACCTTAGCACCACTATCTCTCATCTGAAAAATGTTACCAAGTCCTTTTAAGTTTAAAAACAAACATCATACTACTGAATGACACAAGCTCATCAACGGGCAGCAATTTCATTTCAAGGAATAATGGCTTACTAGGCTGTCTGAAGTGAGAGTTGGTAACAAGCAGAATGACTTTCTTTTGCAATATTTTAAGTTTATCAATATACATTTAAAAAGTGTTACCCCACGCAACATTGCAATACGGGTAAGGGAGAACAATACTGTTTTATAAAATTAATATAACATTCTTAGGTAGGATATATCTTAACCTACGTATGACACCAACACTTCGCGAAATCTTGTGCATATAGCATCCAAATGGGGTTTCCAAGATGAGTACTCATCTATTATAACACCGAAGAATTTAACATGCTCACTTCGAGCAACACTATGACCTCCTACCTCAAGAAGATCAACATAGTTAGGAATTCGTTTCCCCTGTATACATTTTAAGCTTATATCCTGTTTCAAACGTCTAAACGGCAAGAACATGGAAACAAACAGAAAGAAAAGAAAAGAAAACGCTGATGCCATAAGATATTGACCTAGAATAAATATAATTTGGTGTTCTCTTTTCTAACAGACAGATTGATTAGGTACTAAGAATAAAGAATTAAATTTACTTCTCTCGAACAAGCTCTATTTTAGTAAAAAGTTTCTCTACCAAACGCATGGTGACGCCAATCTGATTCGTTTGACCAACATCTCTCTCTGACATCATGATTGGATTCATTTGCATTTACTATTAATCGAAGAAAAATACAAAATTTACAAGAAATTAAATGTTAAAAGGTTATAAAACTGTCAGAAAAAAACGTTACATTTGGAAATACCACTGAAAATCAGTTTGTAATATAAATGAAATGCTTTAATAGGAAGAATGGAACACCGACGTAAAGCAGTGTTTTGTTTTGATATTTTTCTTACAATAGGGGATCAGGTGACACCAAGGACAAACAGAGCTCAAAAGTAGGTCGATATTTTTCTCTTTCTATTTCGAAATGTTCTATTCCGCTGCTGATTGTCTTCCAGGCGTTAATCTGCTGACATTTTAAAATTCTAACAACTTTTTTATTTCAAGTTCGCTCTGTTGTGGAACTCGGGTTTTCATAGAATGGAGTTTTTTTGGTTTGGGCAATTTAATTGTGCAGTGGTGTTTTCTTTCTCCGTTCATTATCATTTATTTACAGAAATTGACAGTCTTTTAGATAATCACTAACTTGAAATGTTTTAATCATTTAAAAGGCGCTTAATGAGACAAGTTATTGGTTTGGTTATAATATTTAAAATATATTCATTTATTGTGGCCTTTTTGTTGTTCTCAACATAATATTGCTCTACATGCAAAGTTTATTTACGATTTTCTTCAACTTTAGATAGGTTATAAATTCACCCCCGTTAAATTTTTATAATCAATTAACTATTATCGTTGACAACATTTTTGCCATAGCTAGCTGAAGGCCTATATAATGATGTTAACATTGCAAACTCAATCTTTTTCTCTCCTATAATTTCAGGCCTACCGATTTACCAGAAGTAACAGAAGTGCATTTGCTAAGAATCTCAAAAGGACTCTATCCGACAAATTTCTCCGATTTATACGTTGCTCTGGGAATCCAATCAAGTATTGCGCAATGTATCCTAAAGAAGCAGGACAATGACTATACACAAACATACATGGAACTTCTGCAGCTGTGGAATACAGAATCCCATCGGACCTTGGCAGACCTAGACAAGGTTCTTGTTGAGTCAGAGGCTGGTGGTCTTAGATCCACCTATAAATAAGAGCAAAAGTAGAAACTTTAATGACATTTACTTGGCTAACTTGGCATCTGAATATAGGCAAAAATGACAAAATCTGCATCGCTCGCTAAGATGATTGTTAACAATGTTAAAATCAAACAAGTTTGAAAGAAATAAGGATCTTTTTTTAATGTGAGGTTTTTATTGTCTTCTAAAATAAGTTAAAGCAATGGTTTATCTGAAATGTACAGCGCAAATGGGAATTGTCTCCACTGACATGTTTTTTAATTTTTTATTTCTACAGGATTGTAAAATACCATTACATTCCGGACTTTCCTGCACTTTTCCAGTCACGCAGTTCTTTCGAAACAAATAATAATCAGTTTTGATAGCTATAACGCTATTATAGAAGAGGTGGATTTCTCTGGGTACGATTGTCATCTCAATTCTGTAGAATCTTTTCCAGACTTCCGGGTTGCGTCATTTATATTTCCCATGAGAATTCCGGACCCCTGTATGAACTCATTTGCATACAGCCAAACAGAAGAGTCTATCCAGCTAACCGACCCCAACCATGCGCACACAGTAACCGTTGGGGTTACCGATAGGGTTATAATAACCATGCAAACCCATCTTTTATCAACCCATCGTTAGCTCCATCGGTATGGACAGCGTAATACAACGTTGGAGTTGTGGGTTCGGAGCTCAGTTTTTATTCAGTTCTATTTTTGGCCTTTATCAATAGTGAGACAAAGCAATAAATAATCGAAGTCAAATTGTTTGTGATCTTTTTCTAATCTTTTAATGACGTCAAACACATCAGTCAAGGGCCGGAACTCTCTTGGGAAAATAAATGACGCTTCCGGGTAAGTGTTTTGGTCACATGACCCAACACATTACTACCTTCAGTGCATACTCTGCAGACGTACATATATATTTTAATAATATTATTGTAGAGTGTAGACAGAATTTGGATGTTGGGCCTGAGCACAGTAGAGGGGCGGTCCTCCTGAATGTTACTGAAGATTGGTTGGATTGTATTGATAAAGCTGTCATCATTAGTATGGTAACAATTGATTAAAATCTTTAATTGAATGGGCTCTGTATACTTGTGCATCGTTCAACTACATGTTGTAGGTATCCGACTAATAAAATGCACAGTTGTAAATGAGGTCAATGTAGATCAAACGAGTTAAATGTCTTGTGCAATATAGACCCCCTCCTAATTTCTGCCATCTATGTATTAATATATCGAATTGTATCTTTACTTTATTTCATAATGGGACTATATTGACAAGACCGCCTTGGTCGTTGGTAATTCCCTTGATTCAATGTATAATGAACTGCATTTGAGTTGTACTTCTGATTTGTATGTGTGTATGTTTTTTGTTTAATTACATAACATTGAACTTGATCTTGCCTTGAAAAAAAATTACTGGGGAAAAAATACACGTTGGACATTTCATTATTTGAAATATCTATACTTCTGTTATATTCATCGAGAAAATGTATTATCTTTTTCATGACAAATTATATGTATCATTATCATGAAATAAGGAGCAGTTACTAAATTCATCAAGTTTATATAGATGATTATGATTTGTATACATATATCATTATTAGTGCCTATTATAAATGATTTATGTTGTTGTCTTAGGCCATGATATATATATAATTATTTAGAATGTTTTCTTTAACTATGATGACATTTCAGAACACTGTTTAAAATAATTTAAAAAAAGTATCAGTCTTTAAACATTTTATTCTTTTTATCATGCAATATACATGTAAAACTATCATTCAATTGATTAGTTTCCAATGTCACATCAATTACACTAGCTGTTTATTCTTTCCTTTTTGTTTATTAATTTTGTTACTCATGTCAAAAAGAAGAAGAACGAATAACCATTGAGTTGTATGGCAATTCAAATCTCAAAAATTATAATATTTATAATCAAGGTTTTGCTTTATAATGATTATTTTGTAGAGTTCCTAAATAGATGAATAACATATAGATAACTTGTTTATAACCGTTGATGTTTGATTTTCTCGATTTGTTTTGAATATTTCTTGAACCTTATTATGTTCCATGTATATAATGTATTTGTGTGACTCTGCCAATGACAAATACATAATTTGTACCATACAGTGTCATGGAACTGAGTTTTCAATGTTCATTTTCCCCCTTTATTTCATATCGTTTCTTACTATTTATGTTTAATAAAGACGACACACACATATAATTATGCAGCTGACACATATAAAATCACCATAGTAAAACCAGGATGGTTATTGCAAATGTAATCGATTCTGATCTCATTCTGTTTTCTAAATGGTTAAATTCAAACAGATGTTAGAATAAAAAAATCTGCTATAATTATTAAGTGTTGTAAATAATTGTGTTATTGCATTATTTTCATTGATATATCTTACTTCATGTATTGAATGCTATATTAATACGCTGTTAGTTAAACTGTACGTTTTTAGGTTATGCCCTGCTTTGGCAAATCCATTTTCTTGGGCAATGTGTGCTATATTACCACGACTTATTTTATTCACCGTCTATTTTGATTATGAAATGAATGCTTTACTTAGCATGTGTATCAATAGGGAGAGCAGACAAAGGTACCCCTCCCCCTTTTTGTTTCTCCTCAGTCATTGGTCGAATGTTTCCAACCTTTGGGGAGGGGTACCTCCATTTCTCCAATTCGAGTATCCCCTATAAGTATTACTTTGTACTTGGCTGTGCATCAGTGCACATCTGTTATTCTAAGCAGTGGGAGAGTAGTGGGAGACAGTGGCTCAGTTTTATAATAGAAAGAGCACTCTGTGCTGTTGACGGTAAAGGTGCCTGTTCATGTGTTTGCTGCAGAAGAATGTGTGCAGAGATTTATTTCTTCTTCTTGTCCTTCCTGTATAATACGGACCGCCTTGGCGTTTTGATAATATTATCTTGTGCTTGTCATGTGGCAAGTGTAAAGAGCTATATGTGCAGCTTAAAACCGAATTGTAATTCATATTTGTATTTGAAGTGCGTGTTCACGATGATTATACCTTATTTAACTGATTATCATACATATCATATTACCACTTTACATTATCTACTATGATATATATGTAGTAAGGATTACTAGTGACTTCTTTACTGGTGTAATTGTGTGGGTCATTGGATCAGGCCTTATACTGCATCTGATATGCTGATACTTGTGACTTTTATTTGGTAATGCTATTGATGTTTAAAACATTGCACTGTGTTATTGTCTATACGAACAAACTTAAAGTACTGTCATAATTTGAATTGTACTGGGTCTTTGTTTTAAGCACATTTTACTATTTTGTAATATATTATGCCAACTACAGGTATGGCATTGTAAAGTTGAAATGAGCACAAACTTTACCTCCTACTGGTTAGATGTCATTTTGTAAAAGGCACTATTTTGAAGTAAGGTTTTTTTTCTTCTTTTCATGTAACTTTTAGGACATTTGTAAAGGTATAGCACAACGTCATTATAGACCCGAATGAAAGTCTTGTGCTACATGAGAGTTGGATGGTAACACTCATGTATGTCGATTTACCACAGTGTAGCTGGTGTTTGTTTAAAATGTAACTTTAAGGAATTTTGTAACGGTACTGCACAAAGTCAGTATAGGCCAATGAATGTCTTGTGCTATATGAGAGTTGAACGGTAGCTTTCATGCATGTAAATTTAGCACAATGTAGGTTGTATTAACCAGTGAGTACATATAATATTTGGGGTTATCTGTATATTTTCTTTTTTTTTGCTAAGGTGTTATTTGGTAAGGTAACATGGATTGTAATTTCAACTACTGTTATATTGCTCACTGAATTATATGAATGAATCAATACTGATGTTGAACAGAAAAGAACGGTATTGCAATTTTGATAATTGATAAATTGATAATTGATCTTTATTTGAATTTAAAATTTCATTAAGTGAACATATCAACTTTAATCTTAAATGGAATTTATGATTTTTCTCTTTTGCTTTGATGATAAAGCTGTGAATAGTTGGCTCAAGATGTATTTAAAAGAATGTTTTTTTTATTCTGTCAGATACGAAACTGTAAGAATGTTAAATGTTATTTATCCAGAAGCCTTTCAAACATTTAAGCGAATGTACAGGTGGAAGGTAGTTTGGCTTTTAAAGTTGCAATGTGCATACATTTATCACATCTAATATGCTCGGAATGCAGGTCAAACTTCGTTTAATTTAACCGAGTGTATTTGATTAAATTAGTGGTCAAAATAAAAAACAGCACTAATAAGAGTAATTTTAAAGTGGTTACTCAGAGCAGACTCATCTGTAGAAATACTGTTTCCCCCTGAGGGCCCTATAATCGTATTATTACCCCGGATTTTAGGAGACAAGGTTTTTCATTTGCTGTTACAGGAAATAGAAAACTAAGATTTAAAATATGTGAAATAAAAAAACACATGAAGTGAAATACATTTAAGAGGATTTTAATTGTGAATTCTGCATTCAGGAGCATGTTTTAAATGATGACTTAATTTCGTTCAAATACTACACAAAAAACTATTTGAATTTAATTCCAAGAGTAACAGACCAACATAACAAATATGCATATTCATAGCCAGCCATATGTTTTTTTAATGAAATCAATGCAAGGTAGATTGGAGAGACTGATTTACACATGGAAGTTTTAATTATTTTCAAGTGTCATTAATTTTCAACTTATGTTGTTTTCTGATATTTCAGGTTACAGGTGAACCAAATGAAGCTTTAGATTCTTAAAAAAAGAAAGTACTGAATACTTATTTGTATCAATTATAGCACGTTATTATTCAGATGAGAAATGTTTGCATAATCATTCAATTAGTTATGCAAAGAAATCACACAAGACAGTTGTATTTTAATGAGGTCATATTTGTGTAAAGCAAGAAGTGTACATTTGAAGGTCATTGAACTAAATATTATGTATTTTATCTGTTTTTCATTATTCATTGAATGATCTGGAAAGAGGTTACATAATAAACGTTCAACCTTCATACAATATGCAGGGCAAGCTCGGTTTTCCAGTCCCTGCCATACCGTCAATTATACAAGCGCTGTCCCTTACTTAGTCGGACTGCTTCCGCTTTAATACCAAAGAAACTGTTAGGGTTCGATTACGTTTAGATTTTTAAGTGTAATTTATCAGTGCTTCAATGGGCCATTTTCATAATGTCATCAAATTTAATGCACAAACATTATGGCTTGTCCGAACCTAACTACACGGAATGTATGAACTTCTCATCTTGACTATGGGAATAAAATTATGTGTAACAGGGGAATGAAATAGTTTTCAACGAGGCCTTTAACAAAGATGTGTGCATTAAATGCAATGGTATTACGAAAATGGCCAATTGAATAATAGCTTTTATAACAGAGAGTAGATAAGTAGGTCAGAGTTCTTGAATCGCTGTAAATACCTTCCTACTCTTCAGAGTGTCGCCATAATGTAAATAAACTGTCCAAAGTTTAAGTACCTGTGCCTTTTATATTTTTTTGAAGTATGTACTTGTTTTGAATAAATTTTGTCATTTAATATTTGTATCTCCTACGGTCGTTTCATTATTTGATTTTTAGCTGTCTATTTTTCTTCAAATGACGCAGGACTATACACTGTGTATGTGTGTGTGTGGGTGGTCGAGTGTGCGTGTGTGTATACACGTTTGTGTGTACGTACACACATATATATGTTATATAAACATTAAAACCTCAATATAGAGAGCTCTGATATATTAATGTATCTGCTATATAAGGTGATTTTGATGGTCCCAGCTGTCTATATTCTTATCATCATCATCAACTTCAGGTGGCGCTGTAAAATGCTGCTGTGGTCTACACGAGAGCACACCATGCAACTATTTTACCTGCCATTTGTGTTGCACCTGTCATTCCTATAATATAACTAAATTACTGATATTACATGGTAATTTCCCTCGTCTCAAGAACCCCGTGAAAACGACTGTCCATTTTATATATATATATAAAATTATATGAACGATTGATATTGGGCAGGGTAAAACAAAATCTCTGTTGACAAGTTGAGGATAAACTAGATTTTGCCCATAGGGCTTCTTCAAGTTAAGATTTAGAACTGTATAAACTTTATCTTCTCCTATGTAGGGCATATTTTCAAGATGTTGATGGTTCTCCGTCAGAGTCAAACTCTACATCGTGACCTTTGACCCGGCTTCCTCCATTGTCTTAAATCCAGCCAGCACTACTATAAAAAAAAATATAAAAAAAATAAATAAAATAAATGAAAAAATGAGGCAATTTCAAAACAAATTATGTCGCCACCTAAATTATTGCCAACACCATCGAAGTAACGGTCAGAACCAACCGAAATGAAGCTGTGAAACTAAATGGCGACTCTTCGAGGAGCATTGTTGAACAAAAAAAAATGAAACACTGAAAAGACTTAATCGATATTTGAGCCAGAGAAAAGTAAACAGCGCCATCTAATCATCATTGATGAATAACTCGAAGAACAGTATTGCCAGGCAGAAATAATTTTGTTCAGATTGGACACCACAACCGGATTCGATATTGAACAATATTTGTTTCTTAATATTTCAGTCGAAAGAATTGCCGTATGTTTATATTCGCAGTAGGATGTGAGTTGACTCGTCTGATAATCTGAAAAACAAAAGAAAACTCTAAACGATTTTTACATTTGTAATTCTTATTAGCCTATATCTTTACTCTACCATCAACATTCATGTCCAACTTATAGTGACCTCAAATAGC
The DNA here is from genome assembly GCF_000002235.5 of Strongylocentrotus purpuratus. NCBI lineage: Eukaryota > Metazoa > Echinodermata > Echinoidea > Camarodonta > Strongylocentrotidae > Strongylocentrotus > Strongylocentrotus purpuratus. The sequence goes on along the minus strand of NW_022145606.1, from coordinate 7,649,143 downwards.
TTCAAACATGAAGCTGAAATACAAGTATGTGCAATAAAGAATGTACACATACTAGACTGTTACTAAATATATGAATCAAAACACTCTGTGACGGCTACAAATGGAAGAGAGGGAGAGATATATATTCTTATAGAAAAAGGGGATGGGAGAGGAAATTAAAAAGATGGATAAATATATAGACGTATATGTTGGGAGATAGATAAAGAGTCAGAGAGATGGAGAGATGAAGACAGATAGAGGGATGAAGAGAGATGTAAAAAGAAAGTGAGATAGAGATATATAGAGAGAGAGAGGGGAAAGAGAGAGATAGAAAGAGAGAAAGAGAGAGAAAGAGAGAGCGAGATGAAGAGAGAAAATGGGGAGGGAGGAAATGAACTAGTATACCGTGTGAGTCAAAAAAAAAGTTTACACCTAGAAAATTGCTAATTATTTTTAAAATCATCTATGTACAGTAAATTATTATACATCTTATAAAAGAGCGTTTTATCCCAAATCATTTGGTAGCATTTTTGTGTTGTATGCTTCCACGCCTGGATGAACAGAAGGCATTGTTTGCGAGAGTGCAAAAATCGACTTGCGCCAAAGTGATGCCTACAGTATGTATTATGTAAGGATTAGCGGAGTGAGAGAATGAATTGAATGTATCAAATGAAATGCATTGTATATGCTTTTTGCAGAAGCAAAGTCACACACACACACACACACACACACGCACAATTATTCATTGATATTTGATATGTGTGGCATGATTAATTTTTGTTAGGGATGTTATCTACAAAGACCGAATTAATACCAAAATCCCAATTATTTAATTCAAATATCACATGAGCAACTTTGGCGCAAGTCGATTTGTGTAATTGTAGATTATTTTTTCTCGCCAAAGTACATTGGTGTCGCGCAGTGGGACTCGAACCGCGAGCCATTTGATCCACAGTCCGATGACGGGTATTTACTATAGACCACGACACCTCGACAAACCATATTTGGTATTTTAGGGATGCATTTTTGGCAAAATATTGAAAAGATCCACTGACAGTGGTCCATGGAAATATCACGTATCATTGTTGAGTTTAAGAATGGTATTAATGCAAGCATTGGTCAAGCTGTAATACACATGAGATTGAACATAAATTAACTTTCTAAAGAATATTTTTTACAGGCGTTTTTAATGATTTTAACGCAGACATTGAATAATACTCATGTTTTTAAATGCTGTTTCCGTAATATTGGACAAACTTGAACTCCTATAAATTATTGCATCACAAAATGCTACCCTAAACAAAAAAAAACCTCTTCCAAATGTGTACATGTTGGAACATTTTTATTACGAGAACATATTCTTCTTTCTCATGTTATGCTAGTCCCCTTTTCTATTTGGCCACCTTGTATAGGTCTATTGTCAACTGTTCATTGAGCCGAGTACAAAAGTAAACAGAATCTAAATTCAAGTCATATTTCCATTTCTACAATATTCCATTTTGAGGAAGCAGCTAGCATAATTCACACGCGAATGACGGTTGAGTGCGTTAGGGTCACACTGCAATATAGCTGCGTACATTGTAGGCTGTACTAAACGTCATATCATACATGCTTCCTATGAGATCGCGCTGGTTTTTTGTATTTCGGAATAACAGCATTGCCATATCTGTAGGCCTAGACCGCCTATACACATTCGAGATTTGACTACGTTGAGGAGGTGACGGATATGTGACATTAATGGGATAATGAAAGACCGTCGTGTTTATTCGGAAATGGAGCGTACCTATGCAGCTGATATGAACAATTAATAGAATATATAATGAAAAGAAGTGATCTCTTACAGGACAAGACAAATCACGCGGTCTAAATGACGTTTGCAGGCACATTAATTCATTGCAAGCCGTAATACTCAGAGCAGATAAGAAGCGGCACGGTATACCTATCTTAAGATCTTCATGTCTTCAGCTGTAATACAGTTATTCTATATAGTTGAGGAGGTGATGGATATGTGAAATTGATGGGATAATGAAAGACCATCATGCTAATTCAGAAATGGAGCGTACCTATGCAGCTGATATGAACAATTAATAGAATATATAATGAGAAGAAGTGATCTCTTACAGCTCGGGCAAGACAAATCACGCGGTCTAAATGACGTTTGCAGGCACATTAGACCATTGCAAGCCGTAATACTCGGAGCAGATGACAAGCGGCACGGTACAGCCTATGAATATCTATTTTCGTTCCATATCTTGGAGTCGTTTGGGCCGAGAATGAAATAGACATAATGACACAGATTCTCAATAACTTCATGTATTCAGCTGTAATACAGTTCTAGTTGATCAAATAGCACGAACTTTAGTTATAATAGTCTAGAAATTATAGGGAGACACTCAGATCAGTTAAATTCTTATCATGGATGGGGACACGATTCAAAGAAAAGACCTTTCTGAGGCTGAACATGATGATTTGGCATCTCTCCATGCAGCAGCATCCAATGGTCACCTCGATGTTGTACAGGTTCTCATTGGCGAAGGAGCAGATATAAACATGGCTGATAATGATGGCAAGACACCTCTCTACGCAGCATCCTTTAATGGTCACCTCGACGTTGTACAGTTTCTCATTCGACAAGGAGCAGATCTAAATAGGGCTGATAAAGATGACAGGACACCTCTCTACGCGGTATCATCCAACGGTCACCTCGATGTTGTAGAGTTTCTCATTGGCCAAGGAGCAGATTTAAATAAGGCTAGTAAAGATGGCCGGACACCTCTCTACATGGCATCATTCAATGGTCACCTCGATGTTGTACAATTTCTCATTGGCCAGGGAGCAGATCTAAAAAGGGCGGACAAAAATGGCTGGACACCTCTCTACATGGCATCATTCAATGGTCACCTCGATGTTGTACAGTTTCTTATTGATCAAGGAGCAGATCTTAAAAGGGAGGATAAGGATGGCAGGACACCTCTCTACGCGGCATCATTCAATGGTCACCTCAATGTTGTACAGTTTCTTATTGATCAAGGAGCAGATCTTAAAAGGGAGGATAAGGATGGCAGGACACCTCTCTACGCAGCATCATTCCATGGCCATCTTGATGTTGTACAGTTTCTTATTGGTCAAGGAGCAGATCTAAAAAGGGCGAATAAAATTGGTATGACACCTCTCCACAAGGCATCGGCAAACGGTCAGTTCGATGTTGTACAGTTTCTCATCGGCCATGGAGCAGATCTAAAAAGTGTAAGTACCAATGACAGTACACCTCTAGAAATGGCATCTCTCAAAGGTCACCTCGATGTTGCAGAGTTTCTCATCGGCCAGGGAGCAGATTTTAAGAGGGCGGATAAAAATGGCAGCACACCTCTCTACGCGGCATCCTTTGAGGGTCATCTCGATGTTGTACAGTTTCTAATTGACCAAGGAGCAGATCTTAATAGGGGTAGTAATGATGGGAGCACACCTCTAGCAATTGCATCATTCAAAGGTCACCTCGATGTTGTACAGTTTCTTATTGGACAAGGTGCACATCTAAATAGTGCTAGTAAGGATGGAAGGACACCTCTCCATGCGGCATCAGCAAACGGTCACCTCGATGTTGTACAGTCTCTTATTGGTCAAGGAGCAGATGTTAAAAAGACGGATAAGGATGCCAGGACACCTCTCTACGCGGCATTAGGAAACGGTCACCTCGATGTTGTACAGTTTCTCATCGGCCAGGGAGCAGATCTTAAAAGGACGGATAAAGATGGCTGGACACCTCTCTACATGGCATCATTCAATGGTCACCTCAAAGTTGTACAGATTCTTATTAGTCAAGGAGCAGATCTAAAAGGGGCGGATAAGGATGGAAGGACACCTCTCCACGCGGCATCAGCAATCGGTCACCTCGAAGTTGTACAGTTTCTCATTGGCCAAGGAGCAGATTTAAATAGTGCTAGTAATGATGGCAGTACACCTCTAGAAATGGCATCTTCCAACGGTCACCTCGACGTTGTACAGTTTCTCATTTGCCACGGGGCAGATCTTAATAGTGTGGATAAAGTTGGCCCGACACCTCTCTACACGGCATCACTCAAAGGTCACCTCAAAGTTGTACAGATTCTTATTGGTCAAGGAGCAGATCTAAAAGGGGCTGATAAGGATGCCAGGACACCTCTCTACGCGGCATCATTAAATGGTCACCTTGAAGTTGTACAGTTTCTCATTGGCCAAGGAGTGGATCTAAATAGTGCTTGTAATGACGGCAGAACACCCCTCTTCGTCGCATCATCCAATGGTCACCTCGATATTGTACAGTTTCTCATTGGCCAAGGAGCAGATCTAAATACTGCTAGTAATGATGGCAGTACACCTCTAGAAATGGCATCACTCGAAGGTCACCTTGATGTTTTACAGTTTCTCATTGGCCAAGGAGCAGATCTAAATAGTGTGGATAAAGATGGTATGACACCTCTCTTCACGTCTTCATTCAATGGTCACCTTGATGTTGTAGAGTTTCTTATTGGCTTAGGAGTGGATCTCAATATTGCTTGTAATGACGGCAGAACACCCCTCTTCGTCGCATCATCCAATGGTCACCTCGATGTTGTACAATTTCTCATGGGCCAAGGAGCAGATCTAAAAGGGGTGGATAAGGATGGAAGGACACCTCTCCACGCGGCATCAGCAAACGGTCACCTTGAAGTTTTACAGTTTCTCATCGGCCAAGGATCAGATTCAAATAGTGCTAGTAATGATGGCAGTACACCTCTAGAAATGGCATCACTCGAAGGTCACCTTGATGTTGTACAGTTTCTCATTGGCCGAGGAGCAGATCTAAATAGTGTGGATAAATATGGTATGACACCTCTCTTCACGTCTTCATTCAATGGTCACCTCGATGTTGTAGAGTTTTTCATTGGCCAAGGAGTGGATCTAAATAGTGCTTGTAATGATGGCAGAACACCCCTCTTCGTCGCATCATCCAATGGTCACCTCGATGTTGTACAATTTCTCATTGGCCAAGGAGCAGATCTTAATAGGGGTAGTAATGATGGGAGCACACCTCTAGCAATTGCATCATTCAAAGGTCACCTCGATGTTGTACAGTTTCTTATTGGACAAGGTGCACATCTAAATAGTGCTAGTAAGGATGGAAGGACACCTCTCCATGCGGCATCAGCAAACGGTCACCTCGATGTTGTACAGTCTCTTATTGGTCAAGGAGCAGATGTTAAAAAGACGGATAAGGATGCCAGGACACCTCTCTACGCGGCATTAGGAAACGGTCACCTCGATGTTGTACAGTTTCTCATCGGCCAGGGAGCAGATCTTAAAAGGACGGATAAAGATGGCTGGACACCTCTCTACATGGCATCATTCAATGGTCACCTCAAAGTTGTACAGATTCTTATTAGTCAAGGAGCAGATCTAAAAGGGGCGGATAAGGATGGAAGGACACCTCTCCACGCGGCATCAGCAATCGGTCACCTCGAAGTTGTACAGTTTCTCATTGGCCAAGGAGCAGATTTAAATAGTGCTAGTAATGATGGCAGTACACCTCTAGAAATGGCATCTTCCAACGGTCACCTCGACGTTGTACAGTTTCTCATTTGCCACGGGGCAGATCTTAATAGTGTGGATAAAGTTGGCCCGACACCTCTCTACACGGCATCACTCAAAGGTCACCTCAAAGTTGTACAGATTCTTATTGGTCAAGGAGCAGATCTAAAAGGGGCTGATAAGGATGCCAGGACACCTCTCTACGCGGCATCATTAAATGGTCACCTTGAAGTTGTACAGTTTCTCATTGGCCAAGGAGTGGATCTAAATAGTGCTTGTAATGACGGCAGAACACCCCTCTTCGTCGCATCATCCAATGGTCACCTCGATATTGTACAGTTTCTCATTGGCCAAGGAGCAGATCTAAATACTGCTAGTAATGATGGCAGTACACCTCTAGAAATGGCATCACTCGAAGGTCACCTTGATGTTTTACAGTTTCTCATTGGCCAAGGAGCAGATCTAAATAGTGTGGATAAAGATGGTATGACACCTCTCTTCACGTCTTCATTCAATGGTCACCTTGATGTTGTAGAGTTTCTTATTGGCTTAGGAGTGGATCTCAATATTGCTTGTAATGACGGCAGAACACCCCTCTTCGTCGCATCATCCAATGGTCACCTCGATGTTGTACAATTTCTCATGGGCCAAGGAGCAGATCTAAAAGGGGTGGATAAGGATGGAAGGACACCTCTCCACGCGGCATCAGCAAACGGTCACCTTGAAGTTTTACAGTTTCTCATCGGCCAAGGATCAGATTCAAATAGTGCTAGTAATGATGGCAGTACACCTCTAGAAATGGCATCACTCGAAGGTCACCTTGATGTTGTACAGTTTCTCATTGGCCGAGGAGCAGATCTAAATAGTGTGGATAAATATGGTATGACACCTCTCTTCACGTCTTCATTCAATGGTCACCTCGATGTTGTAGAGTTTTTCATTGGCCAAGGAGTGGATCTAAATAGTGCTTGTAATGATGGCAGAACACCCCTCTTCGTCGCATCATCCAATGGTCACCTCGATGTTGTACAATTTCTCATTGGCCAAGGAGCAGATCTAAAAGGGGCGGATAAGGATGGAAGGACACCTCTCCACGCGGCATCAGCAAACGGTCACCTCGATGTTGTACAGTTTCTCATCGGCCAGGGAGCAGATCTTAAAAGGACGGATAAAGATGGCTGGACACCTCTCTACATGGCATCATTCAATGGTCACCTCAAAGTTGTACAGATTCTTATTGGTCAAGGAGCAGATCTTAAAAGGACGGATAAAGATGGCTGGACACCTCTCTACTTGGCATCATTAAATGGTCACCTCAAAGTTGTACAGATTCTTATTGGTCAAGGAGCAGATCTAAAAGGGGCGGATAAGGATGGAAGGACACCTCTCCACGCGGCATCAGCAATCGGTCACCTCGAAGTTGTACAGTTTCTCATTGGCCAAGGATCAGATTTGAATAGTGCTAGTAATGATGGCAGTACACCTCTAGAAATGGCATCACTTGAAGGTCACCTTGAAGTTGTACAGTTTCTCATTGGCCAAGGAGCAGATCTAAATAGTATGGATAAAGATGGTATGACACCTCTCTTCACGTCCTCATTCAATGGTCATCTCGATGTTGTAGAGTTTCTCATTGGCCAAGGCGTGGATCTAAATAGTGCTTGTAATGATGGCAGAACACCTCTCTTCGTCGCAGCATCCAATGGTCACCTTGAGGAGGTACAGTTTCTCATTGGCCAAGGAGCAGATATAAATTGGGAAGATAAGGATGGAAAGACACCTCTCCTAGCGGCATCTCTCAAAGGTCACCTCGATGTTGTACAGTTTCTTATTGGCCAAGGAGCAGATCTAAAAGGGGCGGATAAGGATGGAAGGACACCTCTCCTAGCGGCATCACTCAAAGGTCACCTCGAGGTTGTACAATTTCTTATTGGAAAAGGAGCAGATCTAAAGAGGGTGGATAAAGATGGCAGGACACCTCTACACACGTCATCATCAACCGGTCACCTCGATGTTGTACAGTTTCTTATTGGTCAAGGAGCAGATATTAAAAGGAAGAAAAGGGATGGAAGAACTCCTCTCTACGCAGCATCATTCCATGGCCATCTTGATGTTGTACAGTTTCTCATTGGCCAAGGAGCAGATCTGAATAGGCATGGTAATGATTTGAGCACACTTCTAGAAGCAGCATCACTCAAAGGTCATCTCGATGTTGTACGGTTTCTCATTAGCCAAGGAGCAGATCTAAATAGTGCAGGAAGTGATTTAAGCACACTTCTAGAAGCGGCATCATCCAACGGTCACCTCGATATTGTACAGTTTCTCATTGGCCAAAAAGCAGATCTTAACAGGGCTGGTGTTTGTCAGGGGCAAACGCCTCTCCAAGCGGCATCATTCAACGGTCACCTCGATGTTGTACAGTTTCTTATTGGCCTAGGAGCAGATCTAAATAGGGTTGGTACAGATGGCAGCTCACCTCTAGAAGTGGCATCACTCAAAGGTCACGTCGATGTTGTAAAGTTTCTCATTGGCCAAAATGCAGATATAGATAGGGCTGGTATGTTTGGATGCACACCTCTCCAAGCAGCATCACTAAAAGGTCACCTCGATGTTGTACAGTTTCTCACTGGCCAAGGAGCAGATCTGAATAGGACTGGTAATAATGGCATGACACCTCTTCAAGCGGCATCACTCAAAGGTCACCTCGATGTTGTACAGTTTCTCACTGACCAAGAAGCAAATCTAAATGGGGCCAGCTTTGGTGGGCGCACACTTCTCCACGCGGAGTTTATCGATACGGGTTAGTTAAGTTGGTATTTTGTACGATCCGGCTTATTTCCTGTACATCTCTTTCACATTTCCTGTTTATAATTCATAACAATTATCATTCAATTATGAAAATATCTGAATCAAATGTTGAGATTTGAAATTTAAGGGGAGATGAACACTACGTTGGTGGTAGATTAAATGGCATTCCATTGAGCTGGCATAGTCACATTCCAACCTCCTTTGAATTAACATCATAGACTTATATAAGTCTTTATCATTAGTGATTAATGTATTTTATTGCAACTAATCAAACCCGAGGAAATCCGTGGACAGCCGGAGCTTTTCAGTAATTATTTTTAAAATCTGAAATATGTCAGGTTCAGATCGATCGAAAGAGACAGGTCGAGAACAAAAGGAGGGGATTGGCCACGGGGAACACTGACAATACAACACATTATATGATTTACAATATGCTTTAGAAAGTACATACAATTTTACGATGCCAGGTTGCGCAAGGCCAGGACTGTGAAAGGCTATCACGATCTTTCATGGAATGGAAACCACGACGTACTGTACACGTGAAATGATGACCTAATTGGGCAAAAACCTTACGGATTGATTCGAAATCAAATCTTGTTTACATGGGCAATTGAATATGGGTTTAATAGTTATTCAGGCAAACACAATTACGGAAAACCGAAACCAAGCAATATTTTCGAAAACAGCGAATACCGTACGCACAGTGAATATGGAGCCCTCGCCGTTCAGTGCAAGGCAGTGTGTACAAAAGGCATTGAGAAAATTAACCTACTGTTGAAATATATTTTTTCAAAAAGATAATGCTGTTCTTTATTTATGTTAAAAAAACATTGATGATTTGTCTTACAAAATACCTATCAAAAGGCAAAAAAAAGGTAATAAATATATCCATATTGATCATGGACGCCAGACGCATCCCCCCCCCCCCCCCAAAAAAAGAAAACCTTACCGTATTATCTTACGGAAATGCAAGTGTTTTTTTTAAAGCATTTACAGTGAATTAGATGCGTCATAAAAATTTCCATTAAAAAAAAAAAGATGTGAGAACAACCATGACTTAAACCGAAAATAAGTAATTAGGCCTACACGTAGGCCTATATACACTTTAAACAGGAAATCTGTCTTCGGTTGTTTCGTTGTAGATCCAGCCGTTTGTTCACAACAGGAAAGCGGGAGTGTCGAAAAACAGGTGGATAGCGAAGCAAACGTACACACCTCAAAAACAGAACAGCTCAACATAGACTCTGCATCTTCTGAACAGGTCGTACAGGATGTTATTCGTGATTCCATTTGGGCATCCGATCAGCAATCAGGCTTGATTCGAATCGAGAAGTATGGCATTGAAGTCCAGTTTCATCCAAGTGAGATTTGGGGCGTTGATAAAATCCAGCCAGTACCTGAAGTTCCAGCTGAACTGGTAGACATGTTAACGAAGGACCAAGCAATAATTTGTGTTGGCCTTAAGGCGTCACCGTCTGATGCAAAGTTTAAATATCCGGTAAAAGTGACGATGCCCCATTCAGCAATTTTCACAAGTTTCGATAATGCATCTATTGGGACGTACCATCGGAAAAGCAGTAAGATTATTATTATAGCTAATAACTAAATTATTCATACCCTTACCAAGTCTTTGTAATGTCTGAAGTTCGTGAAAAATTGATTTGTCCTGTTTTATGTTTCTTGACAATGTGACGCATACAAGCTTACATGTAAAAGTATTCCAGAAAGGCCTTATTTCAACCAGTCCACTGTTTATTGTTGGGTTAAGAAAAACACAAATATCATTAAATAAACCAGGAGTATGAATAATTTAGTTGTTAACTGCATGTTATTGTTCAGACGCATTAGATTACAAAGTTATCATCATTCAATCACCCATCGCGACATCGAGTGATATATTTAAACTTGCTTCATTAGAAAAAAAATGAGTCCACTTTTAAAAATTGTTGGGTCAATTTAGGGTTTCCCCCCTAATGCAACGAAAGAGGTTTATTTAGTATGAATCTTCAAACTTATATGTATAGATACTAAAATCACATATCTAAGGTGGATGTATCGTTGTTTAAAGCTGCTCTAAAGTAATGATTGCCATCGAGGATGCCTTTTTGAAAATAACCACTCATGGGGTCAGATTTTCTTACACTTTTAGTATATTGTTTTTTTTAATGTCAAACACTACCAGAAACCGTTAAAAGACCTTTGTTGCCTTTTTTTTTTTGGGGGGGGGGGGATTCTCTCCATAAATTGACCCTTATATAAAGCGATACCAACTTTTTGTTTGTTTTGTTTGTTATACGGGGTTGCTAAAAAAAAAGCAGCTTCCGAGGACTGCAAAATCAACAGAAAAATTATATAATATCATCAATTTCGATGTAAGGGGTTTGTTTTTTACACTTGTTGTGAGAAACCGTTAAATTTCTCTCTGCTTCAAGCATGACTACTTTTTTTCTTCTTTTAAAGAGTTATTAGTTGGGGGTGATCAATCGTATAACGGAAATCGGTGGTACAAAGCTGGGGTACTCCTTCTCCCCGTCGCTTCTGCGTTGTCTTACATTTGTTATTTTGTATATACTTTGCTTTGTTTTAGATTTTTCAAACAAGAACAAATTGTGATTACGCATATGTCTGTTGTTTTTAATTTAAAGGCTCCGACAGTTTTTCGTTGATTGCCGCTGCCAATGGTGACCCTCGATGTGTTGTTAGAGAGCGAGACCTTGACCTCTATATCTCTCACTTCTCTGAATGGTGGATTGTTGCCTTCATCACTAAGGTATTCGTGGGCAAGCGTGTCATCTGTACGCCTTTCGTACCCGAACTGAGTCCTATGAACACTAAGCATCTGTTGAGGCTCTGCATTAGAGACAGTAACCAAGGGAAAGCGGAGGTATGAACGGGGAGGGGTATTGCGACCTTGGTCTGTAAAAACGCGTCATATTACGCACATAAACCTAGGTTTGTCGGCGAACCTCCTTTGTGTATTCGGGCCAATTTGTTTAAAGACTAGTAAAGTACTTATGTCATATTCGCTTTTCGTCCAGGTTACTGGTTCAGAACAACAGAGCCTGCGTATGAGGTTCACCGCAAAATGACTAGCAACGTGGGCTGGAGCACGGCAAATAGACCATGTTCATATTGTAATGAAGTGTTATGCGTCAAGTGCCATGTAACAAATGATTTAATTCACCTGTTAGGAATAATTTAGTTCAATAGTCAGAGTATAAATGTCATACATTACTTGATGATAGGACAAACATCATAGCTTATCCTGTCTTGTCCTACAATACGGAACGCTTGCAATAGTCAATTTTCGTAATGTAACTAAATTTAATACATACGTCTTTGAGAAGTGCATCGATACAAATCTCATTCACCTGATAAGAATAATAGTGTTTCAATAGACATAATCCAAACTGCATACATTAGTTGTTGCCAGGTTGGACACGCATTATGGCTTGCCATACCTAGCAACACTTAATATATGCAGCTTGTATTCTGACTATTGAAATACTATTATTCTTATCGGGTGAATGCAATAATTTGTATTTAGGAACTTTAGGAACTGTTTTATTGCACCACCCCCCCCCCCCCATCTTCTTGTTTTTCTTTCTGGTCCCCATGGAAGACGAGCTGCTCTACAGTGCAGCTGAAAATGGGCTACCCAGTCGTTTGTTTTCTCTGTCTTCTTGTTTATTTTATTTCATTTTTGGGGGGCTCTTTTCCAAATATAATAACTGAATGATAAAGAACATATAAACGAATAATACGAAATTCACAAACAATACAAATTTCATGTCAAAACGTTTACATGTAGTTTACATATGTTCATATAGTAACAAAACTTAATATTTCTATAACATATTATTATATATTTTAAGTGTTATCCAAACTATCTGTTAAAAAAGAGCAGGAGATCGCAATCAAAAGCGATGGTTGACTAGGATGACGGCCTCAAAAACAAATCTTAAGGTAAAACTTAAAATGAAAAATGAAGTGTTTAAACGTTATCCTTCTTCCGTTCTCAATGTTGTCTTTTTTAATTTTGTTTTCAATTTAATGCCATGTAATTTTCTTGCTTATGTAAAGTGTAAGCTGTATATTATGTATAAGATTGGGCTACCTTCTTTTCATTGAACATATATATTCTTTTATATCATACAAAAATCAGCCTGAACCAGGATACGTGACACCGATAAAGGGAGAAGAGTATTTTGTGGCATGGCGTTCTGGTGATCTTAAAGTAACCTGTCAGGTAGACGACAAGGAAATATACACCAAGGCAAGTTAATATAAATGCTTATTAGTTACAACGACAAACCAACTCAGAATTCACTGATCGATTTGTTGGCTATTCAGAGCAATGTATTTGTTTGGTTGGTGCGATGTCGGTCTGTATGATAGTTCCATAGCGTATTGAGAGACATAGTTGTGACACGCGGACACGTACGTGATCAAATGTTAAATCATGGAGCTGTTACTAGTTCCCTCCAAAACACAATCTCTTTATAGAAGGGAACTTATTTGGAGCACACCCACCTCTCTCAATACTGTGATGGGGGTATACTTGAGAGGGAAAACAAGTAGTTATGCCATTTTTCTAACCGTAACAGTTGAATGAAAATTTACATTACAATTAAAGTTACTCGATTATATTATATGAATGTTCATGTATTCTGTCAAATATATGCAACATTTCATACTAAAGGTGTATTAATTTGATATCGCGTATCAATAGAATAATGATAATAATAATATTGTTTATTTAGCATCGCTCGACGATAGTGTGTGTGCGTGTTTTGTTGCGACGAGAGATGTGTGTGTGTGCGTGTGCGTTTGATTACTCCATCATTTTGACAGGGGATCAAAAACACTTTATGTATATAGGATGATACCTACGGGATCTAATGGAGACACATGTAACACCTTTAAACTGTAGCCTTGCAGAGGAAAAGATAATCTTATATTAGTCAAATTAGTCCGGCAGCCAAATCCAGATTATTGGCCTAACCTTGTTTTATGGTCTATATTTTTTTTTTCAATGGATTTTGATTGCCTAGACCTTCTATTTCAAGAATCCGATTGCTGACACTCTGTCAGCCTTGAGCAATTTAAGATATATGACGTCATACAAAATGGCCGCCAAAGTACATGATTTTCCTTTAAAAATGAATAATAAATATATAATAAGGATTTTTTTTCTTCAATTTTTGGCATCCAAATGTCTGTATCTCTCTAGGACCATCACTAAAAATATGTTTCGTGGTGTTGCATGGCCAGAGATGACCAGCTTATTTGCATATTTTGAAATAGCGCCCTCTATAAACATATTAATTTGAATAAAATATGTGTGTCAGCCAAATGCCAATTTCTTAAATCTATGTCACGTTGAAATCATATTAAATGCTTTTTGGGGGAAACAATTGCAGTTGTGCTGCATTAATCTTTCATCGTGTTTGGTACACATTTAGATAGGGTAGGTGTGGGGAATGGAAGACCCTTAAGCACATTTGCATAATTTACATAAACATGAACAATGTTACACATACAGACATTTTTGTATTCTCTTTAGTATTTTTTCTCTTTATTTGGTAACGAAATTGTGGTGATGATGTAACTGATTAATAAGATAACAATGATTAATGACGTCATCACCAAAGGTCTCTCATTACCTACATGTGTAGGTAATAAGGGACAGTTACAAATCAAGACATTTTAAATACAATTTGAATGAAAATGGGATTGTTATAGTTAGTTCAAACACTTTTTGAATGATATACATGCAGCCAATGAACTGTAATTTTGAAACGATTTTAAAACAATGGGGCGCAAAATATTTCTGTAGTTTTTTGTTTACCGTAATAAAGGTGCTCTCAAATATGTTAAAATACTTTCAGAATAATGTTCTGGCAATATGACTTTTACATTTATCAAACTCACAGCATAGAAACAACTTCTTAAAATTAAATGCATTCAAATTAGAATGGTGACACGTACAACCAAATATGTTTCATGATAGTGCCTTTCAACATGAAATGAACGACTGGGGAGAAGTAGGCCCCCATCTTGGACCTGGTGTCCCCCATTACCTACACACATTTCTGATCAGACACCATTCATAATGTGAATTGCAACACCCATTCACAACACACAGTGGCCATAAACTTTCTGTGATGGTTGGCACATTTCATAAACTTCCTTTTACATTTTTTTTTTTAAGGGCCACCCCTAAATATCTGCATACACCACAACATTCAGTGAAAATTGTGTTTTTATATCAGAGCAAAATTTTACCATCAAAATTGCTTATCTTGGTCAATTTTGCCAATTTTCTCGTAGAGAGAACGCACTGTAGTCTTCGAAATGAATTGGATATATGCAGTAGTGTTGTTGAAGGCCACATAATGTCGCAATATCAATATTGGATCCAACACGGACAGACAGTGATGGGTTCAAGCTTGGTGGTCTCCAATTCCCTACACCTACCCTACATATGTCAAGAAAAAAATGGCTATGAAAGAATTTATTTTTCAACAAATCGATGAGAAGTGGTTTTACGGCACACATTATTATTCAATTAATAGGCTTTATTTAGACCAGCATTGCTCCAACGTCAGTGAATGTGGATAAAGCAGTTGACATCTAAATACTAGACAGATGCATGATTTTCAAAAGAAATTACCTGGTGGATTCTATGTCACAATTTCCAAGAATGTTCAAACCATGGCAGCCATGAAGAAGTCGATGTTGGGGTACGAAAGTCTATGAAAAGTTGATCTACTCCAGAGTAAAAGGACTCCAGACAAGTTCAAGAGAGGTCAATGTCAAGGACATTTTGTCATAAGAGCTTTCACCAGTCCCAACAGCACTTTTTGATGATTCTGGAAACGAGCACTCCCATGTCGAAGACGGACTTATAGAATTTGACAAAAGTTGAGATGTCAGCCAGGCATGAGACACTGGAACAACCTTGTACAGTCATTGATTGTTGTGCTCTGCTGTGGATGAAAATCTGATGATGTTTGCTTGGTGTTTGACAGATCCGAGAGTATTTAGAGGTCATAACGGGTCGACGAGAGTCTTCCAACTGAGTCCCGCGTCACTGCTGCCCTCCAAGAAACTATATCTTACTGTTCGTCGTTGTCGTCGTTGTCATATAGATCATGGCTCACCCTTGTGACCCGTTTGATGAGACCTTTTGATCGGCATCTGTCTCCTGCAATCCGGTAGAGTGTCTTTAGTATTTAGAGGGTGGCTAGTGATTTCCCTAAGGTCGTCAGTCCATCTGAGCTTGAGTCTTCCTTTGTTACGTGTTTCTTCAAAGGTACCTTGAATGATAATTTGTCAAGGTTGTCTCCTGATCTTCTGCTTGTGCTTGTCAATCCTGGTAGCAAGTGGCGGTTGATCTCCGATGATGGACATTAATTGTGTACATTGGTGTTGTAATCTCTTCATGATATCCCAAGTAGCTTCCTCCAACACCACATTTCAAAGGCAGATTGCCGAGCTTCCACCCTCCTTGACAATCATTGACCCAAGAACATTATATAAACTTGTCCACTTGATCAACTTCTTCTCCATCAACCACCATGCTCTGTTGCATGTAGTTAATTTCCACCAATCATGATCTTGGTCTTTTTCACATTGAGGTAGGGTCCAAATTATTCACTTGCATCCTTCACTCTTTTTTAAGGAGTTCTAGTAGTTCTTCTGATGTTCTTGTTATAAGTGTTGTCAGTGGCATACTGAGCAAAAACACTTAGAGGGGCAGAAAAACAATTTGCATCACCACCACTCATACATGTTACATGCAGGCCCCGCGGAACTTTTTTTTAAAGCGGGGTGGGGGGGGGGGGGGTTGAAGTATTTACGATCAGGAAGAGAGGAGCGCAAATTGGCGTGGTGTTCAAAGGGCACATCCCCCGGAAGCTCAAGGGTTTCAGGCATTTATTAACTGTAAGATGAACATATTTTGATACCTCATTTCACCTCGGGTCACTTTCTTTCTTTCTTTCTAGTTCTCTTTAACATACTTTATACAAAAAGTGAGGGGGGCTCGAGTCCCCTGAGCCCCGCTGTTCTGCGGACCCTGACATGTAGGCTTTTAAATAAGCATATTTTTTGCTTGACTGTGGATTTACTAAAAAGTGAGAAAAAACCCAGGAAAATCATGTCATTTCAGCAACATTGTAAATCACTGGTATCGAATATATAAAAAAAATAGTTTGAATTTTGTTGGGGGTTCAACTGTCCCCCCCCCATACCCTTCCCCATTAATACGCCAGAGAGTGTTGTATTGTCGGCGTATCTTAGGTTGGTGATCGTTCGTCCACCAACAGAAACTTGACCATAAAATGCCTTTCTCATGATGAATTCAGCATAGATGTTGAAAATTTATGGTGATAGGTTGCAGCCCTGACGGACAACTTGACCAATAGTGAACCTTTCGGTGTCGCCATTCTCTGCTCTTACTGTTGCTTCTTGGTATTGGTAGAGCGACTGGATGAGTTGAATTATATGTGCTGGAAAGCCCATCTAGCTCATAATCTTCCATAGGCGTTTATGTTGTACGCAGTCAAAAGCTTTGGAAAGATCAATAAAGCTAGGGAGATAAGTTTTTGAAACGTGTCTCTAGTGTTGCTAACTTCACTATCTTTTCATGACAACAAACTACAGTTGATCGACATCATAATTATATGCGCGAGTCTGCAGGATGATTGGGTGCTCAGAAATTGGCAAAAGCACAAGCAGGCCTTTACCGTCAAGATGAGGTTCTTGTTGAAGTGATTCCAGGCAGTGATGTCATGCCAAGGAAAGGTCTGTCCACAACATAGTTATGATGAAGCAGGCAACATCAAAGAACAGCAAGCGATTGGAATTGATGCTAATGAGAAGATGTATGTTAGGGTCCTAGTGGATGACACAGACGTCTACGTAATACTTTTGCATCATTATCTACATGACGGACTTATAAAACGCCAATTACCATGGAGACGCCCCTTCACAAATCGAACTGTTATTGATGTTCCTGCCAATGTAGACAAGTTAGGAGATATCATTCCATCGATGTTGGCAGGACATTCGTTGACGGGATGCGACACTCTTGTGGCATACTTTGGCATTGGATAGGGTACAATGCTGAAAGTGATGAAGCAGAAGATTCCACTCCCTTAGGACTGAGTTGGCAATGTTGATGCAGCATGGTCATATGTCATCACTCAACCTACTCAATGCTTTGCTTCATGTTATGGACAGTCAACAACCAACTGAATGTCAGAGGCTCGTATCAACGTGTGGCTATCAAGGGTCCGAAGACTAGGAGTTCCCAACACTTTAGAGAGCTTTTAAACAAATTTCAAGATTTTGAAGCAAACTTATAAACGGATATAGTCCTGTATCGTAGTGGTAGTTTGTAATTTTTAGGTTAATTTAAAAGAATCTAGTACCTTAGAATACAAATCTAGTTTCTTAACGCTGTCACTGAAAATGGGCATTTATCACCATATGCCACCTCATATCTATGGGACAGAGAGCATAAAATTCAACCGTGTTTCGTTCGAGTATCAAATTACAAAATAAAAATAAATGTGCCGCACAATCTTTACTCACTGTATTCAGTGCATCTGACTCATGACATATGATAATCTCATGTTAGAAATTGGTATTAGGCCATCATTTTGACCTATGCAAGTTAATGTGTCTATAGAGGGCGCCATTCCGAATTATGCAAATTTGCATATCATTTGTGATCATACAGCATTGCAATTTTTATTTAGTGATGATTCTAGAAAAAAATCAAGATATTTGACTGCCATTTAATGTAGTAAAATGCTGTTAAAACTTTTTATATCATTAATTTTGGTTAAAAGGGGGATTTTGGCGGCCATTTTGTATGACGTCACATATCTCAAATTGCTCAATGCTGACAGAGTGTCAGCAATCGAATTCTTAAAATTGATGGTCTAAGGAACTATAATCCGAAGAAAAAAAACCTATAGACCCTAAAACAAGGTATATCGAGATGGCTGCCGGACTAAATCGTTAGGACATAAAATCCAATTAATTGACATGATGGGTACAATTAATGTGTATCTAAAATCGTTATTCTATGTCTTTCTTAACAGACACAACAGGAAACTCGGTTTCATAAATCAGTTGAGGTCAATGTACGGTTCATCGTTAACACTCCAGCCGCTGACCAATCTAAAGTCTTTGTTCAGTTCATCTTGGAACAAAGCGCAAAGATGGAAATTATTTGTCCAATGAATCTATCAGGTAAGTGTTGATCGCTTGAAAACATATAAATGTGGCCCCTAGCTTAATAGCTTTCAGCTTTATAACGGAGAAAGGAAGAAGGAGAAGTAGGAAGAAGAACAACAACATTTAGTAGTATACATGTTAATCTCATATGCTGTTTCCAAATTAGGTTTCGAGAAAAAAAATACAAGAAATTTAAAAATGTTCACAAATTATAAAATCGTCCTCAGAAAATGTCAATGGAATTCAGTATTTCATACACAAATATATTTAGGAAAAAGGAATTATCAACGTGAAACAGTGTTTCGTTTTTTTTTCTTCATTTCTTACTATAGGAGACCAGGTGACACCAAGGGCAAAAGGAACTCAAAAGTAGGTCTATCTTTTTGTTTAATTTTATTTCAAAATGTTCTATTTCTGTACTTTATTTCTGACCACTTTCTCTGATTCTAAGTTGGGTCTGTTGTGCGACTTGGGTTTTCATGAAGTTTCCATAAATAAGTGACAATCTTTTAGATAATAATTAATTTGATAGGTTTTACGAATTTAAAAGGAACTTCATGAGACAATTCATTTGCTTGGTTATAATATTATAACAATATTTTTTATTATTGTAGCCTATGTATTAAATTTAATATAGCTATGCTGTACACGTAAAGTTAATTTAACATTTTCTTCAACTTTAGACAGGTTGTAAATTCACCCTCGTTAAATTTTTATAATCAATTAACTATGATCGTTGACAACATTTTTGCCATAACTAGCTGTAGGCCTATATATTGATGTTAACATTGCAAACTCAATCTTTTTCTCTCCTATAATTTCAGGCCTACCGATTTACCAGAAGTAACAGAAGTGCATTTGCTAAGAATCTCAAAAGGACTCTATCCGACAAATTTCTCCGATTTATACGTTGCTCTGGGAATCCAATCAAGTATTGCGCAATGCATCCTAAAGAAGCAGGACAATGACTATACACAAACATACATGGAACTTCTGCAGCTGTGGAATACAGAATCCCATAGGACCTTGGCAGACCTAGACAAGGTTCTTGTTGCGTCAGAGGCAGGTGGTCTTAGATCCACCTATAAATAAGATCAAAAGTAGAAACTTGAATGACATTTACTTGGCTAGCTTGGCATGTGAATATGGGCAAACTTTAAAAAATCTGCATGGCTTGATTGGATGAATGATAGCAAGGTTAAAATCAAACAAGTTTGGGAGAAATAAGGTTCTTTTGTAATATGATGACTTACTTTTTCTAAAATAAGTTTAAGCAATGATTAAAGATAAAGGTGAGTTCTGGTCATCCGATTGCATTGTGAAAGAAAAGGTGTGAAATGGATCAGAAAAATTTGATCATGTAGCATGTAAGTATTGGTGTGCACTGCAAGGTTCTGGAGTCATTGAAATCATAATAAATTTGACCCAGTCTTGGTAAAGTAACATGCACTGTACACAGAAAGATGTATACGGGACTACACAAAGGGTGTCGGGGCTACTAACCTTGATTTCCTAATCTTTCTATGCTCATTACTCAGCCAGTATACATTTTCTATAATTTTTTTTTTTTTTGGCAAATGACATTTATTTGTAATCTTGAACATTCAGTGTAAGTTTCGTTTAATTCTGTGAGAATTTTTCATTTTTTTTTTACCGAAACTCACCTTCATCTTTAACTTCTGAAAGGAACAGCACAAACCAAACACATGTGACCTATTTTGTGTTTGTACAGGATTTCAAATACCATTACATTCCGGACTTTCCCGCGCTTTTCGAGGTGCGCACTTCTGTCGAAACAAATAATAATCAATTTAAACAGCTATATTGCTAATACTGGAGAGGTGGATTTATCTGGGAACGATTGCATACAACCAAGCAGAGGAGTCTATCCAGCTAGCCGACCCCAACCATGCGCACACAGTAACCGTTGAGGTTACCGATAGGGTTATAATAACCATGCAAACCCATCTTTTATCAACCCATCGTTAGCTCCATCGTTATGGACAGCGTGATACAACATTGGAGTTGTGGGTTCGGATCTCAGTTTTTATTCAGTTCTATTTTGGGCCTTTATCAGTAGTGAGGCAAAGCAATAAATATTCGAAGTCAACTTGTTTGTGATTTTTTTCTAATCTTCTAATGACGTAAAACACATCAGTCAAGGTCCGGAACTCTCTTTGGAAAATAAATGACGCTTCCGGGTAAGTGTTTTGGTCACATGACCCAACACATTACTACCTTCAGTGTATACTCTGCAGACGTACATATATCCTTTAATAATATTGTTGTAGAGTGTAGACAGAATTTGGATGTTGGGCCTGAGCATAGTAGAGGGGCGGTTCTCCTGAATGTTACTGAAGATTGGATGGATTGTATGGATAAATCTGACATCGTTGGTATGGTAACAATTGATTAAAGTCGTTAATTTAATGGGCTCTGTATACTTTTGCATCGCTAAACTACATGTTGTAGGTATCCGACTAATAAAATGCACAGTTGTAAATGAGGTCAATGTAGATCAAATGAGTTAAATGTCTTATGCAATATAGGCCCCCTCCTAATTTCTGCCATCTATGTATTAATATATCGAATTGTATCTTTACTTTATTTCATAAAGGGACTATTTTGACAAGACCGCCTTGGTCGTTGGTAATTCCCTTGATTCAATGTATGATGAACTGCATTTGACCTGTACTTCTGAATTGAATGTGTGTATGCTTTTGTTAAAATTACATAACATTGAACTTGATCTTGCCTTGTACAAAATATCACTGGAGAAAAAAGTACACGTTGGAAATGCAATTATTTGAAATATTTATACTTCTGTTATATTCATCGAGAAAATGTAGTATCTTTCTCATGACAATTATAAGTATCATTATGATGAAATAAGGAGCAGTTACTAACTTCATAAAAGGTTATATACATGATTACGTTTTTTTTGTATACACATATCATTATTATTTCATATCTTAATCATTTCTGCTGTCGTCTTAGGCCATGATATATATTTAGAACGTTATCTTTATTTATGATGAAATTTCTTAGTAAAAATATTGTTTAAGAGAATTAAATATCAGTCTTTATCATTTTTATTCTGTATATCATGCAATTGATAAGTTTCTAATGTCACATCAATTGTGCTATCAGGTTTGTATTTTCCTCTGTTTTGTTACTCAGAAGAAGAAGCAAGAATAACCATTGAGTTCTATGACGATTCAACTCTCCAAAATACACATCACAATTATAATATTTATAATCAAGGTTTTGCTTCGTAATGATTATTCTGTAGAGTTCCTAAATAGATGAATAACATATAGATAACTTGTTTATAACCGTTGATGTTTGATTTTCTCGATTTGTTTTGAATTTTTCTTGAACCTTATTATGTTCCATGTATATCATGTATTTGTGTGACTCTGCCAATGACACATACGTAATTTGTACCATACAGTGTCATGGAACTGAGTTTTCAATGTTCATTTTCCCCCCTTTATTTCATATCGTTTCTTACTATTTATGTTTAATAAAGACGACACACACATATAATTATGCAGCTGACACATATAAAATCACCATAGTAAAACCAGGATGGTTATTGCAAATGTAATCAATGCTGATCTCATTCTTTTTTCTAAATGGTTAAATTTAAACAGATGTTATGAATAAAAAATTATGCTATAATTATTAAGTGTTGTAAAAAAATTTGTTATTGCATTATTTTCATTAATATATCTTACTTCATGTATTGAATGCTATATTAATACGCTGTTAGTTAAACTGTACGTTTTTATGTTATGCCCTGCTTTGGCAAATCCATTTTCTTGGGCAATGTGTGCTATATTACCACGACTTATTTTATTCACCGTCTATTTTGATTATGAAATTAATGCTTTACTTAGCATGTGTATCAATAGGGAGAGCAGACCAAGGTACCCCCTCCCCTTTTTTCTCCCCAGTAATTGGTCGAATGTTTCCGACCTTTGGGGAGGGGTACCTCCATTTCTCCAATTCGAGTATCCCCTATGAGTATTACTTTGTACTTGGATGTGCATCAGTGCACCTCTATTGTTCTGATCAGTGGGGAGTCCTGTAGTGGCTCAGTTCTATAATGGGCAAGACACTCTGTGCTGCTGACCGTGAAGGTGCCTGTTCACTTGTTTGCTGCAGAAGAACGTGTGAAGAGATTCATTTCTTCTTCTTCTCCTTCCAGTGTAATACAGAACGCCTTGGCGTTGGCGTTTTTATATTATATTGTGCTTGCCATGTGACAATTGTTAAGAACTCTTTGTGCAGCTTAAAACAAAATTGTGATCATATTTTTATTTGAAGTGCGTGCTTAGAAACATCAGTATTAAGCGCCTAATAAATGTTATGTATTATTATTATTATTATTATTATTCACGATGATTATACTTTATTTAACTGATTATCATACATATGATATTACCACTTTCGATTATCTTCTATGGTATATGATGTAGTATAGATTACTAGTGACTTCTTTACTGGTGTAATTGTATATTGATATTGTATGTAAATTAATATTATTTTTGCTTTTTGACCCCATGGAAGAACAGGACCATTTTGAAAATGGTTCTGAAATGGGCTATCCAACCGTCTGCCTATACTTCACACATTTACTTACTTTCTTATCGTTTGATATGTGTTTTATATGTATGTTTTTTAAACTTGTATGTATGGATTTCGGAAATAAAAACAAACAAACAAACAATAGGCCATTGGATCAGGCCTTATACTGCATCTGATATGCTGATACTTGTAACTTTTATTTGGTAATGCTATTGACAATGTTTAAACATTGCACTGTATTATTGTCTATACGAACAAACTTGAAGTACTGTGATAGTTTGAATTGTACTGGGTCTTTGTTTTAAGCAAATTTTACTATTTTGTAATATATTATGCCAACTACATGTATAGCATTGTAAAGTTGAAATGAGCTCAAGCTTTAACTCCTACTGGTTAGATGTCATTTTGTAAAAGGCACTATTGTGAATTGAGTTTGTTTCTTCTTCTTTTTATGTAATTTTTAGGACATTTGTAAAGTTAAAGCACAAAGTCATTATAGACCCGAATGAAAGTCTTGTGCTACATGAGAGTTGGATGGTAACATTCATGTATGTCGATTTAGCACAGTGCAGCTGGTGTCGACCGGTGAGTAAAATTAAGGGTTCTTCTGTATTAATGTTGTATCTATTTTATGCCAAGATGTTATTTAATGATAAACATGCATTGTAATTATTGACACTACTGTAAATATTGCTCACTGAATTATATAAATGACTGAATCAAGATCTTTGTAAAATGATGTTGAACAGAAAAGAATAGTATTGAATATTTGATAATTGATTAATTTATAATTAATCTTTATTTGATTGAAAGATTTCACTATTAAAGTGAACATGACAAATGTACTCTCCTTGTCCTACCAAACAACACGCATCTTGACTATTGAAATACAATTAATTGTAACAGGTGAATGAAATAATTTTCAACTAGGCACTTAATAAAGATGTGTGCATTAAATTTCGTGGTATTACAAAGAATGGCCTATTGAATAATAGTTATCATAACAGAGAGTAGATAAGTAGGTTAGAGTCCTTGAATCACTGTAAATACTTTCCTACTCTTCAGAGTGTCACCATAATGTACATGAACTTTCTAAAGTTAGAAGCTATGCATTTTTTTCATTTTTTTGGAAGTATGTACTTGTTTTGAATAAATTTTGACATTTAATGTTTGTATCTCCTACGGTAATTTTTTTTTTTTTTTAAGCTGTCTATTTTTTCTTCAAATGACACAGGACTTTACACTGTGTATGTGTGTGCGTGTGTGGGGGGGGGCGTGTGTGCGTGTGTTTATACACGTTAAGGCGAGGCGTCAAAAATATCGATACCAGCAGGCTGCCGCCTCACGTATTGGCGCATCGAGGCTGCAATTACGGCCGAAGCCTGGCTGGGGCAATTATTTTTCACTTATTAGCCCAGCCGGCTTGCGCCAGGCTGGGATCTGAGGCTCGGTTTCCATTCGAAAGGCGGCAGCCGGCGCATGCTTTTGTTCGGAGACCATTATGATGACATCATGAGTTAATTGAGGGTCCTACCGCCAGCGGTAGCCGGCTGAGCTAATTTAAAAAATGCAGCCAGGACGCACAAGTGCAGTTAGCTGCCGCTGGCTGGTATATTTATTTTTGACGCCTCGCCTAACATGTATACAAAACACACATTTATATAGAGAGCGAAACGGCAGTATAAAGAGCTCTGATATATTAATGTATTTGTTATAACAAGCTTATTTGAGTTGGTCCCATCTCTTTATATCCTTATAATACAATTAGATTCCTGATATTACATGATAATTTTCTTGGTCCCTAGCACCTCGTGAAAATGATTTCCCACTGTATACATAAACACTCGATATTAGGCAGGGTAAAGAATTATGTTGAAACGTTAAGGATCAAATAGATTTCACCAATGGGGCTTCTTAAAGTTATGATTTTGAACTTTATAAATGTTATCTTTTCATTTCATTTCAAAGACTTTATTTTCTGCAATCAAACAAATCAGTTATACAACAAATATTGATAATTATATAAAACATAAGGTATGCGAACAATATACAAAATATAGAAACAAATGTATAATACATGAGTAAGAGTAAATGTATACGTTGGGCCACTGCGTGTATAAAGAAAGAAAGCAGACAAACTCTACACCCGGACCGTAGACCCAGTTACCTTTATTTTCTTTAACCCAGTCAGCCCTACTAAACAAAATATTACAAAAAGAAATAATAACAAATATATTATTAAATGAGGCGATTTCAAGCAAGACACCTGAACTATTGCCCACACAATCGATTGAACGGTTGCAACCAACGAAAGAAAGCTGTGTTCAACTCAATGGCAACCATTGGAGTAGCATTGTTGAAGAAAAATGAAACACTGACAAGACTGAATCAATATTTCAGCAAGAGGAAAGGAAACAGCGCCATCTAATCATCATTGATGAATAACTCGAAGAACAGTATTGCCAGGCGAAAATAATTGTTTTCAGATTGGACAGCCCTAAGACCCTTTAACAACAACAACAACAACAAATCATTAAATTTCTGAACAATTTAACATATCGCATACCTCACTGCCCAAACCTACAAGTAATCCTAATTTTAATCCTTACCCAACGAGGATCCTTGAGAAGAGGAAAAGAGCATTAATCATGACAATTTGGGCAAAAAGTAATATATATCCGAAAAAGTGCAGAATATACCCCAATGACCAATTAAACTTAAATGCCAGTGGTAATCCTAGTGCCTACCCCAGGGGTGCCAGAGAGTCTTACAAGGTGGGGGAGGGGGGCACCAACGTAAAGGGCACTTTCTGGAAAAAAAAGGGGGACCTACAAAGAGAAATCTCAAAGTGAAAATATGACAATTTTGTATTGGTATATGCCCCTACAATGTGATAACATTATCAAAGATGATTTCAACGTTCTCTTTGCACGGTTCAAGATACTGCTTTAATAACCATCACATTTTGCAGTTTGGTGTGATGATCAGAATAATTTAGGATTAGTGAGGTCGCATTCCGAAAGAATATTTTATAAAGAGCAAAAGAAAATCCTGATTGGGTTTTAAGCACATTGCAATCATGAAAGACTGAACAGATCTTAAATAAGAAACACATTTATATCAACTTTAAATGCGAGATCATGTAGCGAGCGAAGTTTTGGTGAAGTTAAAATTCGGTGCCTTTAACTTAGGAGCACATTTTATGGTAAAAGGAAACGATGGCATATATCCAAATGGAATTTTGTTTTGTTAAAGAGCACATGTCACAGTAAAACGGGGAATTATTAGAAATGAGAATGGAGCACTTCTCGCACCTGATAAAGGGCACTCACCAGAGATGAAGAAAGGCTTTAATGATAACGGAAAAGGTGCACTTATTACAAGGGGGAAATGAGCACTTGTCGAAGGAAAATGGGCATGTTTTAGATTTTGATAGAGGCATCTATCAGAGGTGTCAGAATGGGCATTTATAAGAAGGGGAAGCGGCTCTTGTCAAAAAAGAAAAGGGGCATTTATGAGCAGGAAAATGGCACTGATTAGAAAGGATAAAGGGCACGTGTCAACATAAAAGGGTGCACTTTTTATAGATGAATAGGGCCTCTTATTGCAGAGTGAAATGGGTGACCTCTCAGATTTAAATAAAGGCACTCGTCGGAGATGAAAAGGGGAATTTATAAGAATGAAAAGAGGGCACACAAATGAAAAGAGGCACTTGTCAAAATATAAGGGGCACCTCTCAGATTTAAACAGAGGCAATTAAAGGTAAAGTGACACTTGTTACAGATTGTAAGGGGCATTTTTGGGACATTGAAATCTTAACCCTAATCTGAACCTTAACCCTAACCCTAAATATTAACCAAATCAGAGTCCTAACCGTAACGTGGACCCCCAAAAACATAAATATAAATGCTTTCAAATCTCAGATAAAGATACACAATTATCCATAGCAGTCTCCGCATTCCAATCATAAAAACTACCCCCCCCCCTTTCCCTCCACACGGCTATTGACCACTCACTACTTATGTTCAAATGCTGGCAAATTTGGTCGGCGTAAAGGTCGTGTTTGGAGCTAGTCGGCGTAAGTATGGCAAGGTCGGCGTAAAGGCTGTTGTGGTAACTATCTGAACGATAGTGGTCTTAGCTATGCCGACCTTTATGCCGACTGAAATACACCGGGATATTTCCAGCAATCTTATCAACAATTATTCGCCACGACTATGATATGCAGTAGCAAATTAATCTGTCATGACTCATGATACATTCGTTTATCAATTGATTCCGCTAGATTGATTCCACTGTTCGCAGGATTCGGCAGAGAGATAAAGAAGAGATCATTCACACGATAACAACGATGTACTATTCATATTTTTTCATCGTCTGTACATTGCTTTTTGAATAAACTCCTTTTTTTATTTGTATAGGCTTTCTAGGAGAAGTTTCAATTGTTGTACAGTAACTTTTAGCTTACACCCAGTAGGTCCCTCTGGTTAAAAGGTTTTGTTTTGACTTGTTTTCAATTAGGGACTTTTCGATTTGCACGTCGACATACTGGACTGTAACGTATGACGTCCTTTTAAGGCACCGACAGTGCCTTATTAGGACGTCACACCTAGCAGTCCACTATGTCGACGTGCAAATCGAAAAGTCCCTAATGGCAACATCAAGCACGCACTGAGTGCAAGCCAATTACATTATTTACAACAATAAACATCACTGTGGAACTATCACATGGCAAACAAATGGAAGATATAGCTAGGTTGAATAATTTTAAAGAAAACTGAACTTGAATCCCGCACAACCCCATCGCTCCCCTCTCTCTCTCTCTCTCTCTCTCTCTTTCTCTCGCAATACGATTAAATACGAAAAACATGCCCCCCCTCCGGAGCTTAGTCACTGACTTAGAGCGTTATTCATTTTCTTCTCCATACAGTAGGCCTTCAAAGTAAAAAGGAAACTGGAACGAGGATGATGAAGTAAATATTTGCTAAAGTAATACTGTTTCCCAGGTTTGCAGTCTCTAGCTTTATGTCTCATGATAATTTAAGGGAAAAGCAATCTTAGCAACACAAATTTGCTGTATATTAGAAACAATTATTCGCCATTGCTGCTCTTTAATCCGACTATATGCAGTGTATACATCATTACTTAATAACATTATCCAGACTCATTCGTTTACAAAAATTAATTCTATCCGATTGATTCATAAAAATGGATGAAAATTGCTGTTTCATAGATATTGGACAAACTTGAACTCCTTTAAATTATTGCAATCCAAAATACTCCCCCCCCCCCAAAAAAAAAAAAAAAAAAAATCCCTCTTCCAAATCTGTAAATGCACGTTGGTATCATATTTTTTACGATACATATTCTCCTCCGTCATGTTATTGGAATATGCTAGTACGATTTTATTGGTTAGGCCTATTGTCAACTGTTCATTGAGCCGAGTAAAAAAGTAAACAGAAACCAAATTCAGGTCATATGTCAACTTCTACAATATACAGTTTTGAGGAAGCAGCTAGCATAATTCACACCCGGATGACGGTTGAGTGCGTTATAGTCATATTGTAGCAAAAATTGAATAGAGCTGCGTGTATTAATTGTAGCCTGTACTAAACGTCATATCATACTAGTTTCCTATGTGATCGCGCTGTTTTTTTTTTTTGTATTTCGGAATAACAGCATTGCCATATCTGTAGGCCTAGGCCGCCTATACACATTCTAAATTTCACTACGTTGAGGAGGTGTTGGATATGTGATATTAATGGGAGAATGGAAGACCATCATGCTTATTCGGAAATGGAACGTACCTATGCAGCTGAAATGAACATTAAATATAATATATAATGAGAAAAACTGATCTCCTTTGTGGGCAAGACAAATCACGCGGTTTAAATGACGTTTGCAGGCACGTTAAACCATTGCCAGCCGTTTTACTTGGAGCAGATAATAACTGGCACGGTATAGCCTACCCATCTATCTTCGTCCCATAGCTTGGAGTCGTTAGGGGCGACAATGAAATAGACATAATGACACAGATTCTCATTAACTTCATGTCTTCAGCTGTAATACAGTTCTAGTTGATCAAATAGCACATACTTTTGCTATAATAATCTAGAAATTACAGGCACTCAGATCAGTTAAATTCTTATCATGGATAGGGACAAGTTTCAAAGAGAAGACCTTTCTGGGGCTAAACAAGATGATTTGACACCTCTCCAAGCAGCAGCATCCAATGGTCGACTCGACGTTGTACAGGTTCTCATTGGCCAAGGAGCAGATATAAAAAGTGCTAGTAATGACGGCGTGACACCTCTTCATGTGGCATCACTCAAAGGTCACCTCGATGTTGTACAGTTTCTCATTGGCCAAGGAGCAGATCTAAATAGGGCTGATAATAAGGGCAACACACCCCTCTACGCGGCATCATTCAAAGGTCACCTCGATGTTGTACAGTTTCTCATTGGCCAAGGAGCAGATCTAAATAGAGTTGGTCGAGGTGGCAGCACACCTCTAGAAGTGGCATCATTCAATGGTCACTTCGATGTTGTACAGTTTCTCATTGGCAAAGGAGCAGATATAAATAGGGAAGATGAGGAAGGATGGACACCTCTCTGTCTAGCATCGTTCAAAGGTCACCTCGATGTTGTAAAGTTTCTCTTTGACCAAGGAGCAGATCTAAATAGGGGTAGTAATGATGGCAGTACACCTCTAGTAGCAGCATCATTCGATGGTCACCTCGATGTTGTACAGTTTCTCACTGGCCAAGGAGCAGATCTAAAAAAGGCGGATAAAGACGGCAGCACACCTCTCCACGAGGCTTCATTCAATGGTCACCTGGATGTTGTACAGTTTCTCACTGACCAAGGAGCAGATCTAAATACGGCGGATAATGATGCCAGGACACCTCTACATGCGGCATCATCCAATGGTCATCGCGACGTTGTACAGTTTCTCATTGGCAAAGGAGCAGATCTAAATAGACTTAGTCGAGATGGCAGTACACCTCTCAAAGTGGCATCACTCAATAGTCACCTGGATGTTGTACAATTTCTCATTGGCCAAGGAGCAGATTTAAAAAGGGCGGATAAAGATGGCAGGACACCTCTCTTCGCGGCATCACTAAATGGTCACCTTGATGTTGTAAAGTTTCTTATTGGCCAAGGAGCAGATCCAAACAAGGGGAATATACATGGCAGGACCCCTCTCAATACAGCATCATTTGATGGTCACCTCGATGTTGTACAGTTTCTCACTGGCCAAGGAGCAGATCTAAAAAAGGCGGATAAAGACGGCAGCACACCTCTCCACAGGGCTTCATTCAATGGTCACCTTGATGTTGTAAAGTTTCTTATTGGCCAAGGAGCAGATCCAAACAAGGGGAATATACATGGCAGGACCCCTCTCAATACAGCATCATTCAATGGTCACCTGGATGTTGTACAGTTTCTCACTGACCAAGGAGCAGATCTAAATACGGCGGATAATGATGCCAGGACACCTCTACATGCGGCATCATCCAATGGTCATCGCGACGTTGTACAGTTTCTCATTGGCAAAGGAGCAGATCTAAATAGACTTAGTCGAGATGGCAGCACACCTCTCAAAGTGGCATCACTCAATAGTCACCTCGATGTTGTAAAGTTTCTCATTGGCCAAGGAGCAGATTTAAAAAGGGCGGATAAAGATGGCAGGACACCTCTCTTCGCGGCATCACTAAATGGTCACCTTGGTGTTGTACAGTTTCTAACTGACCAAGGAGCAGATTTAAAATGGGAGGATAAAGATGGCAGGACACCTCTACATGCGGCATCATCCAATGGTCATCGCGACGTTGTACAGTTTCTCATTGGCAAAGGAGCAGATCTAAATAGACTTAGTCGAGATGGCAGCACACCTCTCTTCGCGGCATCATTCAATGGTCACCTTGATGTTGTACAGTTTCTCATTGGCATAAAAGCAGATCTAAATAGGACTGGTAATGATGGCAGCACACTTCTAGAAGCAGCATCACTCAAAGGTCACCTCGATGTTGTACAGTTTCTCATTGAAAAAAAAACAGATCTAAATAGGATTGGTATTGGTGGGCGCACGCCTCTCCAAGCAGCATCATTCAATGGTCACCTTGGTGTTGTACAGTTTCTTATTGGCCAAGGAGCAGTTCTGAATAAGGTTGGTCGAGATGGCAGCACACCTCTAGAAGTCGCATCAATCAAAGGTCACGTCGATGTTGTACAGTTTCTCATTGGCCAAAAAGCAGATCTAAATAGGGCTGGTAACGATGGAAGCACACCTCTAGAAGCGGCATCACTCAAAGGTCATCTCGATGTTGTACAATTTCTCATTGGCCAAGGAGCGAATCTAAATAGGGCTGGTATTGGTGGGCGCACACCTCTCCAAGCGGCATCATTCAAGGGTCACCTCAATGTTGTACAATTTCTTATTGGCCAAGGAGCAGATCTAAATAGGGTTGGTCGAGATGGTAGCACACCTCTAGAAGTGGCATCACTCAAAGGTCATCTCGATATTGTTAAGTTTCTCATTGGCCAAAAAGCAGATCTAAATATGGCTGGTATTGGTGGTCACACACCTCTCCAAGCGGCATCATTCAATGGTCACCTGGATGTTGTACAGTTTCTCATTGGCCAAGGAGCAGATCTAAATAGGGCTGGTAAAGATGGCAGCACACCTCTGGAAGTGGCATCACTCAAAGGTCATCTTGAGGTTGCACAGGGTCTCATTGGCCAAGGAGCAGATCTGAATAGGGCTGGTTTTGATGGGCGCACACCTCTCCATGCGGCATCATTCAATGGTCACCTCGACGTTGTACAGTTTCTCATTGGCCAAGGAGCAGATCTAAATACGGCTGGTAATGATGGCAGGACACCTCTCCAAGCGGCATCATTCAATGGTCACCAGGATGTGGTACAGTTTCTCACCGACCGAGAAGCAAATCTAAATAGGGCTGATATTGGTAGGAGGCACACACCTCTCCACGCGCAGTTAATTGATAAAGGTAAGTTCAGTTGGCAAGATTGATTGTATTTTTATTGACTCTATCGACCCCCTCTCGGGGTATGAGAGTATTTTTTCAACATAGTATCAATATAGCAATAGTATAACAATGATAAACATGTGATAATATGAACAATGATAAACATATGATAATATGAACAAAGACTAACATGTGATAATATGAACAATAACAAACATGTGATACTATGAATAATGATTGTGATAATATGAACAAATCAATATATTATTTACAAATCAAGGCGAACTGGGCAGTTCACCCTCCTACCGCTACAAGTTTGCCTCACAACATTGCTTACTTGTGAGCTATCATTTACAGTATTACCATCTACACTTGGCTCTTTTGAAAAAATGTGACATAATTATCCTTACAAATTTTGCTTATTTTTTTAAAGCTGGCAAGCATGAACTGTATTAAAAACCTTATCCATTTGCAACACACTTGGTCTAGAGCTACTACTACACAGGTTATTTAATATATACATTTTTCTCTCATTTTGAAAGAATGGACATAAACAAATATAATGAAATTCATCACCAATATCGGTTGATGTATAAAGTGGGCATTGCAAATCATGTACTACTACATTTGCATCAAATCTGCGTTTATTAACAGGTAATCTATGTGTTCTACATCTAAATTTACTTAAAGTTATTGCTTCGTTCTGACATAATATCTGCAGGTACATTTTATAAACTTATTCTTAAATATCCTTTAGTTCGTGCAAATATTATTTGACCAGGTGGTTGCGCTCCATTCCTGAATAGACATGTCAGAAAGCCTGATTTTCACAGTATTCATTATCCAGGCAGCGCTATATCCTTCTCCTTGAGCTCGCCAGACGTTCCCAAGTCATGTATAATCAAAACTCAGGAGTCGTGAATGGTCGAATGTGGGTTGTGAATGGTCGAATAGCGGTCGGGAAGAGCTTGTGTTTAGGCATGTGGTCGGGATTTGTCGGGGGAAAATGGGTGATCGGGCTTGATTGGGCTTGGGCGGGTTGGTTTGATCGGCAGTAGGAACCCACCATTAAGCAGTATCTTCGATCGTGTAGAAAAAGAAACCAATATTGGAATCATCCCTGATAATGTGTTCACAATGTAGGGGTATATACCAATTTCTAAAAATTATATATATTGTCGCTGTGAGAGTTCCCTTTGTAGGTGCCCCTGTTTTCCAGAAAGTGCCCCTTTTGTGTTGACCCCTCCCACTTTAAAAGACCCCCTGCCGCCGCCCCTGTGCACGTTCGCAATCGTTTACATTGAGTGAACTGATGAGATAGGAATAAACGACCGTTTCTGCTGTATATTCTGAGCTATATAACACCTCATTTGGTTGTTTCTTTGTAGATCCAGTCGTTGGTTCAGAAAAGGAAAGCGGGAGTGTCGAAAAACAGGTGGATAGCGAAGGAAACGTAGAGACCTCAAAATCCGAACAGCTCAACATAGACTCTGCATCTTCTAAAC
Organism: Strongylocentrotus purpuratus; assembly: GCF_000002235.5. NCBI lineage: Eukaryota > Metazoa > Echinodermata > Echinoidea > Camarodonta > Strongylocentrotidae > Strongylocentrotus > Strongylocentrotus purpuratus. The sequence continues at coordinate 7,615,465 of NW_022145606.1, read as the reverse complement.
AGTTCGTAGAAGTTTATGATTCCATGGGGGAATCCAATCAGCAATCAGGCTTGATTCGCATCGAGAAGTATGGCATTGAAGTCCAGTTTCATCCAAGTGAGATTTGGCGCGTTGATGACATCCAGGTAGTACCTGAAGTTCCAGCTGAACTGGCAGACTTGTTAACGGAGGACCAAGCAATCATTTGCGTTGGTCTTAAGGCGTCATCGTCTTTTGCGAAGTTTGAATATCCAGTAAAAGTGACGATGCCCCATTCAGCAATTTTCACAAGTCCTGATACTGCATCTATTGGGACTTACCATCGAAAAAGCAGTAAGAATCTTTACAGTTAACAACTAAATTATTCATACCTTACCAAGTTTTTTAATTTCAGAAGTATGTGAAAAATTGACTCGTATCCTGAATATATGTTTCTAGAGTGATCTATCGTAGAATCTGTGATAAAAAGCTGGGGTACTCACCCTCCCCGTCGCTTTTACGTTCTCTGAAATTAGTGTTTGTATTTACTTTGCTTTGTTTTCGATTTTGCAAACAAGAACAAATTGTGATTACGCATATGTCTTTTGTTTTCAATTTAAAGGCGCCGACAGTTTTTCGTTGATTGCTGCTTCCAATGGTGACCCTCGATGTGATGTTAGAGAGCGAGACCTTGACCTCTATATCTCTCACTTCTCTGAATGGTGGATTGTTGCCTTCATCACAAAGGTATTCGTGGGCAAGCGTGTCATCTGTACGCCTTTCGTACCCGAACCAAGCCCTATGGACACTAAGCATCTGTTGAGGCTCTGCATTAGAGACAGTAACCAAGGGAAAGCGGAGGTATGAACGGGAAGGGGTATTGTAACACAATGGCAGGAATTCACAAAGGAGGTTGTCGACAAACCTAGGTTTATTTGCGTCATATGACGCGTCGAAACGCTTCATATGACGCACATAAACCTAGGTTTGTTGACAAACCTCCTTTGTGAATTCCGGCCAGTTTGTTTAAAGACTACTAAAGTACTTATGTCATATTCGCTTTTCGTCCAGGTTACTGGTTCAGAACAAAAGAGCCTGCGTATGAGGTTCATCGCAAAATGACAAGCAACGTGGGCTGGAGCAGGGCAAACAGACCAGTTTCATATTGTAATGAAGTGTTATGCGTAAAATTTAAGTGCCATGTTACAAATGATTTAATTCAACTGTTAGGAATAATTAAGTTCTATAGTCAGAATATAAATGGCATAAATTACTTGTTGTTTGGTTATCCGGGGGTGGATGTCCAGGGGTACGTGTCGTAGAACCCTCTTTCACAACTAAATTAATTGATACCGTAAGACCTTAATTAAGTTATTTTTTCTTCAAACCATTGTTCTTGTTGTTTTGTTTTGTTGCCCCCCCCCCCCACAATCTTCTTGTTTTTAATTTCTGGTCCCCATGGAAGAAAAGCTGCAGTACGCAAGTGCAGCTTGAAATGGGCTATCCAGTCGTTTGCTTCCTCTGTCTTCTTGTTTACTTTATTTTATTTTATTTTATTTCTGCTCTTTTCCAATATAATAACTGAATAATAAAGAACATGTACACGTATAATACAAAATTCACAAACAACACAAATTTCATGTCAAAACGTTTTTTTGTTTGTACATATGTTCACATAGTAACGAAATTTAATATATTCAACTATCTGTTGAAAAAGTGCAGGAGATCGCAATCATAAGCGATGCTTGACTAGGATGACGGCCTCAAAAACAAATCATAAGGTAAAACTTAAAATGAGAAATGACAAAGTGTTTAAACGTTATGCATTGTTCCGTTCTTAATGTTGTTGTTTTAATTTTTGTTTTCAATTTATTGGCATGTGGTTTTCTTGCTTATGTAAAGTGTTAACTGTATATTATATATAAGTTTATAGCATTACACATTTTGGGGCTGCTTTCTTTTCATTGTACATGTATATTCTTTTTATATCATAACAAAAATCAGCCGGAACCAGGATACGTGACACCGATAAAGGGAGAAGAATATTTTGTGGCATGGCGTTCTGGTGATCTTAAAGTAACCTGTCAGGTAGACGACAAGGAAATATACACCAAGGCAAGTTCATATAAATGCTTTAGTCACAACGACAAACCGATTCAAAATTCCCTGATCGATTTCTTTGCTATTCAGAGCAATGTTTTTGTTTGGTTGGTGTGATGTCTTTAATTTTTATTTGTTTAAGTATTTATTTTTCATTGAATTCATTCAATGCATGTACATCATACTAATTATTACGAATTACATTACATATAGAGTACACAATTATACAACTCAATTATTTGGAATGAATAAATTTTATCCTAATAACCCCCTTCCACAAATTAAAACACAAAATGGTCTGTATGATCGGTGCATAGCGTATTGAGAGAGAGGTAGTTGTGACACGCGCGCACTTTCGCGATCAAATGTTAAATCATGGAGCTCAAAATAAATCCCTCCCAAATAAAATCTCTATATAGAAGGGAACTTATTTGAAACTCCATGAATTAATATTTGATCGCGAACGTGCGCGCGTGCCACAGCTACCTCTCTCAATACTGTGACGGAGGTATACTAGAGAGGGAAAATAAATAGGTAAACAGTTGAATGAAAAGTTTATATTACAATTAAAGTTACTCGATTATATTACCTGAATATGAATGTTTATCTATTCTGTCAAATATATGCAACATTTCTTACCAAAGGTGTATTAATGTGATACCGCGTATCAATAGAAGCATGAATAATAATAATACGAATTTTGTTTATTTACCATCGCTCGACGATAGTGTGTGTGCGTGTTTTGTTGCGAGCAGACGTGTGTGTGCGTTTGATTACTCCACCACTTTAACAGGGGATCAGAAACACGTTATGTTATATAGGATGATACCTACGGGGTCTAATGGAGACACATGTAGCACCATTTAACTGTAGCCTTGCAGAGGAAAAGATAATCTTGTATTAGGCAAATCGTTAGGACATACAATCTAGTTAATTGACATGATGGGTACATTTAATGTGTATCTAAAAGTTTATCTAGGTCAATGTACGGTTCGGCATTGACACTTCAGGCTCTGGTAAATCCCAAATCTTTGTCAAGTTCATTTTGGAACAAAGCGCAGAGAAAGAGATTATGTTCCTGATGACTCTGTCAGGTAAGTGTTAATCGCCTGAAATCATATAAATGTACGTCCTTGGTTTAGCTTTCAGCTTTTATAACGAAGAAAAGAAGAAACAGAAGGAAGAAACAGAACAAAAACAACCTTGAGTTCAGTTCAGTTCAGTTCAGTTCAGATTATTAAAAACACCAGACATAGCAATCATGACGAACAAACAAGATCCAAATTGAGACCCAAAAAAGCAAGGTTATGTAACTTTAAAAACATATTTAGAAGGAAAAAAAAGCTGAATCACTGACATCATGAACCCCCTTAACACACACACGCACACACATACTCGCGCGCGCAGGAAAACGTGGACCTGCCATTCTTTCTGTCAAACCGTGGACTTCTTTATTTCAGGGGGTATTATCATAATGTTGACTACACATGATCAGTAGATGTTTCTCATTTAAAAACTTCATTTGAAAAAAAGAAGTTCCTTCTAAATCTCTTTCGAATTTTCCAAAATTTCAACAGTACAATTGTGGACTTTAATGTAACCTAGGGCTCAATGTGGTGAACTGTGGACTTGAGATAACGCTTGACCCCTACATGAAAACGCGGACCTGCTCTCTTATTCCTGTCAAAACGTGGACATCTATATTTCAGGGTGTATTTTGATAATGTTGACTTGGAAATGACTAGTACAAATTTCTCATTTAAAAACTTCATTTGGAAAAAAAAGAAATTCCTTTTAGTAACATGTTTAAATCTCTTTCCGATTTCAATAGTACAAAATTAATGTGGACTTTAATGTAACCGAGGACTCGATGTGGTGAACCAGGCACGGATCCAGGATTTCTTAGGGGGGGGGGGCCCAAATTTGAAATTATGCGAGCCAAATATTGGTACGTAATGGTGACTAGCAATGACGTAATGGGGGGGGGGGGGTGCAGGAAGGGGCGATTTTCCCCTCCCTCCTCCGCAAAGCGCCGAAGCTTTGACGTTTCATTAAATTATTAGAGAAAGAAGACGATCCGTTGTACCGCTCTCGAAAATAATCCTCGTCTGAATACAGTTTTCCCCCTCCTGCGCGAAGCGCGGAAGCTTTTACGTTTCATTAGATCATTAGAGAAAGAAGACAATTCGTTGTACCGTTCTCGACTCCTAATCCTCGTCTGAATTCAGTCCCCCCCCCCCCCCTCCCGCGCGAAGCGCGGAAGCTTTGACATTTCATTTAATTATTAGAGAAACAAGACGATTCGTTGTACCGTTCTCGAATATAATCCTCGTCTGATTTCAGTTTCCCCCCCCCTCCTCCCGCGCGAAGCGCGGAAGCTTTTACCTTTCATTAAATCATTAGGGAAAGAAGGCGATTCATTGTACCGTTCTCGACTCTTAATCCTCGTCTGAATTCAGTTAACCCCTCTCCCGCGCGAAGCGCGGAAGCTTTTACGTTTAATTAAATTATTAGAGAAACAAGACGATTCGTATTACCATTCTTGACTCTTAATCCTTGTCTGAATTCAGTCTCCCCCCTCCTGCGCGAAGTAGGGAAGCTTTGACGTTTCATTAAATTATTAGAGAAAGAAGACGATTCGTTGTACCATTCTCGACAATAATCCTCGTCTGATTTCAGTTCCCCCCCCCCCCTGCCGCGTGAGGCGCGGAAGTTTTTACCTTTCATTAAATCATTAGGGAAAGAAGGCGATTCATTGTACCGTTCTCGACTCTTAATCCTCGTCTGAATTCAGTTTACCCCCCCCCCCCCCTCCCGTGCGAAGCACGGAAGCTTTTACGTTTCATTAAATTATTAGAGAAACAAGACGATTCGTATTACCATTCTTGACTCTTAATCCTTGTCTGAATTCAGTCTCCCCCTCCTGCGCGAAGCAGGGAAGCTTTGACGTTTCATTAAATTATTAGAGAAAGAAGGCGATTCATTGTACCGTTCTCGACTCTTAATCCTTGTCTGAATTCAGTCTCCCCCCTCCTGCGCGAAGCACGGAAGCTTTGACGTTTCATTAAATTATTAGAGAAAGGAGACGATTCGTTGTACCGTTCTCGACTCTCAATCCTCGTCTGAATTCTGTTCACCCCCCCCCCCCCTCCCGCGCGAAAGCTTTGACGTTTCATTAAAATTATTTAAGAAAGAAGATGATTCGCTGTACCGTTCTCTTCTCTTAATCCTTGTCTCAATTCAGTCCCACCCCCTCCTGCGCGAAGCGCGGAAGCTTTGACATTTCATTAAATTATTAGAGAAAGAAGACGATTCGTTGTACCGTTTTCGACTCTTAATCCTTGTCTGATTTTCAAAACTGTTTTATTGTCTGCTTCTTTTTCTGCCTACGTCCTCTTCCTTTTCTCTCCTCCCTTTTTTTGGCCAGCGTTTTTTTTTGGGGGGCCGCCCCCACAACCCCCTGGCTACGCGCCTGCGGTCAGATGAACATATTTTGCTACTTTGTCCGCCCCCGGAAACTCAGGGGTTTAAGGCAATACATTACACACAGATAAGCATTCAGGGGCCCGCCTTAGGGCCCCTGGTGGGGTCGAGGGTGCGAACACCCCGGAATATCAGGGGTTTTAGGCATTTGATTACGGTCAGACGAGCATATTTTGTATCAAGTACCTTATTTGTGACACTGGCAGAACACTGATTGGCGTGAGGTCCAGCGGGCGGATCTCCAGAAGCTCAAGGGTTTTAGGCACTAACTTACGGTCAGATGAGTATCAAGGGGCCCATCTTAGGGCCCTTGGTTTGGTCCCGGGGGCAGAGCCCCCTGAAGCTTATGGGTTTTAGGCGTTTAATTACGGTCACATGAGCATTTTTTAATACCGTATTTTGTTGTGACACTGGCAGTTAACTATTCTTTCTAGTAGAGGTGTTGTGGTCGAGTGGATACGTCGCCGGACTGTCGATCACAAGGCCCGCGGTTCGAGTCCCGCCGCTGCACTTATGTCCTTTGGCAAGACATTGGTCTACATTTGCCACACTCCACCCAAGTGAAGTAAAATGTACCTGGTAGGAATTTATTCCTTGAAACGCAGCGCGCGTAACAGCTGCACTGCTAAAGCCAGGGTAATTATGCTGCATTATTGTAGAGCGCTTAGAGACTTCTGACAAAGTAAGTGTTAGGCGCTATATAAGCACTGTAATTATTATTATTTCTTTCTTGCTCTCTTTCTTTCTATTTCTTTTTAATATTCTTTTTCAAAAAAGTGGGGAGGGGGGGGGGGGGGGAGCTGGAGGCTCCCGAGCCCTGACATGTAGGCATCTCAAGAAGCATATTTCTTGCCTGGCTGTAAATTTAGGAGTTTGTCATTTTACAACAAGCGCATAAAAAGTATAATTTACTAAAAAATGAGGAAAAATCTCTGAAAATTATGTAATTTCAGCATTATGTGTAAACCACCGTTATGGAATTAGAAATAAACTACGTTAACATTTGATTTCCCCCGAGCCCCCTCAGTACGCCAGTGCCCCCCCCCCCCTCCCCCCCCCCCCCCCCCCCCCCCCCCCCCCCCCCTCTGATCTACACTTTGTTGGCGGAAAAATCGCAACTGATCTCCCTTACCTTTCTTCTTTCTCTTTATTTCTTTCCCTTTCTCTCCTCTTTCCCTTCCCTTCCTTCTCTCTCTTTTAGGTTTGCTGGGGGGGGGGGAGCAAGGGCGTTTTGCCTCACCCCACCCCGATCCACAACTTGTTGGCGGGAAAATTGCAACTGATACCCCCTTCTTTTCTTTTCTTCTTCCTCAATTTTCCTTCCGTTTATCTCCTCTTTTCCTTTCTTCTTTCCATTTCCTTCCTTCTCTCTTATTTTTTTGATTGCGGGGGGGGGGGGGGAGGCAACAGCCTGGGAGGCGAGGCCCTTTCGCCCCCGATCTCCTTTTCTTTTCTTCTTCCTCTTCTTTCTTTCCCTTCTTTTCTTTCTCTCTCTCTCTTTTTTTTTCATTCTTTTTTTTTCCCATCTTTTTTTTCCCTTCTTTTTTCCCCCTTTTTTTCCCCTTCCTTTTGTCCCACTTTTTTTCTCCTTCTTTTTTGTGCCCAGGGGGGGGGGGGGCGCCCCCCTGGATCCGCCACTGTGGTGAACTGTGGACTTTGGGTAACGCTTGACCCCTACATGAAAACGTGGACCTGCTTTTCTTCCTGTCAAAACGTGGACTTCTTTATTTTAGGGTGTATTTTGATGTTGACTTGGAAATGACTAGTACTAAATTTCTCATTTAAAAGCTTCATTTGGAAAAAAAAAAAGGAATTCCTTTTAGTAACATGTTTAAATCTCTTCCCGATTTCAATATTACAAAATTACTGTGGACTTTAATGTAACCGAGGGCTCGATGTGGTGAACTGTGGACTTTGGGTAACGCTTGACCCCTACATGAAAACGTGGACCTGCTTTTCTTCCTGTCAAAACGTGGACTTCTTTATTTCAGGGTGTATTTTGGAGTTGACTTGGAAATGACTAGTACTAAATTTCTCATTTAAAAGCTTCACCGAGGGCTCGATGTGGTGAACTGTGGACTTTGGGGAACGCTTGTCCCCTACATGAAAACGTGGACCTGCTTTTCTTCCTGTCAAAACGTGGACTTCTTTATTTTAGGGTGTATTTTGATGTTGACTTGGAAATGACTAGTACTAAATTTCTCATTTAAAAGCTTCATTTGGAAAAAAAAAAGGAATTCCTTTTAGTAACATGTTTAAATCTCTTCCCGATTTCAATATTACAAAATTACTGTGGACTTTAATGTAACCGAGGGCTCGATGTGGTGAACTGTGGACTTTGGGTAACGCTTGTCCCCTACATGAAAACGTGGACCTGCTTTTCTTCCTGTCAAAACGTGGACTTCTTTATTTTAGGGTGTATTTTGATGTTGACTTGGAAATGACTAGTACTAAATTTCTCATTTAAAAGCTTCATTTGGAAAAAAAAAAAGGAATTCCTTTTAGTAACATGTTTAAATCTCTTCCCGATTTCAATATTACAAAATTACTGTGGACTTTAATGTAACCGAGGGCTCGATGTGGTGAACTGTGGACTTTGGGTAACGCTTGACCCCTACATGAAAACGTGGACCTGCTTTTCTTCCTGTCAAAACGTGGACTTCTTTATTTCAGGGTGTATTTTGGAGTTGACTTGGAAATGACTAGTACTAAATTTCTCATTTAAAAGCTTCATTTGGAGAAAAAAAAGGAATTCCTTTTAGTAACATGTTTAAATCTCTTCCCGATTTCAATAGTACAAAATTACTGTGGACTTCAATGTAACCGAGGGCTCGATGTTGTGAACTGTGGACTTTGGGTAACGCTTGTCCCCTACATGAAAACGTGGACCTGCTTTTCTTCCTGTCAAAACGTGGACTTCATTATTTCAGGGTGTATTTTGATGTGGACTTGGAAAAGACTAGTACAAATTTCTCGTTTAAAAATTTATTTGGAAAAAAAGGAATTCCTTTTAGTAACATGTTTAAATCTCTTTCCGATTCAATAGTACAAAATTAATGTGGACTTCAATGTAACCGAGAGCTCAATGATGTGAACTGTGGACTTTGGGTAACGCTTGTCCCCTACATGAAAACGTGGACCTGCTTTTCTTCCTGTCAAAACGTGGACTTCTTTATTTCAGGGTGTATTTTGATAATGTTGACTTGGAAATGACTAGTACTAAATTTCTCATTTAAAAGCTTCATTTGGAAAAAAAAAAAGGAATTCCTTTTAGTAACATGTTTAAATCTCTTCCCGATTTCAATATTACAAAATTACTGTGGACTTTAATGTAACCGAGGGCTCGATGTGGTGAACTGTGGACTTTGGGTAACGCTTGACCCCTACATGAAAACGTGGACCTGCTTTTCTTCCTGTCAAAACGTGGACTTCTTTATTTCAGGGTGTATTTTGGAGTTGACTTGGAAATGACTAGTACTAAATTTCTCATTTAAAAGCTTCATTTGGAGAAAAAAAAGGAATTCCTTTTAGTAACATGTTTAAATCTCTTCCCGATTTCAATAGTACAAAATTACTGTGGACTTCAATGTAACCGAGGGCTCGATGTTGTGAACTGTGGACTTTGGGTAACGCTTGACCCCTACATGAAAACGTGGACCTGCTTTTCTTCCTGTCAAAACGTGGACTTCTTTATTTCAGGGTGTATTTTGATAATGTTGACTTGGAAATGACTAGTACAAATTTCTCGTTTAAAAACTTCATTTTGAAAAAAAAAGGAATTCCTTTTAGTAACATGTTTAAATCTCTTCCCGATTTCAATATTACAAAATTAATGTGGACTTTAATGTAACCGAGGGCTCGATGTGGTGAACTGTGGACTTTGGGGAACGCTTGTCCCCTACATGAAAACGTGGACCTGCTTTTCTTCCTGTCAAAACGTGGACTTCTTTATTTTAGGGTGTTTTTTTATGTTGACTTGGAAATGACTAGTACAAAATTTCTCATTTAAAAACTTCATTTGGAAAAAAAAAAGGAATTCCCTTTAGTAACATGTTTAAATCTCTTCCCGATTTCAATATTACAAAATTAATGTGGACTTTAATGTAACCGAGGGCTCGATGTGGTGAACTGTGGGCTTTGGGGAACGCTTGTCCCCTACATGAAAACGTGGACCTGCTTTTCTTCCTGTCAAAACGTGGACTTCTTTATTTCAGGGTGTATTTTGATAATGTTGACTTGGAAATGACTAGTACAAAATTTCTCATTTAAAAACTTCGTTTGGAAAAAAAAGGAATTCCTTTTAGTAACATGTTTAAATCTCTTTCTGATTCAATAGTACAAAATTACTGTGGACTTTAATGTAACCGAGGGCTCGATGTTGTGAACTGTGGACCTTGGGTAACGCTTGACCCCTACATGAAAACGTGGACCTGCTTTTCTTCCTGTCAAAACGTGGACTTCTTTATTTCAGGGTGTATTTAACCCACTTTTCATGCGTCTAGTGCTACATCACCAACCAGCCGGGGCCGAAAACAAAACAAAACACCACATTCATTTTGTCATCAGAGCTGAAATTTACAGTAGGTATGTGGAGTGCATGAAAACAGGTCATGACAAATTTAAACGTGGTGGTAATTTGTTTACGACGCCATTTTCCAAAATGAACTAGTATTTTGTGAATCGGGTACTTCTTCTCCTTATAAGTCTTCATTTTAAATATAATAACTGTCAGGTGAAAAAGGGTGCCTACATTATGGTTCAAAGGGTCGGGACATAGCACAGCACAGCTGCTTCATTGACAAGTTCAAATGTTTCAACTCAAAGACATTTAAAGGGGCATTTCGTGATCCACAACATTCCCCCCCCCCCGGATTTATACAAAACCACCCCAGATTTTGATGCCATCTGAAACCTTCGCCACCTGTTCTGCAGATCTACATGTTCACGATAGAAATCCTAAAATGTATGAACATTTTAATTTCTTTCCGTTCACAGAACGAAATCATTTCATAATAAATTTCTCAAATCAAATAACTAATAGTGAATATAGCTGTATCAATCCAGTAAATCGTATAATTGGCGAGTGTATCATGCTTAAACATAGTGTAACAGGTTTTCTGAAGATTTATCAGATTGACGAACAAACTTGCAAAAACCCTATCTAAAAATCCTATCTAATGCCTCCTAAGTGTTTCCAAGATAGTCTTATTACCATATTGTTGTTTTTCAGGTGAATATGTCAAAAACCAACCATTTGCAAACTTATAAGTCATCATGTGCATGCAACAAAGGTCGTATCTACATTTTCTTCATTTTGCGGGAGAAGCCATTTTGTGTTCAACTTTGTTTTCTTTGTCTCTTACCATCTTCTTTCTTTTATAAAATAAAACTGTTTAAATTTGAGACTTGAAGTCTAATTTAAAAAATGAATATTTAATTCTTTCAAAATAAAAAGAAAACTAATTTGTGCCCAAAATGTCAGTTACGACCTTGTTTCATTCACATGGTGGAGTATCAAGATAAGCCGGAATAAAATCATAAAAACATGAGATGCCCCTTTAATATAAAATAAAATACTTCGACATGCCTTTCAAATACAGCAAAACTGTTTTTATTATTAAAGACAACTTTGAAAAAATAAGGCTTATAAAACAAGGTTCCAACAAAACATGATACATCTCAGTTCAGAGGACAACGAACACATAGGTGGGCTGTTATACAGGTATGGTAGGAGAGGAGTTACTCGCAACTTGGGGATTGTTTAGACCCATATTCATGCCTTCTTTTGCAGTGAAATCAGCCCCCAGTGACCTTTAAAAACAAAAATTCCCATATAAAAGTGAATCATGGTGTTGCAATATTGAAATTGGAGTAGCAAACTACATAACATTAATATTTACCTCTATCATAATTTGGTATACACAAGAAAGAGTTTGAGTACTAAGCTTCTGAATAGCGTTTTTGCAAAACCTTAATTTTCATGTTTAGATGTTACAAAATTGAAATCTGACATGATAAAAACTAATGTATTTCGCTTCAAGCTGTTAAAAAAAAAAAAAATCGTAAGTGGTGATTTTGCTTTTAAAGGCGGCATGAATATGGATCTGAATAATAACATTTTATTTAAAATCCCTACAAAAACCTTCAGTCCCAGCGAGGGCATTAGTATCTGCTTTGAAAATATCCACTTTGGAATGGCGTGCTGGGCAGTCAAGATGTGTACATCAAAATAAGATCGCAACAGAAATATCAGAGTTGGACAAATATTTCCCAAATATGCCCGTGTCTCTTTAATCAAGATCTTAATTTAAAGAATGAAAGTTACATTTGTTAATAAAAGCAAGTGGAAAGTATCAGCATATTTGTGTTCTGAACCCAGGATTCCGAATTCCATAATCCATTTCATTTTTGTATAGAACTCGGGTTACAAAGTGATATGTTATGAACATATAAACATTACATTTTAGTGGATGGATAGTAACATCAAAACATGACCAATACATCACTTTTGTGCTAATCTTGTCTTCTTTGTACAAAAGTATTGGGCAAAGAAATACAGTCAAACAAAACTGTTGGAAAATGGACTACATATAGACATTTTAAATTATCACTTTCATGTCAGATAATAGGTCACATTGTCCATGGAGTTGGGTTATAGTCCGACGTAGACGACAAACCAGACATAGTGATCATTCATCTCTTCAACCAGCATTATAGTTTTGCACATCATTCTTCATTTTGACTGTCTATGGGTGCTGGGCTATTCCCACTGGTGGGCCCTACAGAGAATCTAAATTCAAATTTGAATACGACGACAATACCCTTTGTTTCACAAAACATTTGTAGTGACGTCAACTAGTTTGCGTTCCAAGCGTATCAACCTGTCCATGCCTATTCAATCACCTTATCTTAACGATCATGAAGCACGCACGAAAAGCATGTGATGTCACTACAGACATTTTGGTAAAATACAGAGTAATGTACAATGTAGTGTAGGTATACCTATAATACAAAACATGATTTATTTTTAGAATGAATTTGATATAAAACAGCTTTTGCCCAAATAATATTTCTTCAATGATAAACCTGACCTTCTGTTTCAACTCCTTTTCTGAAATACCAGCCATTCCACAAATTTTGGTCAACCAGCATTTAACTGCAATAATACTGAACAATCAACTTTTTTAACATGTACACTATGAACGGTGAATTGTAAACTGTATATACCTGATCTAACTATTATAATATGATATACTGTTTAATACAGGCTAGTGGTTACATTTTAATACACAACTAACAAATGTATTACAACATTGCTCATACTAGCTACATCAAATAACAAAATGTTATACATATAATTTGAGAGTGCTCTGGTAAGAATATTTTCATGAGGTGAAAGATTAGTTGCACCATACCAGGAGCTGGCGGAACGGCCAATCTTCCACTAAAATGAAAATATTCTATCCGATGAATAAAACATTTATCATTTGTTGTATAACTCATCTACAGATTCCCATCTAAAATATTTTATAAATCATCAGGAAGACAAGATTCAATTCAATAAAAACTATTTTTTTAATGTTCCTTTAGAAGCAGAACCCACACTTATAATTGGCGGTGGTCATCACGCTTGGAATTCAAACCCAGAAAAAGTGTTCTTTGCAGGTGATGTCACTACAGAAGTTGTGATGAAACAAAGGGTATTCATTACTTAAAGCATACACATTTTTTTCCACATAACAGGAAAAGATTAACAATTGATTGCATTGATTGCATTGCATGAGAACATGTCTTGTTAAGACATTTAACTCACTCTTTACAAAAAACAAAAACAAACACAAACATCAGAAATTCATAACAACAAACTGAACCAAGGGTAAATTTGTAATATGTCACATTTTCATATATGAACAAAACACTCTTGCATGCACTATCCATTTCAGAACTTTATATAGATTGTGTACATGTATGTAAAACTATAAAACTGTTCAAAACAACACTGGATGAAAAATTGAATACACTCAATGGTATATGCAAGATTGGAGGTGACCAACTCTGTAGCTTATCAAAGCTGACCCATAAGTCGCTGTTTGACCAACAAATTACCTCATACAGTGGCAACTCGTTCTTGCAAACCCTTTTCTTAACACAAAGTTCCAAATAATACAAAGAGGAATTCAATTTCCAAGGTGTTCTTGTAAATTTCATTCTATCCTGATAACACAAACCTAAATCCAAACCCCCACCAACTTTGTGTAAATGAGTTGCTACTCTACACAGTACAGGAACGAAGATGCTTCTGATCCCAGCCAAATGAGGAGATATCAAACTTGAATGGGCATAGTACCTTAACAAGTTTGATCAGATCACAGATTGGAGAAATGCAATGGAGCATCTCATGTTTGCAAAGGGACTTTGGGGCTAACTCTTATTATCTCCCCAGCTGGGTCAACACAAGTGAGCATCATATGTCCCCGTTTAAGCTGAAAACCTTTATACATGGGCTATTCAATTCCTAGGACGACCAGCCGGGAGGTAATAATCAAGGTTGGCCTGCAAAGTCCCCATTTGATCTACACAACTTTTAACATCTTAAAACATGTAATTACCTACAACTTAAGGATGCACCCAGCAACGTCAAAGTTTGCCATACCCTTAAATGATTTTTTTTTTATTGCTATCTTCAAACTCTGTTCCATCATGTCAGTAAATTCTGTGATGCTAATATAAACATTGAACCATCAAAAACTGTTTTGTGGACCCTTTTCAGGTTTAAAATCTAACAAAACTACAGATGAAACCTTTTTTAACGCAAAATGACAGTGTCCGTTTATGCGATGCATGCTACGTGTCCCGTCACATTGCAACACGATGTGCAATATCCGCGCAATCTATCTACGTGACACAACGCCCATGGAAACAGCAAGCAATGTAAACAGATGGTGAGACCATGTGGACGTTTACTCTCAAATCCATATAAATTCAATTGGAAAAAATGTCTAATGTACCATCGGATGCAGCATATTGTCGGCAACCGTATACCAAAGTCAGGATCGAGACACAGGATCTTGGGGTTTTCAAGATGAGATTGAAAATGCAACTGAAAATCCATGTTTCTGCATAAAATCATAATTTCAGCCATTTCATTTTTAATAGTTTATATGAGTTTTGAACCCTCAGGACTCAAAAATAAAACATTTCTGATTTAAGATTTCATACAGAATACATTGTACCTACTAAAATCTAGTAACGTTTTTTTGTAATTAGGCCCTAGAACTTTTTTTATAGCCCACAACTCATAAGTTCAAACTTGGTTATTATATTTTTGGTACATTGTGAGTTATATTTTGGACACTAGGAAAATAATTTTTTGTTGCAAGGATATTTTATTTATGGTGGTCGAAAAAAATGGGTAAAAAAAATGATAAATTGTTGTCCAAATTGTATGTGTTCAATGGATTTAACAGGTCATTTTCAGCCAGAAAATGTATACCTTTATACACTTCCCATCAATAGTTTTTGAGTTACATACGAGATGAACTATACTGCATAAAGCATGTTGCTGAGTGCATCCTTAAATAAACAATGTTCTTGGCTCAGAAGCTGATCATAGTTTGTCGCAGAAATATACCCCACTTACCCTGCAAATCTTTATACAAACTGTTACACATTGGTCAATGCTCCCTGATAATTGACTGCAACTGGAAAATTATCGAAGCTGGCAAGCTTTGAGTCCACATTTGATCTGTAAAACTTTATTCACAATTTGGCCTTGACTAACTGGGGATCTGATCATAGATGGTACAAAGTCCCATTTGATCTGCAGACATAACTTAATAGAAACACATTGAACACATGATTATGCTTTAATGGTTATCTGGCCCTACCCAATAGCTGAGTGCGAGGACCTGATTAAATTTCACAAAAGGGGCAAATGGTCTACTTTTTGATGATTTTTTTGAAAAAAAGGGTCCAAACTTAGATGAAATTGGACAAGAGTGGTGAGATATTTATAAAGTCTAATAAAGGCCAAAGGTCCATGGTAATTGACCAACAGTCAAAACCCAACTGCTAACCAAGTTGTCTCATAAATCAAAATTAGACATGTTACTTTTTACACAATTTTCAATTTCATGGGACTTCACCTGGCCTTGACTAATTGAGGATCAAAGGTGGTAGCTATGTCCCATTTGATCTGCAATGTACTTAAAAATCTAAATTTTGCAAGTAGCGGGCCTTTGACGAGTCAAGTTAGCCATAAGTCCCCATTTGACGTGCAAACTTTAGTTTACACAATGTGGATGCTTCCTCATCAGCTGGAACTAGCCAACTGAGGACCTCGATCATCACAGTTGGCTCTTAAATCCAAACATTATACATAGCGGTCCTTTGACGAGTCATCATGGCCCTGATCAACTGGTGAGCCAAGTAAAGTTGACCAAAAGTGCCCATTTGACCTACAAACTTAACTTTCACACAATGTACACATGCGGATGCTTCCTGGTAATCGGACCCAAGCCAACTGAGGACCTGATCAAAATTGCCCATAAGTCACTAGTTGATTGCAAAACATTACATACTGGCCTATTTAACTGGGGAGCCAAGCAAAGTTGGCCTAAAGTCCCTATTTGACCTGCAAACTTTATTTTACATAGTGTACACATGTGGATGCTTCCTTGTCATGGTCTAAGCCAACTGAGGACCTGATCACAGTTGGCTCTTAATTCCCAGTTGATATGGAAAACATTATACATCTAGTCCTATCACGAGTCCTATCAACCATGAACCTAATCTAGGGGAAGTGAGCAAAGTTGGAGTTTGACCTGTAAACCTTTATGCACATTGTTACACATGTGATGCTCACTGACGTTGACCATCTGGTGATATGGGAGCTGATAAAATTGACCTGTAAGTCATCATTTAAACTGCAAAACGTTAACCTGGCAAACTGGGGCTTATCAAACAACTTTAGCACAAAAGTTCCCATTTGCCTTACAATCTTCTATACAGTATACATACTGTTAGACACAAGTCTACTCCCTGGCCCTGACCAACTGGGCAGGTAATTAAGTTTTTCCTATTAAGTTCCCATTTGACTTGCAGAACCATACACTGCTTTACACACAGTATGCTTCCTGGCCATGGAGTTAACTGTTAACCTATATAAAGGTGCACCTCTTCCAAAGCACAGCCCTTCATCAAGGAAACCAGTAAGTGGGTTATATGAATAAGAAGCAACCACATTTTACGCATGTCAGTACCTGAAAAGATTTCATCCAAAATTGCGGAGTGTGATGAACATGATTAATTTCACTCATAACAGGTTGAAAATTCACTAAAAATCCAGTGGATTTGTCTTTCTAATTTGGTTTCTAATGAAATCTTTGACTGTTGTCCACCTTTTAGTACGACCCTTCAGGTCTGCATCCATCTTGCAGTACTTCATTATTTTTTCTTTACCGGGCAGTTGGCGTGAGCGTAGTTCTTCTTTAAAGTGTCTGTGTATTGCTTGTTTTTCTTCAGCTGTCCAAGATTGTCTGATACTCCTTTTCTTTCTGCTGGCACCACGGTCACTTTCCTTGTTTGCAACTTGGTCACTCTTCTTTCTGCTTTGCTGCGGCATGCTCATACCTTTAATAGTGAATTAGACAAATAAGTAGGGAAACACAATTAATGTTTCAGGTTCAATGACAGATTTTAAAAAACTTAACCAAATGCAGAAGATGGTAGCTGAGAGAAGAGTGGAATGGTTATATTTTGATTTTTTTTTTAAAGTTACAATTTACATTACTTTTAGCTAGTTCTTCATTTAAAGCTGTCTGCATTAGGAGTGCCATTTAGCCAGAATTCAAACTAAGCGAATGCTAAAATTCAAATAGTGACACAAGGATAATCACCTGTTGAGGGCATCTGGAATAATCAAAGTAAGGATAAACTAGATGGAACTTCGACTGCGCGCATTCGAAAATGATGCCTCCGTCATAGAGCAAGTTTACAAACCAAAACAGAAGAAATTTTTCAAATTCGAATTTCATTGTAATCCATTAACAGGTTCTCAGAATATCGTGATTACAAGCAATTTCTCATATACATATATGACCCTTTGATCTTTGACCTCATGACCCTAAAATCTACTCAGTTCATTGGCTCTGCAAGATGTCCTGAATTAAATAGTAATCCATCTGTCAGTTCTAATGATAAAGCTGTTTTTGCATACATAATGAGCCCATGACATTTGACCTTTGACCTCATGACCCATAAATCTACTCAGTTCATTGGCTCTGCAAGATACATACATGACCTAAGTTTGGCAGGAATCCATCAATCGGTTCTTGAGATAACGCGATCACGAGCTGTTTTTCATACATAATGAGCCCTGTGACCTTTGACCTTTGACCTTGTGACCCCAAAATCTTATCAGTCCATCGGCTCTGCAAGATACATACATGACCAAAGTTTGGCAGGAATCCATCAATCGGTTCTTCAGATAACGCGATCACGAGAACGGGACGGACGGACGGACGGACGGACAACCCGAAAACATAATGCCTCCGGCTACTTCGTAACGGAGGCCTAACAAAGGATATAACAAAGTAATTCATTCACACCTTCATTTTCTTTGTCTGACATCTCATCCATCAAAACAGCATCATCGGGCCTGTTCACTTCGTTGTCAGGATCATCATCAACATCTGGATCTATGTTGCATTCTGAAAAACAAAAAACAAACACAGATTTAACAAGAGCAGGTGAAAAATAACATACATGTACATTATAATCTTTGCAAGGGTAAGTTCATAGCAGACAGCTGTGGATAGTCATCCCTGTTTTGCTTTTCATGTAAACAGCACAGCTGGTACCACAACTACTCTTCAATACAAAGTGTATTTAGAGAGACAATTCTGCAAGTGTCATCATTTTTTTAAAACACATGAGTATCCAAAATATATCAAAATATGCAAATTAGCTCATTAAATGTCATGATTATGCAAATAATGCAATGAAAAGCATCACACAACATCTTGGCACCTCAGTCTGTCACCCTACCAGGTTTCAAATGAATCAGGTATAGCGTTTAGCCTGCAGAGCATTTTTTTTAAGGTTAACCTAAATTGCATTGCAAATAAGCTAATTGAAATTCATGAATATGCAAATAATACAGCTCAAAGCAACACATGATATTGTGGCACCTCACTCTATCACCCTACCAAGTTAGAAGTAAATCGGGCATAGCGTTTAACCTGCGGATCATCCTACCAAGTTTTGGAGTAAATCAAGCATAGCGTTTAGCCTGCGGAGCATTTTTAGAAGGGTTAACCGAAAACGTTAACCGAATCGGTTAATGGAAAGACGGACATAGATAATTTGGATTAGTATGTGCCACCATGAACGTTCAGTAAGGCGACACAAAAATCAAATCACATATTCAAGTATTTGAAATGTTGGCAGCTTCCCATATATTGTATCTCGGATCAATTCTTATTAAAACTGGAGGTACTAATGAAGACATCCCAGTTTGCTTACCAAAAGCATGGAACTTCACAAACTGAAGGATATAGCAAGCATACAAAACTAAGGAAATTATACAATATAAAAACTGTGTTGTATGAGAGTGAAATGAATGATTGAGATGTAACATAAAAGTTTTCTGGCCTAATGTAATCTCAAACTAGAAACCGTTATGATCTCACTAACCAATCAGATATCACTTTAGATAAAAGTAGAAGGAAATGAAAATGGTATGGCATATTCTCAGCCATTCTATCTAGCACAAAACATAAAAAATAGTCATACCTTCATCTGCATCTACACGAACATCATCCAACGTCTTTCCTGCCATTGCCTTTAGGTCTCCCTTCTCCATGCTGAAGAGTACTTTAGAAATCTTTGCTACTTGCAGTGACGCATCTGGCAGGCGGTAGTAGGCTCTGTGGGTTCTTATGTCATGGCCCATGAAGGTGGCTAAAATGTCCACTTCATTATCCTTCAAATTCATGATCTGAGAGCTGATAGCAATGTGCTTCCTGAGTTTTGTCAATCTAAGCTGATCTGGATACTTTGCTCCACACTTTTGGGCATGATTTCGCACTGTATCAGTTGCTCTCAAGTGGCCTCTTCCATCGGGGTTTGCAAACAAGTAGGGATTTCCATCATTGACTACTTGTGACCTTTTCTCCATCAACAAGTCAATGCTGCCTTTCATGTCATCTGTTAGCAAAACGGGTACAGTGTTATTGCATTTCCCATTAATCTCCACCCTCCATACCACATTGCACAACGCCTTTTCCCATTTGGTTAGGCCTTCACCAAATATTCCACCTTCTCCTTTTGTGATACACTTGTAATCACTGAGGGGCATCTTTGAAACTTCTCCCGGACGCTTCCTGTTGAAAACACACACCTGGGTCAGGGTAACCTCAGCCAACTGTTTCCATCTGTCAAGGGTCTCATCACTACTGCAGCTGTTCAGCTTCTGTTTTCCCTCTTTTGTTTCTTTTCTCACATAATTGGACAGTGCAACAACATCTGTTGTCAAAGGAAGCAGCCTTGATGTATTTCTCTTGTTTACTTTTAATGTACGCAGTGCATGTGTGCTTACTTCTGCTTCCCACTTGAGAGTATATGATTTGATGAACTGTTTGCATTTCTTTTCCAAACCAGCATCTGCTTGCAACAGAGCATTTCCCATAAGGACTTTGGCAGCCGTCACCAGTGTATATCCGACTTTCAGTGCCAGGCTAGGTGTTGTGTACAAATGTGTATCCTCATTAAATCCTGCAGCCTTCCTAGTTGCAGCTATGACCTCATTAAATTTGGTAGGACAAATCAAATCTACTAATGAAGCCGATGGGTGATCATTCAATTTTCTGTACTCACGAACCAGTCGTGCAAGTTCACGCAATTTTTGCCGTATATATGAATACTGGTCTTTGTCATGCCCATGCTTCAATGTCAGCCTCTCTGCTACTTGCTGCATTAATCTATCTGATTTCACAACTCTCAATATATCATCATCGACTCCCATTGATAATATCATGTGCACCTTTGGGCTTACTCCTGATGGGCCTGGAAGCATCATTCTACCAGTTTGAACATGTAAGGTTCTTTTTTTCTTCTTGGGTGGTTCACAGGTCTCATCCTCATCCTCAACATCTGGTCGCAATTTACATCTATGAACATGCCTGTACAAATCATCCTTGGAATAGAAAGCATAACAATGACTACATGGCAAATATTCTTCTGGATCCACATCATATTTCGGTCTGTATGCAACAATCAAGGTACCTTTATTTTCTTGAAGGACTTTGACATTGTGACGATAGTTTCCGTAATTTCTCATTTTAGCTAGCAAGTTTGCCTTTTCTTTCATGTCTTTAGTTGCAATCCATTGCTGAACCTCAGTCTCGTTGACATGTTGTGGTGTAAGCAGATGCCTCGGCAGTTTCTTTTGTGGTTGACTACAAAATTTACAGTACTGAGGTTTGTCCCACTTTCTACAGTTGTTGTTTGAAGTGGTCATCACATTAATACTGCAACTGGAGCTTGAGACTTTTGCACTTTGAACACTTGCAGAGGCATGGGCAGGTGAGGTATTAGGTACTGAATGGTCAACAGGCATGGCTTCACTCTCCTTATTATCACTGACAGAAACTGCCACAGAGTTACTTTGACGTCCACGTACAAACCGAAATGGAATGAAATCAGCCTCATCACTGCTACTACCTTCTGGATCAGATTCGGCTTCATAATCACTATCGGAATCATCTCCAGATGGTTCAGATGCGACAGGAGTGTCGTCATCTCCAGATGGTTCAGATGCGACAGGAGTGTCGTCATCTCCAGATGGTTCAGATGCGACAGGAGTGTCGTCATCTCCAGATGGTTCAGATGCGACAGGAGTGTTGTCATCTCCAGATGGTTCAGATGCGACAGGAGTGACGTCATCTCCAGATGGTTCAGATGCGACAGGAGTGTCGCCATCTCCAGATGGTTCAGATGCGATAGGAGTGTCGTCATCTCCAGATGGTTCAGATGCGACAGGAGTGTCGTCATCTCCAGATGGTTCAGATGCGACAGGAGTGTCGTCATCTCCAGATGGTTCAGATGCGACAGGAGTGTCGTCATCTCCAGATGGTTCAGATGCGACAGGAGTGTCGTCATCTCCAGATGGTTCAGATGCGACAGGAGTGTTGTCATCTCCAGATGGTTCAGATGCGACAGGAGTGTTGTCATCTCCAGATGGTTCAGATGCGACAGGAGTGTCGTCATCTCCAGATGGTTCAGATGCGACAGGAGTGTCGTCATCTCCAGATGGTTCAGATGCGACAGGAGTGTTGTCATCTCCAGATGGTTCAGATGCGACAGGAGTGTTGTCATCTCCAGATGGTTCAGATGCGACAGGAGTGTCGTCATCACCGGTCCAGTGAACATTTGAGCCAGATGGTGCAGCATCCAGAACTCCCACCTGAAATTATCGGAAACGGAAACAATTCATGAGTTTAGAAATTAAGAATTAGCCATAATATGCAAAAGTTTTGCATGCATTTCAATTTCGCGAGCAAGACAATTCACAATTTTTTTAAAATGCATTTTCGAACATCAATTGGTAATATTAACAAATCGCTAAATTTGAATGCCACTACAATGGCCAATTGCCACTATCCATGGTGTGTAATTCCAAACTCAATCAAAGACATAAAACTTTGATTCTGTAGTAAGATGAGATTCATTTTTAAACAAGTCAACGCAAAGCGTAGCATCCCTCGCAGGGTACAAATGGCCTATATACGTCAGAACAAGTTACCTCCATTGGACTATATTATTATATTTCTAGGCAAGGATTTTCACATATATAATTACCGGTAGGTGTTTTTGCATATTTAATGAGCTATGACCTTTCACCTTTGACCTACATACTCAGAAATCGAAATTAGGCTGTACATGTATTTTGATACCATGTACCTTCATATCAAATTTCATTAAAATCCGTCAAACATTACTCAAGTTATCGAATGGAAACCAGATTTGCATATTTAATGAGCTATGACCTTTGACCTACATACTCCGAAATCGAACTTAGACTTTGTTTTAATACCATGAACCTTCATATCAAATTTCATTAAAATTCGTCAAACATTACTCAAGTTATCGAATGGAAACCAGATTTGCATATTTAATGAGCTATGACCTTTGACCTAGGTACATACTCCGAAATCGAACTTAGCCTGTATTTTGATATCATGTACCTTCATATCAAATTCCATTAAAATTTGTCAAACATTACTGAAGTTATCGATCGGAAACCAAATTTGTTACGAACGGACGCACGCACGGACGGACGCACGCATGGAAGGAAGGACGGACGGCAGCGTTACTATATCCCCTCCGACTTCGTCGGCGAGGGGATAATAAAAGTTTTATTTTTTTTTAAACCAAAAAGTGCGACAAAAGGCAGATTTTGGCACTTTTGGTCACAATAAAAAAAAAAAAACTTACATAAAAATATCAAGATGAAGAATCTACAAACTAACGGTAGGTAAGAATGACCACAATTTTGACCAAGTTGTGGTAATTCTGACCAATAAATTGCGTAGCTTTCCTGTTAACTATTGAGCAGCACTTTTGGTCAAATTTGAGGTCAGATATGGAACTTATGACTTCTTTCCTTTCCCCAAAAATTGTACTTTCATGATCTTTGCATAATGTTTTGCACACTTTGAACGTTGGCACCCCCCTTTAACATATTTAAACTGATTTTTTGTCGTACAGTGGAATCTCTTTTACACAAAATCGAGCTAAAACATGACATTTATTTTTAACTGTCAAGGTACCTTTATTTACCACTAATCTATGAGACAGGGCATCTAAAGATCTTAAATTGATTTTTAAATTATCAAAATGAGCAGAAATAGAATTTACTTGAGCCCGGGGTCAATTAACGTACTCTCCTATCCCACCTTGGCCTCGCAAGTCGTTTTTGGCTTGCACCTTCTCATTTTTTAACCGATTTTTTAAAGAAAGGTGTCGAAATGCTTGGTATGATATGCCCCTCTAAATGAGCAGAAACCTTAAGGATTTTGACCCCCTGTATAGCCCACCACTATTATAAAGTGCACCTACTTCTGATATCTGTAATGCACTTGAAGTATCTGCTTGGCCGAAATCGAACTTAGCCTGTATTTTAATATCATGTACCTTGATATCAAATTTCATTAAATTCTGTCAAACATTACTGAAGTTATACAGTAGGCTTGCGGTTGCACCATGTGAGAGAGAGAGGATTGAAGTTATCGATTGGAAACCAAAATTGTTAATAGGAAGGACGGACGGACAGCAGCGTTACTATATCCCCTCCGACTTTGTCGGCGAGGGGATAATAAAGCATTACTACAAGATATCAAGAATCCAAGAAATATAATTCAGCATCATACAAAGGTAGGACATGTAAACATGATACAGCTGAACCTCGGAGCGGAACCTCTTTAACACAAAATCAGTAGGACCACAATATTTTGTTTGTGTTATAAGGATTTTGTGTTATCCACTTAAAATTGCATACAAAATACATGGTTCGGCCAGATATTTACTTTGTGCTATCAGGGTTTTTGTGTCAACAGATTTTGTTTTTATAAAAAGGTTTCACAATTCACATTGTACATCGCATTTTCCCCTTTTTCATGACATTTGGGCTTTGATCACATATCTTGCAGGGAGGGTCAGGTGAAAAGTTTATAGATTATTTTTGGCTAATTACGTTGCAAATTCAATAACCAGAACGTCAATGATGTAGCGCTCATCCGCATCTCGCAACAACAAATATCATAAATTTTATGTGGTACACTTTTGAACTGGTCAAAAAATAAAAATTTGATGCCCTGGAAGGGTTTGTGATTTTTAAATTATTTTTGGAATAAATTTGGCAAACCAAATCAAAATCGGTCAAGAAATGAGGGAGAAGAAGCAATTTTTGTTATTTTTGGAATAAATTTGCATAAATTACCATAAATATTAATGGAGAACAATTTCAAAATTCTGTGTAGAAGTTTAGTGTACCAAAGTTAGCTCTACGATATAAAGCAAACCAAATCAAAATCGGTCGAAATATGAAGGAGAAGCAATTTTTGTTATTTTTGGAATAAATTTGCATAAATTACCATAATTAATTAATGGAGAACAATTTCAAAATTCTGTGTATAATTTTAGTGTTCCAAATTTAGCTCTACCAAATAAGGCAAACCAAATCAAAATCGGTCAAGAAATGAGGGAGAAGCAATTTTTGTTATTTTTGGAATAAATTTGCATAAATTACCATAATTAATTAATGGAGAACAATTTCAAAATTCTGTGTAGAAATTTAGTGTACCAAAGTTAGCTCTACCAGATAAAGCAAACCAAATCAAAATCGGTCGAGAAATGAAGGAGAAGAAGCATTTTTTGTGATTTCGAATCAATTTGCATAAATTAGCATAGATAATGAATTTGACGATTCTGTGTCGAATTTTTAAATTCCCGTCCTAGCCCTATCATATGAAACAATCAGAATCAAAATCGGTTGAAAAATAACGAAGAAGAAGCATTTTGAAAACTGTAGACGGACGGACGAACGGACGACGGACGCCACGCCATGGCATAAGCTCATCGGGCCCTTTGGGCCGGATGAGCTAAAACAAGACTTTTAGAGTTATATAGACAATTAGAATTTTGACAATTCTATAGCGACAGAACATCACCATGTTTGAGTTTCTCTTGGACCCGAGAGAAAACACGCTGTAGGATATGGAGCAATGTAATGCACACACTAATGCATAACTGACATTTTGGAAATGAGGTTTTCTTGGGCATATCTACTACATGTATGTCATTAAGAGGTGGTCCAACTCAGGGAATATCCTTAAACATGACATTAATAATAACACTGCCCAATTATTATAAGGACCATTCTAATTAATGGTATAAACCTGTCGCTACGTACAGATGAAGATGAATTAGATGAAGGATAGCCTATGTGTCTAAGTATAAGATACAAATTAGAAAGAAATGGTACATACCGGTACCTGTCGCCATGGCATATCCAGCATCCCATAGTCGTACCTGATTTCTTCTCCAATTTTGATATTGGATAAAGTATACAAGCAGAGATGTATCATTCCTGAGAGAGAGAACTTCTTCATAATGGAGTTGGGTCTTTTGTGGCAGTCGTTGATATATCGAGCAAGGCAGGAGTTAGGGCATGTGGCGTCGATCCTTTTGACCAAAACATAAGGAAAGAAAGTAAATTTTGATAGATTTTCTTAAAATTATTTAAAGGGGTATTCACAGATTCTAACATGCTCTTATTTAGAACATTAATCAGCAGGTAAACACAATGAAACCTTGTTTAATACCAGTTGATTTCGATTTACATGTAGCATTTGTGAGTTAAGTAAACCCAAACTGTGTAAAAACACTGGACCACAGGTTATTATGTTTTACTACTCTTGAATACAAGAAAAACTCATACAAAGTGTTGTTCTGTCAACAAAAAAACAACAAAAATTTTACAAGTCGACCTTAGTATTTCTTGTTATTCAATGTTGTAGTGCACATTACAAAAGGTGTCATTGCTGGTCAATTTGGTCACGCTATCTTGGTTTTGAACCACTGACCGATCGCAACACAAAACCTAGATGGTATACCATAATTCAAACAGTTGCTTGACCCGAAACTTGAACCATTAATTAACCAATGGTTAGTTATATGCACTATGCAAGTGAATTTGTGATGTTCTTCATAATCAATAACAAATTGTGAGGATGTAGAATTCCATTTCACTGGTGATTTCTAACTGCTACTCCTTGCATTGAAAAATAACTTTCAATTATTCAAAAGTGGAGAGTCACACTCATTAAATTCATGTGTAATATATCCACATTTGCCTACACATTTTGATGCAAACCATTGATTGTTGATATTTGCCTAATTAGCTACACATTTTAATGCAAATCATTGATTGTTGAGATTGGCTTCTTGGCAGCTCCCAATGCTGAAATTGTGTTGAATCAACAACTGGCTATATAATAATAACAAGATTACTTTAAATTAGTTTAAAAACTTACAGCATATCTTTCCCATTATGTCTGTACTCAAACACATAGGTGTTATCAACATCATCTGTTTCAGCAGCTGTATCAGGTCTGTGTACCCCTCTATATTCCAATAAGAAATCGCCTTTGGAGAAATCTCTGGTTGCAAAGAGACCATAACCTGTGCAGAAGACAACACATGAAATCCTTATTTAATCCAAAGGTAGATTGGGGCAGAGCAGATATGAGTTATTCAGGTAATAACACTTCCTTATTTTGCCTGGGTGAAACCCGGCATAGATCTTATGCAGGGTGCAAAATAACCGAAGGCATCAAAGGCAATTGCCGTCGGTGCCACTACCAGTTGCCTTGATGCCCCAGAAGTTACCATATTGTTTTGCTATACTTTTAATATTTTTGCCTTCTAAATTGATGCGCCCTTTAATAACTGCCTTAAAATGGTGTGCCCTTCAGACTCCTTATTTTGCACCCTGATCTTATGCTATGAAGGGTGTTTAGTCTTCTCGATCTTCTCCTCCTTCTGAAGACTCTTTGTATAACCACCTCTAGCATAAAAATTGCAAAACTACAGAGCTCATACTGTAAAAGGATTTAATTTTGTGAGGGTATAAAATTCGCGAAATTAAATCCCTCGCAAAATTTACATTAAAACTAACAGTAAATTTTCTGTATTCGCAAATTTAAAACTCTCGCCAAATCCTGCTTTTTCTAAATTCGCGAAAAAAAAACAACCTATGAAATTAAATCCTTTTACAGTATTTGGCATACGCATAGCCCCTTGACCCCATGGGGCAAGGGGCACGGTCTACAGAGGGCAAAATGTCATCTATGCCGACCGCATTTTGGTATGCCAAGCTGGACACGTCAGCAACTTGCACACTCTAAGAGCACGGTTGGCATAGGACATTCTTCAAACACTTTGTCTAGCGGCTTAACATAAATGTATATAACTTGGATAAGAGTTTATAAACAAAATGTCATTAACCATTTTGTTCATTTAATTTTGGAGTTTAATTGAAGTGATTTCGGAGAGGACATTTTTTGACGGAATGCGTCACAAAATTTCAAATCAATGGAGCACATTACCAAATAACCAAATATATTCATGTTTTTTAGTTATTAACTACCGTGCTTCAGTTTCTATTATGGACTAGTAGGTGATACCTAAATGTTGATTTTGACAGAGTTTTATTCACACAAATATTAACATTCATGCACATACCAGTAGGTACATATTTTTGTTATTTATCAAAGATGTCAAACAGATCTTTGTACCTGTAGGTAGTGCTACTGGTGGCCTATAAGTTGGCATAATGGTAATACCATTTTTGAGGAAGTCCATATATTATTTTTATGGATCACATTGTGGACTTCAGCAACAGCGAAAAAAATACACGGGGGCTCGGGGTGAATTAGCCCCCGAAAGATGTACCCTGATTGTAAAACAACCCTTAACGTATACATTAGGGGACAAACCTAAACATAGATGTAAGGAAGCAAACCAAAACATGGACGGTGGAAACAAACCAACACATCGATGAAAGGAAGCAAAACTTATACATGTGTCAGGAAACAAACCAAAACAATGTAAGAAAACAAACCAAAACTAAAACATCAATTTAAGGGAGCAAACCTTCACGTCTGTGTTGGGGGACAAACCAAAACATGGATGTAAGGAAACAAACCAAAACATTGATATAAGGAAACAAACCAAAACATGGATGTCAGTAAACAAACCAAAACATGGATGTCAGTAAACAAACCAAAACATGGATGTAAGGAAACAAACTATGGATATAAGGAAACAAACTATGGAAATAAGGAAACAAACCAAAACATGGATGTCAGTAAACAAACCAAAACATGGATGTCAGTAAACAAACTAAAACATGGATGTAAGGAAACAAACTATGGATATAAGGAAACAAACTATGGAAATAAGGAAACAAACCAAAACATGGATGTCAGTAAACAAACCAAAACATGGATGTCAGTAAACAAACTAAAACATGGATGTAAGGAAACAAACTATGGATATAAGGAAACAAACTATGGAAATAAGGAAACAAATTATGGATATAAGGAAACAAACCAAAACATGGATGTCAGTAAACAAACCAAAGCATTGATATAAGGAAACAAACCAAAACACAGATCTAAGTAAAGTTGGCCAAAAGTCCCCATTTGACCTACAAACTTCAGTTTACACAATGTACACATGAGGATGCGTCGATCCTGGTCATCTGACCATGGACCTATTACGGATGGACATTCATCGTTTTCTTAACAAATTCATTGTGATTGTCTACGTCAATGTCGTCTCAATAACATTCCGTAAATGTTTCTTCACTTTGATCTCATCATGGTCGCCGCCAAAAAGCCGGGACAGAATCAAGATAGTGATTTTACACATGTTAATCTACATGCGCAGAAGATAATAACTCGCCTAAATCATGGAAAATCGATGTGCAGTTCTGGCCTATAATCGGAAATTGTTATTCCATATACTGTGTTCTATTTTTGAAAAACATGTTGATATTACCAGATAGGTTTTGTTTGGATTGTTTGTGATTTAAAATCCCGTTTTCCCCAATTTCCTCATAATATTCCAGAATTATAACACACAGGGCTTATAAAGATCATAGCCTTCTAATTGTTTTATAGGGTCATGGGTGTGTGCGAAAGTGTGCGAATCAGTAATAATACATTTCATATCACCAAAATCGTCTGCTTTTCAACTTTGCTGCTCCCCATTGGGGATGTTTTTATTGAAGACATACTCTTACAGAGCACACCATCCAAACAAAACCCAAGAGAGGGAAACTGCTCCTTTGTCAATGCCCGAAAATGCTTACGCAGTCGTTATTGTTAAAACAGCCGAATGTTCTCATTAAGATGCACATAATCAGAAGGCGGTGACTATCATTGGATCAAAGAAAGAATCACGTTGAATGTCCATCCGTAATAGGTCCATGATCTGACCCAAGCCAACTGTGGACCTGATTAAAATTGCCCATAAGTCAATAATTGATATGCAAAACATTACACATTGGCCTATCATGGCATATAAGTTTACCTGGAAACAGAGCAAACCTTGGCCTAAAGTCTCTATTTGACTTGCAAACTTTAGTTTACACAATTTACACATATGACTGCGTCTTTATCATCTGGTCCTAGCAAACTGAGGACCTGATCACAGTTGGCTCTTAAGTCCCCAGTTGATATGCAAAAATAAAAATATGGCCACAAAGCAGCAAAAAAATAGAAAAAAAAGTGGGCTAAAAATGCAATAAAAAAAGGAATTTCCACGAGCGCATAATAATAATAATATTAAGCTTTTATATAGCGCTTAAATACAAATGTCTCTAAGCGCTTTACAAATATACTATTAGCCCGGTCATAGGATTCAGTGCTTGCCCGCACACACTGTGCACGATCTCCACTCCCTGGGGAGCATTCCAGCCAGGCGTTACTTGATGCTCAAAAAACTGTTTGACAAACAATGACGGCCGCATCCTACTGCTGGGTACCCATTTAACACCTGGGTGGAGAGTAGCAAGTGCAGGTTAATATCTTGCCAAAGGATATTAGTGCATCTCCAGTCAAGCGCCTTAAACCACTCGACCACGACACTCCCGCATAACTTTTTTAGACTAAACCAAAAAACAAACAAAAATGCATAGCGCTTTGGGTTTTGAACCTGTGGAACTTGAGACGAACCTCTTTTTTTTTTGCCTAAAAAAACAACGCATCAATGAAGATTCAGAGAACTTCCAAAAAACACGAAGAAATTAGGAAACAAACCAAAATAACGAAGTTTTGGAACCAAACCAAAACATATATGAAGTTTTAGGAAATTAACAAACCAAAATATAGATGAAGATGAAAATGGCATTAAAGGGACAATGCCAGTGATAAAAAAATACCAATGTATTGGTTGATGTATTTCTTCTGAAACCCTGACTGATCCTGTGATATTTGACACCACTTCTTTGCCACTTGCTCTGGGGAAACCCGCCTTCTTGATCGTTCCTGTATAATACATGCAAGTCAATGATTTGATGAGGTATTGATTCAAGTCAAGATTAACTGCAACCAAGATAGAGATCTTCGATATGATCTACATGTACACCTACATGTACTTTCAACATGCAAAAGTTTCAGAAATTTCTCACAGATGTAATGCTGATATTGCCTGGACTTCATCTATTCTATGGACTATTGCCATACTGACCTGAGTAGACCCATGTTCAATTATAATCCCACCTTAGAAGCTCTTTGCTGGAAGACAATTCTAGTTACAAGCAGTTTTTGCTATTATTACTGTTTTGGTAGTTTCTCTTGTGATTATGCTTCAGTTCATTTGCAGATCTTTGTTAATCACACACCTCATTTGACACTTGAAAATATCTGGAATTCATTTACGTCAGAAAAGGCTGACATTTTGATGCTTGTGTTTTTTTTTGTTAGGATCAAAATGGGATTTTGATCCCACCCTCTAAATTCAAGTTCATTCCAGTGTAAATTTAGGTGGGACTATAATGGGGTTAGTACAGTATTTAGTAACATCCAAAGTGATGGGACAGCAGAACTCTAATGAAACTGAATCATATTTAATCAGCTTTTTGAAAGCAATTTCTCAGTAATACAGCAGGAGATCAAAATGGCAATGTTTCATCACCAGTCAGTATAAGTTTATCAAATAAACAGAAAGCTTAAGGTAACGGACTAAACTACCCAAAGCATATGGTCGTTCGTCAAAGCCTAACAGTACTTATAGTTTCAGTGAAACTTTCTGTGAAAGATTTAAAGGGCGGTGACAACAAATTTAAATATTACAGTTATACTTTTGCAAGTCATATGGTTCTTAAAATAATTAAAGTGAAGAGCATTAAAATGTTGGTCAGTCATGAAATGCTCTATACATTTCAATACCTATAATTAAAAATAATAAAGCAGATGTTTGAAGTGCATGTTATGCATTCTATACACCAACCCGTCGAGCGTTTACTGTATTTGGCCCTCTGTTGACGGAACCACAACTGAATCAGCACGGTACATTTTGATTCTGCAAATTAATACGTGATTGCACATTGCAATAGATCAATTGTGTTGTATTATGTATGCATCAATCCCATGAAAGGATATGAACCCCCTCTCTCGGGACACAGCAGTTTGACAGCGGGGACACCACAGTAATAATGGCTTGGCCGGATTGGTGTAAACAAAAGGAATACACACTTAGTTGTCATTAAACCTTCACACTAGACCATGCTTATCATATTTTGTTTGTGACTGAATGACCAATAGGGTAGAGCATTTCCTTAAAGAGAAGGTTGAGTTCTGGGAAGAGGTAAAATATAATTTGTGAGCGTTATCATTGTGGAAGAACATCAGATTAAACATGTTCCCTGAAAAGCATGGCTCTTCAAATGCCTTCATATTCTAAATATGACATAAAATACGTAAAAATCGGGGGGTAGGTTTTTTTCGCCATGTGCTCGTGTAGTCCCATATACATCATTCTGTGTACAGTGATTGTAACTTTGCCAAGCTTTGGCCAAATGTCTCATCATTTTGATGATTCCAGAACCTTGCAATACACACGAATACTTATATACTAGATGATCAACCTTTTCTGATAGATTCCACACCGTTTCTTTCACAATGCAATCACATGACCAGAACTCAACTTTATCTTTAAGGGAGCATGTTATTCAAAAATATTTTCTAGAATAATAAATGTGACCCAACGCGGGTAAATGAGGCTGATGATGATGTGCGTTGACCAACTTCAGATTTTGTTAATACCTGTAATGCATTCTCCACAAGTCTAGGATCATTTTGATACCAAAATCATTAATTTATTACATTCCTTTCCAGAGTTATGATAAATTTCAGATTGCTTTTCTGGAATGCCTTGAATTGGAAATTCAAAGTTATGTGCTCTTGAGAGTTAAAGGGGCATTTGACAATATCTTCATATTTTTATCTTGGGTTTATCCACTGATTACACTCAAAATGTGATGAAATTCAAAAATCTATGAAGAAAAAAAAGCACAAACATGACAACCCCCCCTGGAAAATGAAGAAAATCCACATTTTGGTAAAAGCACACTGGGGATGAGGCTAATTGACATTTTCACGTCGTAGTCGCTTTAACACTTTTAAATACCTAAACGATCATTTTTAAAAGCGTACATCTTTTAATGGTCAAGGATTACAACAGATGGTGCAGAATTCAGCACCCTTGTAATTAATTGGTGTCGACTCCGATAAATAGAAAAATGAAAGAAAAGTTGTAATTCTCGGGAAAGGAATTGGAGATGCAAGTCAAATTTGGCATATATTCATTTCACATGATATAAACACATTAAATCAAAATAACATGTTGTTATAATTCAAAATGATTAAATTATGCCGACATCCACCTCATTTGACTGTGTCGAGTCACAAATGATTGACAAAATTATGCAGAAATCACTTTTGGCCTTTAATTTCAAAACAAGCAGTGTACAAAATCCCATTTATCATAAATGCTCCCTTAAGGAATGCATCTCAAGAGCATGTAGCCTCACCCCATGATTGTACATAGCAGACTTGAGTTATAGCATGTCCCTGCAAATTGTTTTTCAATTCATATGGTAATTATTTTCAAACAAATGTTCAATGAATACAAAAACAAACTTACCATGATTTCGAACAAGTTACAGGAAGTATCTGCAACAAGAAAATAGAAAATAAATATCACTGTGGATTCTGGGGTGATGAGAACCTCAGTTGGCTAGGACCAGATGTTGAGGAAGCATCGTGTACTAGAGCCATACGAAACACCCAGAAACCCCGAATGTCCCCGGACCGACCTGGACCAAAACCCAAGTCGGGTAAGGATTTTTAGTCAAATTTACAGTCCTGTCCGGGTCGGGGCAAACATTTTCGGGGCAGTCCATGGGCGGGTTGAATTTGCATTCGGGTAAATTTTGATTTTTAAACAAAATTAGTCCAAACTCAATATAACCACCCCAAAACTAAATAAAAACCATCAGCATTTCACAATGGATGTATTCCGTTGAAATTGTTGTAATTTATTTTTTTGTTGAATATGCTTATTTCAGAATAAAAACTGCCTATTACAGAATGTAAATTGTGATTTTACGCATAATTTTCAAAATAGACATACGTTTACGGGCCGTGACAAAAATCAGGGGTGTGATTGAGGGTTGGAAAAAAATCCAGGAAGATCCAAATATAGAGCGAAGCGAGCATCCTCACCGCCGGGGTCCAGGAAAGGGGTAACCCCACCCCTTTTATGGATTTTACTAGACATTTGGAGAGGCTTTAAACACTTTTAAGAGAAAGAAATTAAAAAATCAACACCAACAAAATCCACAAAAACAAAAATCAAATTTCAAAATCCAGAAAACCAGAGAAATCACACCCCTGCAAAAATGCCCGGTCCAGTCCGGTCTGGTCCAAGAAAAAAACTTTCTGGGTAGGGTGAAAAATTACGGGTCGGGGCTGATGAAACTGGGGTAGTGCCGGGTCGGGGTAGAAGAAAGTCTTGCCCCGCAGGGCACTAATGTGTACATTGTGTAAACTAAAGTTTACAGGTAAAATGGGAACTTTAGGCCAACTTTACTCAGCTCACCAGTTCATCAGGACCATGATGACTCGTCAAAGGACCACTAAGTAATATATTTGTATTTAATGTTTTGCTTAGCAACAGTAAAGTTGGTCAAAAGTCTCCATTTGACATGCAAACTTCAGTTTACACAATGTACACGTGAGGATGCTTCCTGGTCATCTGACCCAAGCCAACTGAGGACCTGATTAAAATTGCCCATAAGTCACCACTTGATATGCAAAACAGTATGATTTGCCAATCATGGCCTATATAATAATAACTCTACTGGGGAACCTAGCAAAGTTGGTTGGCCAAGTCCCCATTTGACCTGCAAACTTTAGTACACAATTAACACATGTTGATGCTTCCTCATCATCTGGTCCTAGCAAACTGAGGACCTCATCACAGTTGGCTAGTAAGGCCCAAGTTGATATGCAAAACATTATACCAGGGCTTTTCAACAACCGCGGGCTGCAATCGTGTGAACCAGGTTCAAGGGGAAATATCTTTGTGCAACTTATTTTCAAGCCAAATGTATTTTTTGCCATTTTCTGTCATAAAAAGGGGGCATGCATACGAGTAGTAGTATTGCAAATACCAAAAATACATGGATGTCGATTTAATGAACATGAAATTTGCATATTATTGATTGATAGCTTTAAAACTATTTTGTCATGAAGGTCTCGCGGGCTGCACAAAATGGTCCCGAGGGCCGCAGGTTGAAAAGCCCTGCATTATACATAGCGGTCCTTTGACGAGTCATCATGCCCTGATCAACTGATGAGCCAAGTAAAGTTGGCCAAAAGTCCCCATTTGACCTACAAACTTCAGTTTACACAATTTACACGTGAGGATGCTTCCTGGTCATCTGACCCAAGCCAACTGTGGACCTGATTATAATTGCCCATAAGTCAATAATTGATATGCAAAACATTACACATTGGCCTATCATGGCATATAAGTTTACCTGGAAACAGAGCAAACATTGGCCTAAAGTATTTGACTTGCAAACTTTAGTTTACACAATTTACACATATGAACGTGTTCTTATCATCTGGTCCTAGCAAACTGAGGACCTGATCACAGTTGGCTCCTAAGTCCCAAGTTGATATGCAAAACATTACCGGTATACATAGCGGTGATCAACTGGTAAGCCTAATAAAGTTAGCCTAAAGTCTCCATTTGACTATAAACGTTACACAATGTTCACATAAGGAAGCTTCCTAGTCATCTGACTGCCAGTGCATTGATGCTCAAGGTAGGATCTAGAAACACACCTTAAGGATCCCTAATACTGTGAAATAGGTGGCACTTTTGACACTTTAAATTTAAATTTAAATATAATATTTGGAAAACAGAAAATCTGTTTAATTCTCATTTAACAACAAATCATAATGGTGTGATTTTCTACAGGACCTGGAATTAGCCCCACTCAAAAAAGCAACTCAAAGATAGCTGACAAGACACTCACTATTGCATGATTACTTTCTATTCTGATACATGATCAATAAAGCTGCACTTGGGAAGTTGGGTCTCTTTGCACTCATTTCAGATAATGTCCTTCAAGATCAGCTCTGAAGGTCAGGGAAAGTTCATTCCTTATGACCTGATATTAGCCACACTCAAAAGGCAACTGAAATTTTAAGATAGAAGATGACAACAAGATACTTAATACTATCACATAATTACATGTGCTTATGATTAATTGACTAATTAGTAAATTTTACCATGGGCTTTAATTGGCAGATTTTCTTTTCTAATCAATACACACATCCACTGCCACGTGTAAGGAATTCTGTGCAAAAGTAACCATAGCTGATGGAGCCACCTTAAAATGTAATAAACACATATTTTCATTCCACTGCCTATGTTTAGCCCCACTCAAAATACAAAGCAACTCAAATTCAAAGATCGAAGATGACAACAAGACACTCACTATTTTATGATTACTTTCTATTCTGATACATGATCTATAAAGTTGCGCTTGGTCTCTAGCTTGCCACAATCTTCGCACTCATTTCTAATATGCCCCTTCAAGATCAGCTCTGAAGGTCAGGGAAAGTTCATTCCGCATGACCTGATAGTAGCCACACTCAAAAGGCAACTGAAATTTTAAGATAGAAGATGACAACAAGATACTTAATATCACATAATTATATTCTATCTATTACTTGTATGTGATCAATAAAGCATTTGTAAGCGTCTCACTCCAGTTTTCGCACTTATTTAATTGCAATTTCAAAATCAGCTTTGATGCATTTGTAGGAACGTCAAAACATATATATGCAGCTTAAAAATTAGTTTTAAAAAAATGGAGTATGGTACACATACTTTTTCAGTGATTTGATAAAACCTAATGATTATTTGACAAATTAGTAAATATTATCATGAGCTTTAATTGGCAGATTTTCTTTTCTTATCAACACACATCCACTGCCACGTGTTAGGAATTCGGTGCAAAAGTAACCATAGCTGATGGAGCCACCTTAAAATGTAATAAACACATATTTTCATTCCACTGCCTATGTTTAGCCCCACTCAAAATACAAAGCAACTCAAATTCAAAGATCGAAGATGACAACAAGACACTCACTATTTTATGATTACTTTCTATTCTGATACATGATCTATAAAGTTGCGCTTGGTCTCTAGCTTGCCACAATCTTCGCACTCATTTCTAATATGCCCCTTCAAGATCAGCTCTGAAGGTCAGGGAAAGTTCATTCCGCATGACCTGATAGTAGCCACACTCAAAAGGCAACTGAAATTTTAAGATAGAAGATGACAACAAGATACTAGCTATGTTCTATCTACATGTATTACACATGATCACTAAAGCATTTGTAAGCGTCTCTCCTCAGTCTTCGCACTCATTTAGTTGCAATTTCAAGATCGGCTTAAAAGCAGCCTCAGATACATTTGTAGGAACGTCAAAACATGCAGCTTATAAATATTAATATAAATTATACTTTTTCATTGACTTGATAAAACCTGATAATATTACTAATTAGTATTACCATGGGCTTTAATTGGCAGATTTTCTTCTTTGCCACTTGTAAGGATATATTATGTGCAACTAACCATAGCTTATGGAGCTGCCTTAAAATGAAATAAACACATATTTTCATTCCACTGCCTATGTTTAGCCCCACTCAAAATACAAAGCAACTCAAATTCAACGATCGAAGATGACAACAAGACACTCACTATTTTATGATTACTTTCTATTCTGATACATGATCTATAAAGTTGCGCTTGGTCTCTAGCTTGCCACAATCTTCGCACTCATTTCTAATATGCCCCTTCAAGATCAGCTCTGAAGGTCAGGGAAAGTTCATTCCGCATGACCTGATAGTAGCCACACTCAAAAGGCAACTGAAATTTTAAGATAGAAGATGACAACAAGATACTTAATATCACATAATTATATTCTATCTATTACTTGTATGTGATCAATAAAGCATTTGTAAGCGTCTCACTCCAGTTTTCGCACTTATTTAATTGCAATTTCAAAATCAGCTTTGATGCATTTGTAGGAACGTCAAAACATATATATGCAGCTTAAAAATTAGTTTTAAAAAAATGGAGTATGGTACACATACTTTTTCAGTGATTTGATAAAACCTAATGATTATTTGACAAATAAGTAAATATTATCATGAGCTTTAATTGGCAGATTTTCTTTTCTTATCAATACACACATCCACTGCCACGTGTTAGGAATTCTGTGCAAAAGTAACCATAGCTTATGGAGCTGCCTTAAAATGAAATAAACACATATTTTCATTCCACTGCCTATGTTTAGCCCCACTCAAAATACAAAGCAACTCAAATTCAAAGATCGAAGATGACAACAAGACACTCACTATTTTATGATTACTTTCTATTCTGATACATGATCTATAAAGTTGCGCTTGGTCTCTAGCTTGCCACAATCTTCGCACTCATTTCTAATATGCCCCTTCAAGATCAGCTCTGAAGGTCAGGGAAAGTTCATTCCGCATGACCTGATAGTAGCCACACTCAAAAGGCAACTGAAATTTTAAGATAGAAGATGACAACAAGATACTAGAACACATAATTATGTTCTATCTACATGTATTACACATGATCACTAAAGCATTTGTAAGCGTCTCTCCTCAGTCTTCGCACTCATTTAGTTGCAATTTCAAGATCGGCTTAAAAGCAGCCTCAGATACATTTGTAGGAACGTCAAAACATGCAGCTTATAAATATTAATATAAATTATACTTTTTCATTGACTTGATAAAACCTGATAATATTACTAATTAGTATTACCATGGGGCTTTAATTGGCAGATTTTCTTCTTTGCCACTTGTAAGGATATATTATGTGCAACTAACCATAGCTTATGGAGCTGCCTTAAAATGAAATAAACACATATTTTCATTCCACTGCCTATGTTTAGCCCCACTCAAAATACAAAGCAATTCAAATTCAACGATCGAAGATGACAACAAGACACTCACTATTTTATGATTACTTTCTATTCTGATACATGATCTATAAAGTTGCGCTTGGTCTCTAGCTTGCCACAATCTTCGCACTCATTTCTAATATGCCCCTTCAAGATCAGCTCTGAAGGTCAGGGAAAGTTCATTCCGCATGACCTGATAGTAGCCACACTCAAAAGGCAACTGAAATTTTAAGATAGAAGATGACAACAAGATACTAGCTATGTTCTATCTACATGTATTACACATGATCACTAAAGCATTTGTAAGCGTCTCTCCTCAGTCTTCGCACTCATTTAGTTGCAATTTCAAGATCGGCTTAAAAGCAGCCTCAGATACATTTGTAGGAACGTCAAAACATGCAGCTTATAAATATTAATATAAATTATACTTTTTCATTGACTTGATAAAACCTGATAATATTACTAATTAGTATTACCATGGGGCTTTAATTGGCAGATTTTCTTCTTTGCCACTTGTAAGGATATATTATGTGCAACTAACCATAGCTTATGGAGCTGCCTTAAAATGAAATAAACACATATTTTCATTCCACTGCCTATGTTTAGCCCCACTCAAAATACAAAGCAACTCAAATTCAATGATCGAAGATGACAACAAGACACTCACTATTTTATGATTACTTTCTATTCTGATACATGATCTATAAAGTTGCGCTTGGTCTCTAGCTTGCCACAATCTTCGCACTCATTTCTAATATGCCCCTTCAAGATCAGCTCTGAAGGTCAGGGAAAGTTCATTCCGCATGACCTGATAGTAGCCACACTCAAAAGGCAACTGAAATTTTAAGATAGAAGATGACAACAAGATACTTAATATCACATAATTATATTCTATCTATTACTTGTATGTGATCAATAAAGCATTTGTAAGCGTCTCACTCCAGTTTTCGCACTTATTTAATTGCAATTTCAAAATCAGCTTTGATGCATTTGTAGGAACGTCAAAACATATATATGCAGCTTAAAAATTAGTTTTAAAAAAATGGAGTATGGTACACATACTTTTTCAGTGATTTGATAAAACCTAATGATTATTTGACAAATTAGTAAATATTATCATGAGCTTTAATTGGCAGATTTTCTTTTCTTATCAACACACATCCACTGCCACGTGTTAGGAATTCTGTGCAAAAGTAACCATAGCTGATGGAGCCACCTTAAAATGTAATAAACACATATTTTCATTCCACTGCCTATGTTTAGCCCCACTCAAAATACAAAGCAACTCAAATTCAAAGATCGAAGATGACAACAAGACACTCACTATTTTATGATTACTTTCTATTCTGATACATGATCTATAAAGTTGCGCTTGGTCTCTAGCTTGCCACAATCTTCGCACTCATTTCTAATATGCCCCTTCAAGATCAGCTCTGAAGGTCAGGGAAAGTTCATTCCGCATGACCTGATAGTAGCCACACTCAAAAGGCAACTGAAATTTTAAGATAGAAGATGACAACAAGATACTAGCTATGTTCTATCTACATGTATTACACATGATCACTAAAGCATTTGTAAGCGTCTCTCCTCAGTCTTCGCACTCATTTAGTTGCAATTTCAAGATCGGCTTAAAAGCAGCCTCAGATACATTTGTAGGAACGTCAAAACATGCAGCTTAAATATTAATAGAAATTATACTTGTTCATTGACTTGATAAAACCTGATAATATTACTAATTAGTATTACCATGGGGCTTTAATTGGCAGATTTTCTTCTTTGCCACTTGTAAGGATATATGTGCAACTAACCATAGCTTATGGAGCTGCCTTAAAATGAAATAAACACATATTTTCATTCCACTGCCTATGTTTAGCCCCACTCAAAACACAAAGCAACTCAAATTCGCTGGCTTTGGGGATTTTCACCAAACTCTTTTATGAAATGTGCACAAGATCATGTGACCTCAAACACTCTGTCTGTCGCGGTGGAGAAAGAAAAAGTTCAACATTTTGAATTTTCTCGCTTTCCGCGGCGTCTGTGTCGCTGGCATTTTTTTCGGAGACGCTGAAGTCACCAAAGCCTTCGTGAAAGCCTCAGCGGCGTCTCCCACTGGCGTAAAAAACGCCTGAGTATAATCCTGGCTTAACAAAGCTCAGTGTACTTCAGTATCTTGCCAGTCTTATCACATTTTAGATACCACTAGTGAAGACCAGGAAATGTTTGTACCGCATGATATTATCCCCACTCAAAAAGTAGAAAAAATGTGGAAGATGACAACAAGATATTAATAAATGATCACTTATTTGTTAAGTGTCATATTCCTCAGTCTTCGTGCTAATACAGTATGGATGATCAGCTGACAGGCGACACATTTTTAAGCAATATTTATAGCATTTGAGAATTTGTCCACTAATGTGAATGGTCAGTAAATTCCAAAATACACACCTTAAATTATTGTTGTTCATCTTTTCATATCGACTCCCATCTGATTAAGCATCTGACCTCTTTTTCCATATTCTATCACGTTTAATCTTCTCTTGACAAGAGTCAATTGTTTATACAGCAATCTGTGTTCATTCCACTTTGTCATCAAAATGTCATTTGATACTTTTTTAGGGATTTCACCTCGCAAAATTGCAGCTGTTGTTGAAGAGGCTTTACTGGTGCAAATTGATTTTGCAGTATTCACACAAATCTGTCCACGAGTTGATGGAAGTGATGCTGATGTCCATGTAGGAAATAGAGACGACGATGATGATGAGAGGGTATGGCTGTGACTGTTAGAATGGCTGTTATCTTCAGTAACAATATGGCTTCTTGTTGCCGGGCTATCAACTTGAATGTGACTTGTGTGATTATCTTCCTGAGCTAATTTCACTTCTCTGATTTTTACCTTTCTTCTCTTTAGGTATGCTCTTCTGTTCTCTTTGCTGTGCCTACCCATTAGGCCTATTTACCATTCAGTATCCTATAAACATGCTCAGGGGTGTACCAGGCCTGTCTGCTCTAAGGGGCAAATTTTCCGATCTCTGGCAAACTTTCCCAGTCAGGGGGGGGGGGGGGTCAAAAGGCTAATTATTCCCTGTCAGAGTGCTATCAAATCCTGAAATAGACAAGATATAATAAATTGTTGAAAATTTAGTGAGCATTTGGTAACACAGGGGAAATCGAACAGTGATTTTTTTTACAGGCCTTCATTTCTAAAAAAATCAGGAGCTCTGTTGATCTCTCTCCTTAGTTTACTAAGGTGCTGAACAAGGAGCTCTATCTTTGCACATCTGTATTTCAAGTAGTACTAAAGAGCTCAGTATGTAAATCGAGGTCCTGAAATGTTGTTAAGGAGAGCTAGAGCTCTGGTGCTCAAAATATTGAGATCCTCAAATGTGAAGGTCAGGGTAAACCATTTTAAACCAACAACAAGTTCTATTCTGAATTTGAACTTGGCAAATTTTTCCAAAAAAAATTTGAAGGTGAAATTAAAAATGTCATGGCCGAGGAAAAATAAAGGGTGCTACTGAAGGGTTCACACAACAATTATGCTCTCCATAGACGTGTTACCTATTAAACGTGTTATAAGGGGTTGACATTTCTGACTGAGCATAAGTCAAGTTACATTTACATGTACCTCTCGTGTTGAGAACTGAATTTGACATTCTTAAATGATCGAGAGACATTTTTACACAATATATCTGAATACGACATGACATTTGCACTGTCCAGGCCGACGCTTACCCGTGCCCGGGAGCTAGCGCTAGCATGGTATCGTGGGTAAAAATGTTTCCAGCTCAATCACTGTCAACTCACCACTCAGAAACTGGGACCAAATGTCCGGATTTCTGTTTGGACTCGGAGGTCAAGTCATCTTTGGTTTTAAAAACAGCATTGTTTACAATTATTATTATTGAATCAGCGCCTTCAACTGGAACTCAAGGTAAAATAAGTTGAGTTTTCGGTATACTTCTAGTCTTCTACCATAGTATGGTGGTAATTTTTTTTTTTAAATAATTTTTATTATAAAAGAAAACACGGCGTCCGACTATTTGACTGTAAGCCTGGAAGTGTACTCGAGTACCTCATTACACGGTTATTCACAGCCTTACAGTACACGCGAGGTTTCTTTAGATTGGTGCCGCCTCTGTGCAACGAGCTGCTTGCGGCGAGTTCACAGGGCGCACCATCTGGAAAAACCGAGCGTACACTGCATTTACATTACGCACAACAGGGTCAAGTGCGTTATTTGTTTTATAAAATACCGACACATGAAAATCAAAACAAACAAAAGTTTAGAGTCTACGAGAGTTATATCTAGAGTATATTATGTTCATGTTGGTTCTAGAAAATGGAAAGATAAGACCCTGCGGCCTTGCAGGCTTACCAAAAAGTCCACGGGATTCCACTTGCCTTGAGTAAAAATAAAATCCATACATCAGACAGCTGAAATTCATGGCTTCATTATAGAATCCATAAGTCAAAACAGCTAGGCCTAACTCCAAGGCAAAAGTTAACAAAAAATTGTTTTCTAATAATACTCCGCTCCCCGCTTTAGATCTATATCTAGCTAGATACGCGTACGCTGCGCTAGATATCGATTTCTTAGCGTGCAATATGACTTTTATATAATTGCTAGGGTCTAATTATTAAGTTGGATTAAGCCTCACACTTTGAGTTTGATTTAGCACAGAATATCACGGACCTCCTCGATCGCTGCGATAATTTAATAGCGCCGCCAAGCAGTATATTCTACTAGAATCTAGGTCTAGGCCTACGCCTTTTTTTTCAACGAG
Source organism: Strongylocentrotus purpuratus (assembly GCF_000002235.5). NCBI lineage: Eukaryota > Metazoa > Echinodermata > Echinoidea > Camarodonta > Strongylocentrotidae > Strongylocentrotus > Strongylocentrotus purpuratus. The sequence goes on along the minus strand of NW_022145606.1, from coordinate 7,571,995 downwards.
GACGTCCGCATTTGGGAGGTGCATTCCACGGTTTGAAGGTGTGTAGATCTAGTTCTAGATCTAGACTAGATCTAGATCTAGAATCTAATGAACGTCCACGTTTGCCTGTAAACACAAACGCTGATTATATTTACTACCTACATCTAGATCTAGATCATAGATGTCTAGACTCTACTATCTCTAGACTAGTTCTAGATCTAGTCTAAACTCTAGAGCTAGGGAGTAGATCTAGAGTCTAGGCCCTTTTTGGAAGTTAAATTAAACTTGTTTCGGAATTAGCCTAGATCTAGACCTAGATTTAGATCTAGCTCCGTTGAAAGTTAGGCCTACTGATCGTCATGACCATCATGCTACACCATAATTAAAGAACTCACCCTAGAACAAGTTGTAACCCCGTTGTCCAGTAATGTCTACTGCACTACATAAAAACCCGTTTTCCATCACAACCATGTGCAAAAGAATGTAACTCTCATGATCAAAAACAAACAACCACAACAGATCTTCCAATTCCATGCAACAGTATACAATACGGGAGCTGTCGCATACATTTAGGATGAAAAGAGCCTCTTCAATTCCGGAAAAAATGAATACTCCATGCAAATGGGACGTCATTTTCTTTGTCCATACTCATGATCTAGATCTAGTCATGCATAGGCCTAATCGGTCCTGGTCTAAAATGCATGGATGCTACGTAGGAGTACCACGTTGCCGTTGGGCCGTTATAGAGGTCTATAGACTAGTCTAATTATTTGTTTTTAGTAAATAAGCCTATGGCCTGCCGTCAACCCTGGGTTGTGATCTCGTCCAAGTTAATGTAATTAAAACAAGTACATGCATAAAATACTTACTCACCTCTCTCTGTTGTTGTCAGTTGTTCAGTGCAGCTAGCTTTTCCAATCGTGATCTGCATGTATGCGCGTGGACGTGGCCACGTCCACGCACATACTGCACGGCCACTGTACTAGCTACCGAAATTGCCGCGAAAAACCTGGGGCGCGCGAAAGATGCCCGACCGCGGACTGGCCTCGAAGAACCACTAGAGGGCTTTAGGGTCTCCTCTATCGTGTCAGGCGGTGAAATATGACACACGGCAGATCCTTTACACACTTTATGTATGATTTAGCACAGGATACCGCGGACTTCCTTGGATCGATGCGATAATTTAATTCGGACACACCAAACACTATCTAATCCCTTTGCTTCAGTTTTTTTTCACCGAGGACGTCCGCATTTGGCGAGTGTCCACGGTTTGAAGGTGTGTATTATAATGAACGTCCACGTTTGCCTGGAAACACAAACGCACACACATGCACACACACACACATACACACACACACACAGAAGCTGACTGGCTAATCCTTGCTATAATACGTAATAGCAGCAATATTCTTTTGCAATATTTTAAGTATATCAATACACGTCTTAAAAGTGTTACCCCACGCAACATTGCAATACGGGTAAGGGAGAACAATACTGTTTTATAAAATTAATAAAACATTCTTAGGTAGGATAAATCTTAACCTACGTATGACACCAACCCTTCGCGAAATCTTGTGCATATAGCATCTAAATAGGGTTTCCAAGACGAGTACTCATCTATAATAACACCGGATAATTTAACATGCTCACTTCGCGCTACTCTATGACCTCCTACCTCCAGAAGATCAACATTGTTAGGAATTCGTTCCCCCTGTATACATGTTAAGCTTATATCCTATTTCAAACGTCTAAACAGCAAGAACATGGAAACAAACAAAAAGAAAAGAAAAGAAAACGCTGATGCCATAAGATATTGACCTAGACAAATTATAATGTGGTGTTCTATTTTCTGACAGACAGATTGATTAGGTAATAAGAATAAAGAATTAAATTTACTTATCTCGGCCAAGCTCTATTTTGGGTTTTTCTACCAAACAAAAGGGTGACGCCAATCTGATTCGTTTGACCAACATCTCTCTCTGACATCATGTTTGGTTTTATTTGCATTTACTTTTAATCGAAGAAAAATACAAAATTTACAAGAAATTAAATATTAAAAAGTTATAAAAGTGTCAGAAAAAAACGTTGTATTTGGAAACACCACTGAAATCAGTTTGTAATATAAATGAAATGATTAGGAAGAATGGAACACCGACGTGAAGCAGTGTTTTGTTTTGTTATTTTTCTTACTATAGGGGACAAGGAGACACCAAGGACAAACAGAGCTCAAAAGTAGGTCGATATTTTTCTTTTTCTATTTCGAAATGTTCTATTCCGCTGCTGATTGTCTTCTAGGCGTTAATCTGCTGACATTTTAAATTTCTAACCACTTTTTTTAATTTTAAGTTCGGTCCGTTGTGGAACTCGGGTTTTCATAGAATGAAGTTTTCTTGGTTTGGGCAATTTATTTGTGCAGTGGTGATTTCTTCTCCCGTTCATTGTCATTTACAGAAATTGACAGTCTTTTAGATAATCACTAACTTGAAATGTTTTAATGAGTTAAAAGGCGCTTAATGAGACAAGTTATTGGTTTGGTTATAATATTTAAAATATATTCATTTATTGTGGCCTTTTTGTTGTTTTCAACATAATATTGCTCTACATGCAAACTTAATTTAACATTTTCTTCAACTTTAGACAGGTTGTAAATTCACCCTCGTTAAATTTTTATAATCAATTAACTATTTGCATTGACAAACTTATTGCAATAACCAGCTTTTGGTCTACATATTAGTGTTAACATCGCAAACTCAATCTTTTTCTCTCCTGTAATGATCCCAGGCCTACCGCTTCACAAAAAGTAAGAGATGTGCATTTGCTAAGAATCTCAAAAGAACTCCCTCCGGGTAAATTCTCTGATTTGTACGTTGCTCTGGGAATCCAATCAAGTAATGCACGAGGCATCCTAAAGCAGAATATGTTTGACTATAAAGAAACATACATGGAACTTCTGCAGCAATGGAAGACAGAATCCCCTAGGACCCTGGCAGACCTGGACCAGGTTCTTGTTGAGTCAGAGGCTGGTGGTCTTAGATCCATGTATAAACGAGAGTAAAAGTAAAAACAAATATATATATATATATATATATATATATATTTACATGTGCGTGGCTAGCTTATTGACCAGTATGCCTGTCATAATGCTGTGCGTTATTTAGTTCTATCCAGTATTGATTATTGTAATAGGCTTCTCTCTACCATTTCCTCAACTAAATTGGATCGTGTGCAACGGCTACAAAATTGGGCAGCCCGATTGATATTTCAGGTTTCTAGGGACAATTTATCTCAGCCACTCTTGAGATCATTACACTGGCTTCGAACCTTTGAAACAGAGAATAGTTTTTAAATTACTAGTTTGTATTAAAAATTCTTAATAATCAAGCTCCACAATATTTAGATAACTGTTTGAATTTATATACATCTGCCAGGGCATTGAGGTCAGCCGGAGATCCTCACCGTACGTCTCACATATTCAGTTACCCGCACATTAGCCGGCTTCGTTCGTTCGTGTCTCCTTAGATCAAGGTTACTGTCATCTTGATCTTCGGAGTAGTTGCTACAACCGGCCGTGTCAGACACGTTGCCCCGGGGTGCGAGATAGGACTCTTGTAGCGTGCCCCCATTTTAAGCCGGCGATAGAACATTTACTGTGTCTGCTTCAAAATACTGGAATGATCTACCACTTCTAATTATACTTATATACAGTCTCCATCACTTATTACCTTCAGATATGCCTTAAAAACACATATTTGTTGCAGTTTATAGTTGTAAGACTGTCTTTCTTATTATTAAGCGCTTTGGGCCTTATAGGAACAGCACGGTATAAGTAATAATAACAATAGCTTGGCATGTGAATATGGGCGTAAATGAGAAAATCTGCATAGCTCGCTTGGATGAATGATAACAATGTTAAATCAAACAAGTTTGGAAGAAATATGGTTCTTTTGTAATGTGATGACTTTATTGTTTTCTAAAATAAGTTAAAGCGATGGCTAACCTCTAAAATGTACAGCGCAAATTCGAATTTTCTCCAATGACAGTTGACTTATTCTGTTTTTGTACATGAATTCAAATACCTTTATATTCCGGACTTTCCCGCGCTTTTCGAGGTGCGCACTTCTGTCGAAACAAACAATAATCAGTTTTAATATCCATATCTCTAATAACGGAACAGCTAGCGTACCCGTCTCAAGAGGTGGATTTCTCTGGTTACGAGTGCCTTCTTATGTCTGTAGAAACGTTTCCAGACTTCCTGGTTGCGTCATTTATATTTCCCATGAGAGTTCCAGACCCCAGTATTAACTCATTTGCATACAGCCAATCAGAAAAGTCTATTCAGCTAGCCAAATCCAATCGTGCGCGCACAGTAACCGTTGGGGTTACCGATAGGGTTATAATAACCATGCAAACCCATCTTTTTTAACCCATCATTAGCTCCATCGGTATGGACAGCGTAATACAACGTTGGAGTTGTGGGTTCGGAGCTCAGTTTTTATTCAGTTCTATGTTTGGCCTTTATTAATAGTGAGACAAAGCAATAAATAATCGAAGTCAAATTGTTTGTGATCTTTTTCTAATCTTTTAATGACGTAAAACATATCAGTCAAGGTCCGGAACTCTCTTGGGAAAATAAATGACACTTCCGGGTAAGTGTTTTGGTTACATGACCCAACACATTACTACCTTCAGTGCATACTCTGCAGACGTACATATATATTTTAATAATATTATTGTAGAGTGTAGACAGAATTTGGATGTTGGCCCTGAGCACAGTAGAGGGGCGGTCCTCCTGAATGTTACTGAAGATTGGTTGGATTGTATTGATAAAGCTGTCATCATTGGTATGGTAACAATTGATTAAAATCTTTAATTGAATGGGCTCTGTATACTTGTGCATCGTTCAACTACATGTTGTAGGTATCCGACTAATAAAATGCACAGTTGTAAATGAGGTCAATGTAGATCAAACGAGTTAAATGTCTTGTGCAATATAGACCTCCTCCTAATTTCTGCCATCTATGTATTAATATATCGAATTGTATCTTTACTTTATTTCATAAGGGGACTATCTTGACAAGACCGCCTTGGTCGTTGGTAATTCCCTTGATTCAATGTATAATGAACTGCATTTGAGTTGTACTTCTGATTTGTATGTGTGTATGTTTTTTTTGGTTTAATTACATAACATTGAACTTGATCTTGCCTTGAAAAAAAAAATACTGGAGAAAAAAGTACACGTTGGAAATTTCATTACTTGAAATATCTATACTTCTATTATATTCATCGAGAAAATGTATTATCTTTTTCATGACAAATTATATGTATCATTATCATGAAATAAGGAGCAGTTACTAAATTCATCAAGTTTATATAGATGATTATGATTTGTATACATATATCATTATTAGTGCCTATTATAAATGATTTATGTTGTTGTCTTAGGCCATGATATATATAATTATTTAGAATGTTTTCTTTAATTATGATGACATTTCAGAACACTGTTTAAAATAATTAAAAAAAGTATCAGTCTTTAAACATTTTATTCTTTTTATCATGCAATATACATGTAAAACTATCATTCGATTGATTAGTTTCCAATGTTACATCAATTACACTAGCTGTTTATTCTTTCCTTTTTGTTTATTAATTGTGTTACTCATGTCAAAAAGAAGAAGAACGAATAACCATTGAGTTGTATGGCAATTCAAATCTCAAAAATTATAATATTTATAATCAAGGCTTTGCTTTATAATGATTATTTTGTAGAGTTCCTAAATAGATGAATAACATATAGATAACTTGTTTATAACCGTTGATGTTTGATTTTCTGGATTTGTTTTGAATATTTCTTGAACCTTATTATGTTCCATGTATATAATGTATTTGTGTGACTCTGCCAATGACACATACATAATTTGTACCATACAGTGTCATGGAACTGAGTTTTCAATGTTCATTTTTTCCCCCTTTATTTCATATCGTTTCTTACTATTTATGTTTAATAAAGACGACACACACATATAATTATGCAGCTGACACATATAAAATTACCATAGTAAAACCAGGATGGTTATTGCAAATGTAATCAATGCTGATCTCATTCTGTTTTTTTTTAATGGTTAAATTCAAACAGATGTTATGAATAAAAAATTCTGCTATAATTATTAAGTGTTGTAAATAATTGTGTTATTGCATTATTTTCATTGATATATCTTACTTCATGTATTGAATGCTATATTAATACGCTGTTAGTTAAACTGTACGTTTTTATGGTATGCCCTGCTTTGGCAAATCCATTTTCTTGGGCAATGTGTGCTATATTACCACGGCTTATTTTATTTACCGTCTATTTTGATTATGAAATGAATGCTTTACTTAGCATGTGTATCAATAGGGAGAGCAGACAAAGGTACCCCTCCCCCTTTTTGTTTCTCCTCAGTCATTGGTCGAATGTTTCCAACCTTTGGGGAGGGGTACCTCCATTTCTCCAATTCGAGTATCCCCTATAAGTATTACTTTGTACTTGGCTGTGAATCAGTGCACATCTGTTATTCTAAGCAGTGGGAGAGTCCTACAGTGGCTCAGTTTTATAATAGAAAGAGCACTCTGTGCTGTTGACGGTAAAGGTGCCTGTTCATGTGTTTGCTGCAGAAGAATGTGTGCAGAGATTTATTTCTTCTTCTTGTCCTTCCTGTATAATACGGACCGCCTTGGCGTTTTAATAATATTATCTTGTGCTTGTCATGTGGTAAGTGTAAAGAGCTATATGTGCAGCTTAAAACCGAATTGTAATTCATATTTGTATTTGAAGTGCGTGTTCACGATGATTATACCTTATTTAACTGATTATCATACATATCATATTACCACTTTACATTATCTACTATGATATATATGTAGTAAGGATTACTAGTGACTTCTTTACTGGTGTAATTGTGTGGGCTATTGGATCAGGCCTTATACTGCATCTGATATGCTGATACTTGTGACTTTTATTTGGTAATGCTATTGATAATGTTTAAAACATTGCACTGTGTTATTGTCTATACGAACAAACTTAAAGTACTGTCATAATTTGAATTGTACTGGGTCTTTGTTTTAAGCAAATTTTACTATTTTGTAATATATTATGACAACTACATGTAAAGCATTGCAAGGTTGAAATGAGCACAAACTTTACCTCCTACTGGTTAGATTTCATTTTGTAAAAGGCACTATTTTGAAGTAAGGTTTTTTTCTTCTTCTTTTCATGTAACTTTTAGGACCCTTGTAAAGGTATAGCACAAAGTCATTATAGACTAATGAAAGTCTTGTGCTACATGAGCGTTGGATGGTAACACTCATGTATGTCGATTTAGCACAGTGTAGCTGGTGTCGACCGGTGAGTAAAATTAAGGGTTCTTCTGTATTAATGTGTATATATTTTATGTCAAGATGTTATTTAATGAGGTAACATGCATTGTAATTATTGGCACTACTGTAAATATTGCTCACTGAATTATATGAATGAATGAATCAAGATCTTTGTAAAATGATGTTGAACAGAAATGAATAGTATTGAATATTTGATAATTGATTAATGTATAATTAATCTTTATTTGATTGACAGATTTCACTATCAAAGTGAACATGACAAATTTCCTCTCCCTGTCCTACCAGACAACACGCATCTTGACCATTGAAACACAATTAATTGTAACAGGTGAATGAAATTCTTTTCAACGAGGCACTTAACAAAGATGTGTGCATTAAATTTCGTGGTGTTACAAAGAATTGTTGCATTGTTGAAGAAAAAGGAAACGCTGAAAAGACTTAATCAATATTTGAGCCAGAGAAAAAGAAACAGCGCCATCTAATCTTCTTTGATGAACAACTCGAAGAACAGTATTGCCAGACGGAAATAATTTGTTTAAATTGGTGACCACAACCGGATTCGACAGTGAACAATATTTAGTCGAAAGAATTGCCGTATGTTTATATTCCCTGAAGGATGTGAATGAAACCGTCTGATAATCTGAAATACAAAAGAAAACTCTGGACGATTTGAACATTTGTCATTCTTATTAAATCTTTTCTATACCATCAACATTCATGTCCATCTTGTTGTGACCTCAAAAAGCTTCCAACATAAAGCTGAAATACAAGTATGTGCAATAAAGAATGTACACATATTAGACTGTAACTCAAGATATGAAAACAAATACTCTGTGACAGCTAAAATGGAAGAGAGGGAATTATATATATTTATATAGAAAGGGGGGAAAGGAAATCAAATAGATGGATAGATATATATAGACGCAGGTAGATAAAGACTCAGAGAGATGGAGAGATGAAGAAAGAGAGAGAGAGATGAAGAGAGAGGGCAGACTGAGAAAGATATAAAGAGAGATGAAGAGAGAGAGATGGAGACAGATAGAGAGAGAGAGAGAGAGATAAAGAGAGAGAGATAAGAGAGAGAGAGAGATGAAGAGAGAGGGCAGACTGAGATAGATATAAAGAGAGATGAAGAGAGAGAGAGATGGAGACAGATAGAGAGAGAGAGATAAAGAGAGAGAGAGAAAGAGAGAGAGATGAAGAGAGAGGGCAGACTAAGATAGATATAGAGAGAGATGAAGAGAGAGAGATGGAGACAGATAGAGAGAGAGAGAGATAAAGAGAGAGAGAGAGAGAGAGATAAGAGAGAGAGAGAGAGAGAGATGAGAGAGAGAGAGAGAGAGAGAGAGATGAAGAGAGATGACCAAAAAAGAGTGAGACTGAGTGAGATAGAGAACGAGAGAGCGAGAGAGAGAGCGAGATGAAGAGAGAAAAAAAGTGAAGGAGAAAATAAACAAGTATAGAATAAAAACCACCGCACACTACCCTCTCGTCCTCCAATCCGATTTTCAATGGAATTAAAATGTTATAGCATAGGAGCAAATAAAAGGGGCGCTTATAGAAAGGTAAGAAGGGGCATTGATGAAAATGGGAAGGGGTTGTTATTAAAACAATGAGAAATGCACTTATCACTAGTAAAAAAAAAGGAGCACTTCTTAGGCAGGAAAAGGGGCACATGTCAAAGTAAAAATGGCAATTATCAGAGGTTTTAAGGGGTATTTGTGAAAGGAAAAGGGGCACTTTTCGCACCTGAAAGTAAACACCCACCAGAGATGAAAAGGGGTACTCACCACGATCATTCACATTTTACACGTTTTAATGTTCATATAAAATGCGCTAGCTGTTGTTAATTCTTTAAAACTCGGATCGCATTCGGATCGTGTGGTGTGCGCTGAGCCTTAGAGACTGGTATGTGTTTCATTGATACTTCTCTTGTCTGTCTCAGGGCGCGTTCATGCTTGATTTTGACGGCCAGAATCAGGCATCTGTTACGCGTTTAGTTTAAAACACGATTGCGTTCATGCTCACTTTTGTAGAATCACCGAAAAACGGCGATCACGATCGCCGATCGTAAACTCACAAAAAGATGCGTTTACAATTTGTAAACGCGTTTAAATGGGGTCAACGCACTGACCTCTAGTGGGTCTACGTAGCATGCGCACACAGGTTTGCGAATCCAGCTGAAGGCCACCCAAGGAGAATTGCCTGGAGAAGTGAGCATGAACAGTGCACCGTGGAACTGCGATTACGCTGAGCGTTTACGATGAGCGTTACAAATCGCTCATTCTGCCTTCAAAAATCAAGCATGAACGCGCCCTCAGTCGACTAGCTGCGTCTATAACGACAGGGTGGCCGTACAAAACGGACTAGATAGATAAAGACTCAGAGAGATGGAGAGATGAAGAAAGAGAGAGACAAAGACAGAGAGAGAGAGAGAGAGAGAGAGATGAAGAGAGAAAGAGATGAAGAGAGATGGAAAAAGAAAGTGAGATAGAGAGAGAGAGAGAGAGGGAAAGAGAGATAGAGAGAGAGAGAGAGAGAGATGGAGAGAGAGATATGAAGAAGGAGTGAGAGAGAGACATGAAGAGAGAGGGATAAATAGATAAATAGAGAGAGAAATGAAGAGAAAGATATGGTGAGATAGAGAGATACTTCTCTTGTCTGTCCCAGTCGACTAGCTGCGCCTATAACGACAGGGTGGCAATAACAAAACGGACTAGCATACTTCCGATAATGCAGAGCAAATTTAACCGCTATCAGTTGATGGGGATTGTTTTGAAAAGGACATAATAATAGTAATATAATAATAATAATAATATGTACATTTATATACTACACCGGCTGTATAACATGAAGCCGCACGAGCCCCCATGATAAGGGGCTGAAATATTCAATGAAGTTTGTTCTACTAGAAACCCATTCACTTCACCTGGGTGGAGAGTGGTAATTGTAGATTATATTTTCTCACTAAAGTACATTAGTGTCACGCGGTGGGACTCGAACCGTGAGCCATTTGATCCACAGTCTGATGACGGGTATTTACTATAGACCACGACACCTCGACAAACCATATTTCGTATTTTAGGGATGCATTTTTTTGGCGAAATCTTTAAAGGCACACTGTCCTACTTGTAGCTACTTGATCCCTCTATATAGAAAACTTCTCCAATCGGTGCCTGTTGGTCTCCCATGATCCTCTTTTTCTTATGTTAAATGAGAGCTGAGTTAATGAGATAGCAACCTGTCACAGTGACCTCGCTGGCTCGCTGTGCGGTCTAATCCCTTCTGGTTGAAGTAGTAAAGTCTGCCTTTAAGATCCACTGGCAGTGCTCCAAGCGAATATCACGAATCATTGTTGAGTTTCAGAATGGTATTAATGCAAGCATTGGTCAAGCTGTAATAAACATCAGATTGAACATAAATTAACTTTCTAAACAATATTTTTTACAGGCGTTTTTAATGATTTTAACGCAGATATAAAATAATACTCATGTTTTTAAATTATGTTTCTGTAATATTGGACAAACTTGAACTCCTATGAATTATTGCATCACAAAATGCTACCCCCCAAAAAAAGAACTCTTCCAAATGTGTACATGTTGGTAGCATATTTTTCACGAGAACATATTCTTCTTCCTCATGTTATGCTAGTCCCCTTTTCTATTTAACCACCTTGTATATGCCTATAGTCGACTATTCATTGAGCCGAGTATAAAGTAAACAGAATCTAAATTCTAGTCATATTTCCATTTCTACAATATTCCATTTTGAGGAAGCATGTAGCATAATTCACACGCGAATGATGGTTGAGTGCGTTGAGTGGGAATAGAGCTGCGTGCATTGTAGCCTGTACTAAACGTCACATCATACATGCTTCCTATGAGGTCGCGCTGGGTTCTTGTATTTCGGAATAACAACATTGCCATATATGTAGGCCTTAGCCGCGTATACACATTCGAGGTTTGACTACGTTGAGAAGGTGTCGGATATTTGACATTAATGGGAGGATGGAAGACCATCATGCTAATTCGGAAATGGAGCGTACCTATGCAGCTGATATGAACGATTAATAGAATATATAATGAGAAGAAGTGATCACCTCGCAGGGCAAGTATAATCACGCGGTCCAAATGTCTTCAGTTGTTCTATTTGCCTAATAAAATAACCTATACTTCAGTTATAACAGTCTAGACATTACAGGCAGACACTAAAATCAGTTAAATTCTGATCATGGATCTCCACGCAGCATCATCCAAAGGTCACCTACATGCTGTACGGGATCTCATTAACAAAGGAGCATGTATAAATATCATTGATTTAGATGACAGGACACCTCTCCACGCGGCATCATCCAAAGGTCACCTCGATGTCATAAAGTTTCTCATTGGCCATGAAGCAGATATAAATAGGACTGATCAAAGTGGCATGACACCTCTCCATGAGGCATCATTCTATGGTCACTACGATGTTGTACTGTTTCTTACTTGCCATGGAGCAGATCTAAATACGACTGATAATGATATGAGATCACCTCTCCACACGGCATTGTTCAATGGTGAATTAGATGTTGTACATAATTTATGCTCATTAACCATGACGCAAATCCAAATACGACTGATGATGATGGCAGCACACCTCTCCACACGGCAACACATCGTGGTGATCCCGATGTTGTGAGGGTTCTAATTGAACATGGAGCAGATCCAGATACGGCTGATTATGATCGGAACACACCTCTCCACACGGCATCATACAATGGTTATCTCGATGTTGTGGAGACTCTCATTGAAGGAGGAGCAGATCTAAACATGGTTGATAATGATTGGAGCACACCTCTCCACACGGCATCATATAGTGGTCATCTCGATGTTGTGGAGACTCTCATTGAAGAAGGAGCAGATCTAAACATGGTTGATTATTATGGCAGCACACCTCTCCACGCGGCATCATACAATGGTCATCTCGATGTTGTGGAGACTCTCATTAACCATGACGCAGATCCAAATACGACTCATGATGATGGCAGCACACCTCTCCACACGGCAACATATCGTGGTGATCCCGATGTTGTGAGGGTTCTAATTGAACATGGAGCAGATCCAGATACGGTTGATTATGATCGGAACACACCTCTCCACACGGCATCAAACAATGGTCATCTCGATGTTGTGGAGACTCTCATTGAAGGAGGAGCAGATCTAAACATGGTTGATTATTATGGCAACACACCTCTCCACACGGCATTGTTCAATGGTCACCTCGATGTTGTATATATTCTCATTAACCATGACGCAGATCCAAATACGACTCATGATGATGGCAGCACACCTCTCCACATGGCATCATATCGTGGTCATCTCGATGTTGTGGGTGCTCTCATTGACCACGGAGCAGATCTTAACATGGTTGATAATGATCGGAACACACCTCTCCACGCGGCATTACATAGTGGTCATCTCGATGTTGTGGAGACTCTCATTAAAGAAGGAGCAGATCTAAACATGACTGATAAAGATTTGAGCACACCTCTCCACACGGCATCATACAATGGTCACCACGATGTTGTGGAGACTCTCATTGAAGAAGGAGCAGATCTAAACATGGTTGATTATTATGACAACACACCTCTCCACGCGGCATCATACAATGGTCACCACGATGTTGTACAGTTTCTCATTGGCAAAGGAGCAGATCAAAATTAGGCTGAAAATGATGACAAGACACCTCTCCTCGCGGCATCATCCAATGGTCGCCTCGATGTTGTACTGGTTCCCGTTGGCCATGAAGCAGATATAAATAGGGCTAATTAGGAGACCTCCCTCCGCGTTATCATCTTAGACAATTATCCCGTAAGTTAAGTTGGTATTTCGTACGTTCCGGTTTGTGGTGCACATTCACCCGACAATTGCTGTTGATAATTTATAATTATCATTATTCATTTAGGAACATAACTGTTTTCTTTTAGGGGAGATGATCACTACGTCGGTGGAAGATAGAAGGTCATTCCATTGAGCTGGCCTTCTCAAATACAAACCTCCTTTGTTAAAAGAACATTATAGGCATATATAGGCCTTTATTATTGGTAATGAATGTATTATATCACCCGTCGAAATCCACGGACAGCTAGAGCAGATTAGAAATACAATTTGAAGTATTAAATAGTGCACCATGCACAAATATTTCAGTTTCAGATAGATTGAAAAGAGAGAGGTCGAGAGAAGGGGGGCTGGGGGACCACAGACCATATAAACGATTCTTTGCTTTACAATGACTTGTGCTTTAGAATGTACCTCAACTTTGAAATTCACGATCCCAGGCCTATTCCGATCTTTCATGACATTTATTACCTCGATGTACTGTACACGTGAAATATTGAAAAAAAATTGCGCAAAGGGCTTATGATTTAATTCGAAAGTAAATGCTTTCCATATGGGCAAAATAATGTAGGTTAGTTATTCATTTGAACAGTCAGACATAACTTCGGAAAACCGAGAACAAGTGATATCTTTGAAAACAGCGAATAACGTACGCACAGTGAATATAGAGCCCATGTTTAAGGCAAAGATTTAGGGATTTTTGCAAAATAGTAACCCATTAGAGCGGCACATACCCGTATACCGTATTAGGTGACTTCCCCTCCCCCTGCCCCAGGGCTACATGAATAGCATTGTACAGATGAAGTGAGCGCAAGCTTTACCTCCTTCTGATTGGATGCCATTTTATAAAGGTCACCTTTTTAAAGTAAGTGTTTCTCTTTTCATATAACTTTTAGGACTTTTGTAAAGGTATGGCAAAAAGTCAGTATAGGCCAATGAATGTCTTGTGCTACATCAGAGTTGGACGGTAGCATTCATGCATGTAGATTTAGCACAGTGTACCTGGTATTGCCCCGTGAGTAACATTAGGTCATCTGTACATTGAATATCTATTTTATACCGAAATGTTATTTGATGAGGTAACGTGCATCGTTATCATCATACACTACTATTATATTACGAACTGAATTATATGAATGAACGAATTAGGATCTTTGTTTTATAATGTTGAACAGAAAAGAACGTTGACATTTTGGTAATTGATAAATTGATAACTGATTTGTATGTGATTTTAATATGTCATTAAGTTAAAAATTTACTTTCCTTGTATGGATAGAAAATAAATGTAATTATGTTCTCTCTTTGTTACTTTCATGATAAAGCTGTACAAAATTGGCTCAAGATGTATTCACATTGCAAATACTTTTTTCTGTCAGATAAGAATTTTACATTATCATGTTTACTTTGCTCAGAATGCAGGTCAAAGTTTGTATAATTTAATCAAACGTATCTGATTTAATTAGTGGTTATTTTTTCTTCTTTTTGAGCTACAAAAATATTAATAATACTAACAATCATAATAATAATAAAGACAACAAACACAACAACAATAATAATAAGAGTTATATTCATGTATTGTTTACTCAGCGTAGCCTCATCTTTAGTAATACTGTTCTTTCTGAGGGCCTAGCATTCATATTATTATCCCGGATTTTAGGGGTTTGTCATTTACTATTATTGAAAAAAGAAAACTGAGATTTAGAATATGCAAAGTGAAATAATTAACATAAAGTGACATACAATAAAGAGGATTCAAAATGCGAATTCTGCATTGGAAAGCATGTTTTGAACTATTATTTAATTTGGTTCAAAACGTAAACACAAAAAATATTTGAATTTATTTTCGGAAATAAATGAACTACATGTACATAAAAATATGCATATTCATATGCAATTATTTGATTATTTTGTGAAATTAATCCAAGGTTGATTAGAGAGATCTGATTTGAAGATAGGATAGCACTAGGAAAATGGCTTGTATTTACACATGGATGTTTTTTTATGTTTTTAATTATCTTCATGTGTCATAAAGCTTTAGATTCTTAAACAAAGAAAGTACTGAATATGTATTTGTATCAATTATATTGTATGGCCGTATGCGCTATTTGAAAATTATCGAAATTTAACAGGATCACCGGTAAATTTTTATATTCAATTTTTAACACATCCACAGGGGCATCCAAATATTTCAAAATTGTACAGAATATTTATCCAGCCAATTTTAAAAATTTCCCAAAACTTTGTATCACCTTTAATACCAATGAAGTTACGACAAGGGTTGGATTGCCTTTTTAAGTTTTAAGTGTAAATTATCATAGCTTCAATGGGTCATTTTTATAATGTCATCAAATTTAATGCACACATTTTATGGCTTGTCCTAACCTAAAAACACGGAATGTATGCAATCCTTATTATGACTATTGAAATACAGTTATTTGTAACAGTTTCATGAAATAATTTGCAACGAGGCACTTAACAAAGATGTGTCATGTGTGCATTCAATTTAGTGGTATTACGAAAATGGCCTATTGAACAATAGCTGTCATAACTGTACAGAGAGTAAATAAGTAGGTTACAGTCCTTGAATCATTCTTCATTCTCCTACTCTTCAGAGTGTCACCACAAAGTATATAAACTTTCTAAAGTTAGTAACTGTGCGTTTTATCCTTTAACAAAAAAATCTGTACTTGTTTGGAATAAATCTTGTCAATTGATATTTGTTTCTCTTACAGTTGTTATATTTTCTGATTTGTAGATTTCACGAGTTTCTAAAAAAATGACGCAGGACTAAACACTGTGTATGTGTGTGTGTGTGTGGGCGGGCGTGTGTGCGTGTGTGTATACACGTTTACATGTAAATGAAACTCACATTTATATAGAGAGTGAAACCTCAGTATAAAGAGCTCTGATATATTAATGTATCTGTTATAGCAAGCTTATTTGTGTTGGTCCTAGCTCTTTATATTCTTATAATATAACTAAATTCCTGATATTACATGATAATTTTCTTGGGCCCTAGTACCTCGTGCGAACGATTTTCTACTGTATACATAACAACTCGATATTAGACAGGGTAAGGAACTCTGTTGAAAAGTTTAGGATTGACAAGATTAGGGAAACACTCAATTTGACCAATAGGGCTTCTTGAAGTTAAGATTTAGAACTTTAGAAACTTTACCTTATTGTGTAGAGCATATTTTGTAAGATGGTGGTGGCTCTTCGTCAGAATCAACTCTACATCCTGAACTTTGACCCATTCACCTCCATTGTCTGGAACCTAGCATGCACTACTATTTAAAAAAATAATAATAATTGAGGCAATTTCAAACAATTTACGTCGACAACTTAAACTTCTGCCCGGCACCATCGATTTAACGGTCACAACCAACAAAAGGAAGCAGTGAAACTTAATGGCAACCATTCAAGGAGCATTGTTGAAGAAAATTAAAAAGCACTGAAACACTGAAAAGACTGAATCGATATTTGAGCCAGAGAAAAGGAAACAGCGCCATCTAATCATCGTTGATGAATAACTCGAAGAACAGTATAGCCAAGCGGAAATAATTTTTTTCAGATTGGACAGCCTTAAAAACTAACAACAACAACAAATCATTCAAGTTCTGAACAAGGTAACATTTTGCATACCCCGCTGCACAAACCTGCAAGTCATCTTAGTCTTAATCCTAATTCAATGAGGACCCTTGAGAAAAGAAAAGAAAAGAATATAAATCATAGCAATTTCAGAAAGTAATACATATCTGAAAAAGACAGTGTTGAATAATCCCCAAAACAATTAAACGTACATTAACTCGAATTTAATGTTGATACAAATATTTTCTTAATAAGATCTTTTTAGTGTTTCATGATTACATTGTGCTCAAAACCTCATAAGGATTGTTTTCCCCTCTTTTAAGATGTAATTTTTCGCACTGTGATCTCACAAATCCTACATAATGTATACCATCACACCAAACCGCAAACTAAATTAAGTTACCATACCCCATATACTCAAAGATTGAAGAACTAATTAATTGTCAATATTATGTATGGCCAAGGCTGTTTTGAAGCAATTCATCATTTATTCACAAACACTGTTCATGTTTTTGACTGGATCCTGTTCCACTCTTCAACATAGATTGCTTGGAGATGGTACATGTATGAAGTTGGACATCGTTTGTTCATCGAGTGTGTTGATGTGTCACAATGCCTAATATGAGCTTTACTGAGTTAAGCTTTGGTGATAAGCTATGTAACTCCAACAGGATAGAGCAGAGAACAAGCAGAGATATCCCCCGTTAGAAAATGGTGAACATTCCCATCAGTTTAGGTTTTATTCAATCTGTAAAGATAATGCACAGCAAATAACATATTTTGAGTTATCTTGTTCATTGTTTATCAATCTGAGTGTGACATGTTCTTGATAAATGGTTTATACGTAATAAATACCTATTTGTCTGATATGTTTCTTATTTCTCGTTGATATAAGACAATAAATTCCATGTACAGAACAAATCCTAACGTCTTTTTTTTTTAATTTCCCTTGTAAATAAATCCAAAAGAATCTACAAATACATACTTGACATAGTGAACTTTGTCATTTTACCAAACTCTTACATGTATCTAACTCACGACACTAACACATTGTCTGTAAATCCCTTTTTTCCACAAGAATCCAAAACCATTCAAAATTACTTTGAACATTTTTTTTAAAATGTTCCCCATCATAAGCTTGTCAAACAAAACCAAAAACTGTCAACTGACACTTTTCGTTAATTCTGTGTGCAAATGAAATATACGTTTGTGAGCCTTTTTATACTTTGAGAACAAATTGGCAACAATATCCATGAGTTTGCAACACAAGTCTATAGACATACACGTTGTACACTAAGTTCAACCTGATTTCACCATGTGTACGTGTACGTTTATAATGAACTTTAACTTTTGTCAAGAACTTTTCTTAGCCTTTTTTTACATAATCACATCATCAACACATTATATAATTAATCCATTAAACTTACTTCTGTGACGGAACACAAATAACATTGCTGAAAACAAGCACAAAAATAGACTTACTGCTAACAACTTCGCTAACGAATGAAAGTGATAGGGACGACTGACGGTGTCGTACTTTTGCCAACGTGTAAAAATTGCTATGGTATCTCTAGAATGAAAAGAAAAACATAACGGCGCTTTAACCCTCATAACTATTGAGCTTTCAAAAGTTACAGGAAAAATTGATGTCTAATTAAAACAAACTTTTATTGATAAAATTTCCTTAACATGCAAAAATCTATTTTTTACCAAAACACCAAATAATCCTCATACAACTTATTTGGAAGTGTGTTTCAAACTTATAACACAGCTAGGGAGTTACTTTAATGAAATGAAGCTATTTGACTAACCTCATAATCCATAAACAGTCTACTCACATATTCCTTGGATGGGAGAGAGATGTACTGATTTATACAGCAAACCTTCAAAAAATCTTTCAAAGACTACTTGTGATCAAAATGTCACAACGTACCGTGTCCGGGGTGGTCCTCGGACATCCACATATATCCGATAGGCCTTTTGGTCGCCAGCCACTGACCTCTTTAACATTTAATAACAAGTTTGAAATTTAAAAAGAAATAAATCCTAACAGAAAAGGCATAAATATTCACTCCTGAATGATAAATACCTATAAACCTAAATAACAACAACAACAATTTTCTTAGCTTTTCTCTTAAACCATTGGTCGCTTATTAACATGGATGAGATGAAATGATTGTCACATTTACTGTTCTTGCTGATTTGAATCTTTCAGGAGCATCTTCTTCCTTTTGGAGGATATAGTTCCAGTGGATCATTCGTGAGAACGGAGCCTGCTGCTTCCTAAGATAACTACCGCTATTTGTAGCCAATGAGAACTGTATTCACCCATGTAGGTTGCTACCACGTCATCTTATTCTCCTCTCTCTCTCTCTCTCTCTCTCTCTCTTTATTATTTATTTGGGGGCTCCGTATGCACCTATATGCCATAAAACGAACAAAACATATTTGAAGAACGTTATGAAAATACATAATATAGTATTAATGACTGCTTTGAGAGAAATAGTATAGTATTAATGACTGCTTTGAGAGAAATAGTTGTTTTATTACGCTCAAGGGAAGGTTAGAATTGTGCTATTCCCCGAGGCTTGCCGAGGGGAATAGCCCAATTGTAACCTTCCCGAGAGCGTATGAAAACAACTATTTCTCGAATATTAAAGCAGTCATTAATACTTTTATATGCCGAAAAAAATAGACTAAAAAATAAAAAATAAAAAATAATTTACATTTTTGTCGAAGACGGGATTCGAACTCTTGCGTACAACAAGAGGTGTATCGAAAACCAACGCTTAGACCACTCGGCTATCGCGCGCCGTTAACATGCTTGGCAGTTTTCTCCAATATATACATTAAAATGGATTGAAAACGGCTCCGCGTGAGGGATGCTTCGCAAAAGCTCCATGAAACGGACCCTTCTTTTACTTTTGCAATGCATATTGGCACGAACTTAGATCAAGATCTATCGGCAGATGTTGTTTTTTTGTTTTTGAGAGTTAATTTTCGTCTTCATGTCAACAATGCAAGATAAAATTGTCGGTAAGATCGATCGAGATTCAATTGTATTGAAATTGCCGACCAATTTTTCGCACACGTATGGTATCCTCCATCGCTCAAACCATTTTTTAACATGTAAACCTATGGGGTAACCATGGAGACTGACCTATTTTTTTAATTACCATGGTTATTAAAAATATTGAAATGTTTTAAGCATGGTTACCGGGAATTTTACAGGAACAGTTGAAGTTTATGAATGCAATTCGACCAATCAGATGGCTGGATTTCTAAGTGAGGTATATAATTGTTTATATACGCTCAAGGGAAGGTTAGAATTGTGCTATTACCCGAGGCGTGCCGAGGGGAATAGCCCAATTGTAACCTTCCCGAGAGCGTATAAAAACAACTATTTCTCGAATATTAAAGCAGTCATTAATGACGTGACTTAATGTTATCATGTGGCGCGGTCTCTCCGCGGTATGCTGGTTCGCCGGTGTCTGGCGGTGTTTCGTCGGTGTGACGTGGATCGACATGATGTATGTTAATTCATTTTATTTCAACTTAACTATTGCTTATTTGTATTACTTATGCTAAAGCCAAGGTATTATCATACCCCCCCCCCCTGTAAATCCCTATTCTCATGTCAATCATAATCCAGTCCTTAATGCTGAACGTTGTTTCCTTCTCACCCCCTTAGGTATAGCACATAGGCTTACCCACCTTTCTCTGTAACTTAAAGGTAGTACGTTTCGAAAACAATTCATCACTGTAAATTTAAACGATAACAATACTCAAAAAAAAAAAAAAAAAATTAAACTTTCTTAAATTACAAATTTCTAAGTTTTTTTTTATTTTTTTTAAAATTAATGACCACGTTTGAACGCTGTCACCGGCCCCGAGTCTGTCTGATAGTCACGCACAAGTGAACATCATGTACACCCCCCTGATTTTGTTGGTTTTTGCCGACACCCATTATAAATGCACTTCCACTCTTACACGCACATGCACGCACCAAACACATAGTATTCATTAATACTGGTCGCAATATCACATTTTTAATCCTTATGGCTTTAAATGATATTCTGAATGATCAAGTTTATACACCCCAGAGTAAATATTATACTACTAATGAATTTAATTCAAATTTTAATTCTAATATTCCAGTAATAACCTTCACTGTTTTAGTTTATTAAACATCAATATTCGAAGCTTACAAAAAAATTTCGATAATTTTGAAGAATTTTTATCTATCCTAAACACATTTTCATTTTCTTTAATAGGACTTACCGAAACCTGGTTACACTCAACTTCTCCTCCAATATTCAACATTGAGAATTATGAATTTATTCATTCAGACCGTAAAAACGGAAAGGGGGGAGGTGTCGCTTTTTATTCTCGTAATGATGTACAATTTAAAATAAGACATGATATTCAACTGGAAGGAATAGAAACATTATTTTTAGAAATTATTGATGATAAACATAAGAGTAGAATCGTTGGGGTAATGTACAGACCACCTAACAATGTAGCCGACACATTTTTTGATGAATTAGAATCATGCCTTGAATTTATTTCTAGAGAAAATAAAGATGTATATATTATGGGAGACTTTAATATCGATATATCCTTACCTTTTACCGTTCTTGGCCAACACTTCACTAATTTATTATCTTAATTTTTTTAAACCTCTTATTAATAAACCAACTAGGATTACAAACTTAACACATACTATAATTGATAATATTTTCTCAAACGTATTAGATAATAAACAGAATGGAATAATATATTATTATGATATCTCAGACCATTTACCAATATTTACGATAGGTCCTAATGATAAACACCTACAAATTCCCAATAAAGAACATACAACACGACGTAAAGAAACCAAGCGTAATATTGAATCCTTAAAGATAGACTTGAGTCAAGAAGATTGGTATGATATTTATTTTGAAAGAGATGTGAACAGTTCATATCAAAAATTTATAAACAAACTTCTTTGTCATTATAATAAAAATGTGCCCCTCTCAAGAATTAAGTCAAATAAAAAGAAAAATATACGACCATGGATTACTCAAGGTATACTTAAATCAATATCTACCCGAATTCGTTTATATAAAATCTCACTTCGATCACCTACAAATGAAAATCAAAATAAATATAAAAAGTACCGTAATAAATTGACTTCAATTATTCGTTTATCACGCAAATTATACTATGGTAATAAAATTGAAAATAATAAAGATAATAATCAATCATTATGGCAAACAGTTAATGACATTTTGGGGAAGAAAAAGGATACTCCAAATAATATTGGATTTAATGATAATGGGCATCACATAGACCCAAATAATGGTGCTGAGGCATTCAATAAATACTTTACTAATATTGGACCGGATTTAGCTTCCAAAATAATCAATGAAAAGAATGATTTTTTAAAATACTTAAATAATAACGTTAATCAATCCTTATTTTTTAATCCAACAAATATTCAAGAGATTTTAGAAATTGTTCGTTCATTAAAAAGCAGTAAATCTAGTGGCTACGATGAGCTAAGTGTATCTTTATTAAAACAAATAATTCACTTCATAGCTTCCCCGTTATCACATATCTTTAATTTATCTCTTTCCCAAGGGGGTTTTCCCGACCCACTTAAAGTTGCAAAAATAATTCCGATATATAAAAAGGATGATCACTCTAAAGTTTCAAACTACCGACCAATTTCTTTACTACCAAGCATTTCAAAGATATTAGAGAAAATAGTATATAAACGATTATATTCTTTCTTAGATAGCAATAACTTTTTAATTCCTAATCAATATGGATTTAGAAAGAACCACTCTACTGATTATGCTATTCTACAATTATGTGACAAAATAACCGATTCCCTTTCTAAAAAAGAA
The DNA here is from genome assembly GCF_000002235.5 of Strongylocentrotus purpuratus. Classification (NCBI taxonomy): domain Eukaryota; kingdom Metazoa; phylum Echinodermata; class Echinoidea; order Camarodonta; family Strongylocentrotidae; genus Strongylocentrotus; species Strongylocentrotus purpuratus. The sequence continues at coordinate 7,549,275 of NW_022145606.1, read as the reverse complement.
CACACTGTAGGTGTTTTATGGACTTATCGAAAGCATTCGATACCATGGACCATCGTACAATATTAATACATAAATTAAAAGCATATGGAGTTAGAGGGATTGTACTTTCTTGGTTTGAAGACTATTTGCGTAATAGACATCAATATGTTATGTTTAAATCTACAACATCTAATATTTCCACCATAGAATGCGGAGTACCACAAGGCTCCATATTAGGTCCCCTACTGTTTTTAGTATATATGAATGATATTGTTAATGCATCACCACTCCTAACATATGTTCTGTTCGCAGACGATACCAACGTATTTAATTCGCATAAAGACTTAAACATTCTTATTACAACCCTCAATTTAGAACTAAATAAATTATCATCTTGGTTCAAATCCAATAAACTCTCTTTAAATATTAATAAGACTAATTGTATTTATTTCAAAAACATACACTCTAAACATGTACTTCGTTATAATATTTTTATAGATAACATGCCCATAATTGAAAAAGAAGTTACAAAATTCTTAGGTGTAATGATTGATTCAAACCTAACTTGGAATAGTCATATTAACAACATTTGCATGCTAGTCTCGAGAAGCATAGGCATTTTATATAAATTAAAATACTATCTATCGCAAAAGTCACTATTTATGCTTTACAATTCCTTCATTTTGTCATACATATCTTATTGTAACATAGTTTGGGGCAATAGTAGTAAGATGAAAATTATGTTAATATATCGTCTCCAAAAGAAAGCACTTCGTCTTTGTACACATTCACATTATTTAGCCCATACTGATCCAATATTTTGTAAACTAAAAACATTAAAAATCGCGAACATTCACAGTTTTCAAACTGCAATCTTTATGTATAAATGTTGGATAAATACTATACCTTTGGCATTTCGAAATATTTTTGTTTACAATAGTGATATACATTCTTATCCCACACGACACTCATCTGATTTCCACTTAACAAACCCCAAAATTATTATGGCCTATAAATCGATAAGACATCATGGTCCAGACATTTGGAATGCTTTACCTGACAATATTAAACACTCTGCAACTCTTTTTTCATTCAAAGCATCGATGAAAAAATATTTAATATCTACATATTCAAAAACATCATGAGGGTCTCAGAGGTTTTGATTGTTTATTTAAATTAATTTTAGATGACCAGTTCATTAACAATACGAATCGAACACTTACTTCACCTGCACACACCCACTTGCACACACTTGCACATTTTTCTTCTTTTTTTCTTTTTTCTTAATTTCTTTCCACTTTTTATTCAGATACTTTCTGAACAAAATCTTTATATGTGACTCTCTATTCCCCTACATTCTCCTAAAATAGCGCCATGTACCCCCCCCCCCCCTTCCCGGCTGCTATCGCCTCAAGCTTCTTTGCTTATGATAGTTGGCCTCTGCATTTATGTTGATTATTTTTACTTACCTCCATACTTTCAAGCTTTCAATTATGTATTTTTTTTAAAAATATTTTATTTTGTGTGTATTAAGTTGTCACTCTTGATGTAAATCAATTATATTATATACTATTATTGTTATTTGAATTTTTTATATTTGATTTATCAATAAATGCAGAAACATCTGCTAAAAAAAAAAAAAAATAATTGTCGAAGATGGGATTCAGACCAAAGGTAATGTTACTAAAGCCAGCGCCTTAATCCGCTCGGCCAGCGCGCTCTGTCAACATGCACAGTAGTTTTCTTTAATATATACATTAAAATGAATTGAAAACGGCTTCGCGTGGTCGATGCTTCACCACTGCTCCATTAAACGGGCCCTCCTTTTACTTTTGCAATGCATATTGGCACGAACTTAGATCAAGATCTATCGGCAGGTGTTGTTTTTTTGTTTTTGGAAGTTTATTTTCGTCTTCATGTCAACAATGCAAGATAAAATTGTCGGTAAGATCGATCGAGATTCAATTGTATTGAAATTACCGACCAATTCTTCGCACACGTACGGTATCCTCGATCGCTCAGACCATTTTTTAACATGTAAACCTATGGGGTAACCATGGAGACTGACCTATTTTCCCAATAACCATGGTTATTGGGATTTTGAACTGTTTTTTAACCATGGTTACCGGGAATTTTCGGGAACAGTTAAAGTTTATGAATGCAATTTCGACCAATCAGATTGCTGGATTACTTAAGTGAGGTATATAACAAGAAATGCAAAACAGATGCAAGCACAAAGTTTAGATAGCAAGAAGGTAATTAAATATTGCATTGCTAAAGCAAAAATTATCTTAATATATACCTTTTCTCGTGTAGAATTTTATTTCCAATTACAAATATTTATTTTATTTCCCTCTCTCTCTACTTTCAAGGGTTAATTGACAGAATATCACACAATTTTGTATCCATGTGGCATTTTTTGTATGGGGGGGGGGGGGGGGGGCGGTGAAAAGCATTACATAAGGCCTGTTGGTCATACAACTGGAGGCTAATCCTAGTGATTGACAACATTCGTTTCATTTTGGGTAAACACCCGAACTACTCGTCTTTAAGCTATTTAAGTTTGGTTTGCGATGTCATTGTGAAAACATTAACTAATGACTCGCCCTAATTTTGATATGTTAACAATATTTTCATAATCAGAATACCAATCTTATAGTAAAAAAAAAAAAAATAATAACAATATTAAAAGTGATAATGAAAAGAGTTATAATAATGATAATAGTAATAATAATAATACACATAATCGTCATAATGATACACAATTATGACAATAGTAGTATTAATAATGATTATACTAATACCAATAACATCAAACATACTCCTTTTACAACTACTACTAGTTCTATATAGGCCTACTACTACTCATACTATTACTAACAATATAGATAGCAACAATGATAATTATTTGTATAAATGTAAGTAGTATCATTATTTACGTAAGATGTCTGATGTTTTTACTTCATCGCCGTAGCCCTCAGCGAGAGATTTCATCCCCGGCTTCATCCATAGTCAAGAGATCATGCGCTAATTAACATAATGGCTTCACTCGTCGTTGCCAGGAAACGGTAACACAAACGGTGTCCCCACCGAGCACAAGCATCGGCGCGTCGTGAATTAATCAATATCTCGTTATATGGGAAGGAGATCATCATAATATGCATATGCGGACTAAAAATGCTTGACAAATACCGTGGGAGAGTACCTGAAAGTAAACACCCACCACAGATGAAAAGGGGTACTCACCACGATCATTCACATTTTACATGTTTTAATGTACATATAATATGCGCTAGCTGTTGTTAATTTTTTAAAACTCGGATCGCATTCGGATTGTGTATAGTATGCGCTGAGCTTTAGAGACTGGTATGTGTTTCATTGATACTTCTTTTGTCTGTCCCAGTCGACTAGCTGCGCCTATAACGACAGGGTGGCAATACAAAACGGACTAGATAGATAAAGATTCAGAGAGATGGAGAGATGAAGAAAGAGAGAGACAAAGACAGACAGAGAGAGAGAGAGATGAAGAGAGAAAGAGATGAAGAGAGATGGAAAAAGAAAGTGATATAGAGAGAGAGAGAGAGGGAAAGAGAGAGAGAGAGAGAGAACGAGAGAGAGAGAGAGAGATATGAAGAGAGAGAGGGATAAAGAGATATATATAGAGAGAAATGAAGAGAAGAGATGAAGAAGAGAGAGAGAGAGAGATGGAGAGAGAGAGAGATATGAAGAAGGAGTGAGAGAGAGAGATGAAGAGAGAGGGATAAATAGATATATAGAGAGAGAAATGAAGAGAAAGAGATGGAGAGAGAGAGATACTTCTCTTGTCTGTCCCAGTCGACTAGCTGCGCCTATAACGACAGGGTGGCAATACAAAAACGGAGTAGCATACTTCCGATAATGCAGAGCAAATTTAACCGGTATCAGTAGATGGGGAATCTTTTGAAAAGAACATAATAGTAGTAATATAATAATAATATATTTGTCCATTTTATACTACACCGGCTGCATAACAAGAAGCCTCAGGAGCCCCCATGATAACGGGCTCAAACATTCAATGAAGTTTTTTGTACTGGATACCCATTCACTACCTTGGTTGAGAGTGGTAATTGTAGATTATACTTTCTCGCCAAAGTACATTAGTGTCGCGCGGTGGGACTTGAACCGCGAGCCATTTGATCCACAGTCCGATGACGGGTATTTACCAAAGACCACGACACCTCTACAAGCCAAATTTCGTATTTTAGCGATGCCTTTTCGGCAAATTATTGAAAAGATCCCCTGGCAGTGCTCCATGCGAATATCACGTATCATTGTTGAGTTTAAGAATGATATTAATGCAAGCATTGGTCAAGCTGTAATAAACATCAGATTGAACATTAATTAACTTTCTAAACAACATTTTTTACCCGCGTTTTGTAATGATTTTAGCGCAGACATAAAATATACTCATGTTTTTAAATGCTGTTTCCGTAATATTGGACAAACTTGAACTGCTATGACAACAAAACAACAAACAAATCTTTACCAAATCTGTACAAGTTGGTATCATTTTTTTCACGATTAAATATTCTCATCCGTCATGTTATTGGAATATTGTATTACGATTTTATTGGGTCACCATTTTGAGGTTAGGCCTATTGTCAACTGTTCATTGAGCCGAGTAAAAAAGTAAACAGAAACTAAATTACTTTCGTATTTACATTTCTACAATATACATTTGTAAATCCGTACCGAGGAGTGGGGGGATGATCGGCGATAGCCGAGCACGAGCACACGCCCACACTAATTTACGCAAGAGCGCGCGATCGCGCACGCACAAACACACAACATACACACTTTTTTTTTTTTTTTAACAATTTTGTTTTATTTCTCCAGATATATAATACAAACCATGACATACAATTGAATAAAATAAACATATTCAATATTAATGCTTTGACATAAACATAATTAAACACAAACTTATTTGCAGTATAATATAACTTAGCAACAAAGTAAACGTATAAGTACCTAAACATAATATGTCAATTGTAAATGTTATTTACTTATATATTACAAAAAAAAAAAACTTAAACAAATCTGGAGATAATTTTACTGAAACAATCCTGCCCCTTCCCTGCCCCCTCCATCACACAAACATACTCACCCTCTATCACACAAACATACTCACCCACCCACACACATACTCACCCACCCACCCACCCCCCCCCCCCCCCCCCCCACACACACACACACAGAGTACTCACTCAGTGGATGTCTGCCAACATTCTCAACTCAAGAAAAATATACTAAATAAGTTATCCAGGCCGCAAAATCGAGTTACGCTTTTAACAGGCTCACGGTAGAGAAGAAAGCAAATCTTAATTAATCTTAAGCTGCTCCCACTTCAAGAAATGTGATCCTAGCTTTCCCATTTTAATTGCTATTTTCTTTTCCTCATCCCTATACTTAAAAATGCTTTTTTTCATCTTTTCTAAAGTTATTACTCGCCCCCCCCCCCCGATCTTGACATAAATGTTACATACTTCACCATGAAAATGATGGTATTACACATTTTTATTCTATATGAACTACCTACCAACCCAACAAATATATCTCGCCATTCTAAATCTTTAATTTCATCTAACTCAAAAAGTTGTATTAAAGCCTGCCATATCCTTTGAACGCTCCCACAAGATAAAAATAAATGTTTGTATGTTTCTATTTCCTGCTTACAAAACGAACATAAATTATCACCAACAAAACCAAATCTATGAAGATGCTCATTAGTGTATATGGCTCCATGCAATAATTTAAATTGAAATTCACGTTGTTTTCTAATGAGTATAGTAATTCTTGGTCTAACAAATATTTCTTTTAATTCTTTATCTATAAAATCATAATCATTTTGCCCATCCCTTACCTGCAAATCATACGTTTGTTGCAGTGCTTTGATAAAATAATCATAGATTGTTCTTGAACCCACATCCACAAACTGTATTTTTTTACTAGAAATATACACACACACACACACACACACACACACGCACACACATAAACACACGTATACACACAAACGAACAAACAACAAACAATATTAGAGAAAGAAGACGATTCGTTGTACCGTTCTCGAAAATAATCCTCGTCAGAATTCAGTTTTTACGTTTCATTAAATCATTAGGGAAAGAAGACGATTCGTTGTACCGTTCTCGACTTTTGATCCTCGTCTGAATTCAGTTTTTCCCTTCCCCCCTCCTTCGCGAAGCGCGGAAGTTTTTACGTTTCATAAAATCATTGGAGAAAGAAGACGATTCGTTGTACCGTGCTCGACTCTTAATCCTCGTCTGAATTCAGTCCCCCCCCCCCCTCCCGCGCGAAGCGCGGAAGCTTTTACGTTTCATTAAATCATTAGAGAAAGAAGACGATTTGTTGTTCCGTTCTCGACTCTTAATCCTCGTCTGAATTCAGTTTTTCCCTTCCCCCCTCCTGCGCGAAGCGCAGAAGCTTTTTCGTTTCATTAAATCAATAGGGAAAGAAGACGATTCGTTGTACCGTTCTCGACTTTTGATCCTCATCTGAATTCGGTTTTTCCCTTCCCCCTCTCCCGCGCGAAGCGCGGAAGCTTTTATGTTTCATTTAATCATTAGAGAAAGAAGACGATTCGTTGTACCGTTCTCGACTTTTAGTCCTCATCTGAATTCAGTTTTTTCCTCCCCCCCCCCCTCCCTCCCGCGCGAAGCGCGAAAGCTATTACGTTTCATTAAATCATTAGAGAAAGAAGACGATTCGTTGTACCGTTCTCGACTTTTAATCCTCATCTGAATTTAGTTCTTCCCTCCCCCCCCCCCTCCTTCGAGCCAGGGAGGATGCATACCCCCATCCCCTCCGGGATTTACGCCCTGTACATAATTATATCATAATTTCCAAATTTACAATTAAATTTATCAAAACAAATAACCATCACGGACAGAATACTTATAGCCCTTTTATACTGAGCGGCGAACTTTAGACCGTTCCTGAAACGGTCTAACCGGCAACGGGGCTTTATACTGACCGTTCGACCACACACGGCGCAAGATCAGTGCAGTCGTCGCGGTAACCGTCCTATTGTTCCCTTACCTCCCCTAGATCGCGCGGACGGGAAAAATTGTTCTGCATTGCTAGCGCGAGAGAGCGGAGCATGGATGCCGTGCAATATGCAAAAGACTGCGTGGCCGGCCGGGGCGCGGCCCAATGCATTTTGTGTATATAGTAGGATTCTTATTATTGTGAAGTTTATGAAGTGCTTGTTCGCGCACGTCGCGCTACTATTCTTAATGATAGTGGCATACTGTATACGTGTAGGCTATACAGTTATACATACATAAAAAATAACTAATTTCTCATGCATTATGCTGAAATTGAAACAATCACATTTTTTTCCTTCTTCTTCTTCTTCCTTTTTTTTCTCTCTTTTTTCAGGGGGGGGGGGGGTGATTGTACAGGCCACCCCCCTACTTCAAGCCAGGGGGGATGCAGCCCCCCCCCCCATCCCCCCGGGATTTACGCCCCTGTTTGTGAAGAAGCATCTAGCATAATTCACACGCGAATGATGGTTGAGTGCGTTGAGTGCGTCACACTGCATTAACTGGGAATAGAGCTGCGTGCATTGTAGCCTGTACTAAACGTCACATCATACATGCTTCCTATGAGGTCGCGCTGGGTTCTTGTATTTCGGAATAACAACATTGCCATATACGTAGGCCTTAGCCGCCTATACACATTCGAGATTCGACTACGTTGAGGAGGTGATGGATGTGTGACATTAATGGGAGAATGGAAGACCATCATGCTAATTCGGAAATGGAGCGTACCTATGCAGCTGATATGAGCGATTAATATAATATATAATGAGGAGAAGTGATCTCTTACAGCTCGGGCAAGACAAATCACGCGGTCTAAATGATATATATCGACTATTCAGAAAAGAAATTCATGTCATATTTCCATTTGTACAATATATGTTTGTGCGGAAGCAGCTAACATATTTCCCAGCCGGGTTACGGTTGAGTGCGTTAGGGTCATTATGCAGCAACGGGGAATAGAGCTGCGTGTATTAATTGTAGCCTGTATCGAACGACATAGCATAACAGTTTCCATGGAGATCGCGCTGGGTTATTTAATTTCGGAATAACAATTAACATTGCCATGTCTGTCTGTAGGCCTAGGTTGATATACATTCGAGATTTGACTACGTTGAGATGGGCTTTGTATATTCGGAATAACAACATTGCCCTATCTGTAGACATATGTTGCCTTTACACATGCGATATTTCACTACGTTGAGATGTTTTTTTTTAATATTCAGAATAACATTATCTGTTGGCCTAGGTCGCGTATACACATGCGGGATTTCACTACGTTGAGGAGGTGATGGATATGTGACATCCATGAGGGATTGCAAGACGGTCAGGTTTAGTCGAAAATGGAACAGACACGAACAATTAATAGAATCTATAGTGAGAAGAAGTGATCTCCTTTGTGTGCAATAATAACTACGCGGTCTTAATGAAGTTTGCAGGTGCATTATTTATAAACCACTGCCAGACGTAATACTCGGAGCAGATAATAACCCACACGGTAGAGTCTATCTATCTATCTCCGTTCCATAGCTTGGAGTCGTTAGGGGCGACAATGAAATAGACCTAATGACACAGATTCTCAATAACTTCATATCTTCAGGTGTAATACAGTTTTAGTTGGCTGATCAAATAGCCTATACTTTAGTCTAGAAAGTACAGACAGACACTCAGATCAGTTGAATTCTTATCATGGATGGGGACAAGATTCAAGGAGAAGACCTTTCTAAGGCTAAAAAGTACGATTTGACATCTCTCCATGCAGCAGCATCCCATGGTCACCTCGATGTTGTAGAGTTACTCGTTGGCCAAGGAGCAGATCTAAATATAACTGATTATGATGGCAGTACACCTCTCCGCGCGGCATCATCCAATGGTCAATTCGATGTGGTACAGTTTCTCATTGGCCAAGGAGCAGATCTAAATAAGACTGGTAATGATGGCAGGACACCTCTCCTCGCCGCATTATCCAATAGTCACCTCGATGTTGTAAAGTTACTCGTTGGCCAAGGAGCAGATCTAAATAAGACTGGTTATGATGGCAGGACACCTCTCCTCGCCGCATTATCCAATAGTCACCTCGATGTTGTAAAGTTACTCGTTGGCCAAGGAGCAGATCTAAATAAGACTGGTTATGATGGCAAGACACCTCTCCACGCGGCATCATTAAATGGTCACCTCGATGTTGTAGAGTTCCTCATTGGCCAAGGAGCAGATCTAAATAAGGCTGATAATGGTGACAGGACACCTCTCCTCGCCGCATTATCCAATAGTCACCTCGATGTTGTAAAGTTACTCGTTGGCCAAGGAGCAAATCTAAATAGGACTGAGTATGATGGCAGTACACCTCTCCGCGCGGCATCATCCAGTGGTCAATTCGATGTGGTACAGTTTCTCATTGGCCAAGGAGCAGATCTAAATAAGGCTGATAATGATGGCAGGACACCTCTCCTCGCCGCATTATCCAATAGTCACCTCGATGTTGTAAAGTTACTCGTTGGCCAAGGAGCAGCTCTAAATATAACTGATCATGATGGCAAGACACCTCTCCACGCGGCATCATTAAATGGTCACCTCGATGTTGTAGAGTTCCTCATTGGCCAAGGAGCAGATCTAAATAAGGCTGATAATGGTGACAGGACACCTCTCCTCGCCGCATTATCCAATAGTCACCTCGATGTTGTAAAGTTACTCGTTGGCCAAGGAGCAAATCTAAATAAGGCTGATAATAATGGCAGCACACCTTTCCATGTGGCATCATCCAATGGTCACCTCGATGTTGTCGAGTTACTCGTTGGCCAAGGAGCAGATCTAAATAGGACTGATTATGATGGCAGGACACCTCTCCACGCGGCATCATCAAATGGTCACCTCGATGTTGTCGAGTTTCTCATAGGCCAAGGAGCAGATCTAAATAGGGCTGATAATGATGACAGGACATCTCTCCACGCGGCATCATCAAATGGTCACCTCGATGTTGTCGAGTTTCTCATTGGCCAAGGAGCAGATTTAAATATGACTGGTAATGGTGGCAGCACACCTCTCCATGTGGCATCATCCAATGGTCACCTCGATGTTGTCGAGTTTTTCATTGGCCAAGGAGCAGATCTATATAAGACTGGTTATGATGGCAGGACACCTCTCCACGCGGCATCATCAAATGGTCACCTCGATGTTGTAGAGTTTCTTATTGGCCAAGGAGCAGATCTAAATAGGGCTGATAATAATGACAGGACACCTCTCCACGCGGCATCATCAAATGGTCACCTCGATGTTGTCGAGTTTCTCATTGGCCAAGGAGCAGATCTTAATAGGGCTGATAATGATGTCAGAACACCTCTCCACGCGGCATCATCAAATGGTCACCTCGATGTTGTAGAATTTCTCATTGGCCAAGGAGCAGATTTAAATATGACTGGTAACGGTTGCAGCACCCCTCTCCATGCGGCATTATCAAATGGTCACCTCGACGTAGTAAAGTTTCTCATTGGCAAAGGAGCAGATCTAAATAGGGCTGATAATGATGACTGGACACGTTTCCGCGCCGCATCATCAAATCGTCACGTCGATTGTGCAGAGTTTCTCTCTTGCCAAGGAGCAGATCTAAAAAGGACTGGTTATGATGGCAGCACACCTCTCGGATCACAGTCAGTTGATACAGGTAAGTTCAGTTGGTATTTCGTACGTTCCCGTTAATGTATTGTACATTTCTTTGACATTTCTTATTTATAAATTATTATTTTCATTATTCATTTAGGAAAATATCTAAATCAATCGTTGATATTGGACATTTAGGAGGTGATGACCACCACGTCGTTGGTAGATTGAAAGTTTTTTCATTGAGCTTGCACAGTTATATTCCAACCTCCTTTGTTAAAAGAACATCATAGGCTTATTTAGGCCGTTATTATTAGTGATGAATGGAACACAATATTTGAACTAATGAAAGCCATCGAAATCCAAGGACAGCTAAAGCAGATGAAGAATACGCTTAAAAATATGAAATTTGTCAGCTTCAGATAGATGAAAAGAGAGAGATCGAGAGAAGAGGGATTGGGGACCACGAGTACTACAGACCATACAAAACATGGTATTCTATACAATGTGCTTCAGAAAGTACCTAATTGAAATTGACAATCCCAGGCTCCATGGGGCTACGATCTTTCATGAAATGTGTTACTTCGACCTACTGTACACTTGAAATATTGACCAAATTGGGCAATTGGGCAACCGCATATCAGATAGTTATTCATTTTAACAGTCAGACACAACTTCGAAAAACCGAAAACAAGCAATATCTTCGAAAACAGCGAATTACGTACGCACAGTTAGTACAGAGCCCTCACCGTTCAGTGTAAGGCAGTGTATACAAACGGCATGGGGAAAGTCAACCTGCTGTTGATATAAGTTTTCAAAAAGATAATGCATTAGCTTCATTATGATAACAATCCATTGATTTGTCTGATAAATTTCCTTTTAATTGACAAGCATTTGAAGAAAATATATCCACATCATTATTTTCAAGAAATCAACAGCAGCTTGACTTTCCTCATGCGTTTTCTACACACTGCGTGGCACCGAACGATAAGGGCTCTATTTTCACATTCGCTGTTGTCGAAGAATTTGCTTGTTCCCAGTTTTCCAAATTTTCCAAATTTGTGTTTTGATTTTGAATGAGCCTCTAAAGTTTAGCCGAGCCAACCGTCTTCATTTCGTTTGGACATTATTAAGTTCGACTCCGCTAGTCACCATCATAGACCACCAATGCAAATGCACATTCAAAGGCGGCACCCCGGGGGTGGTACTTTTCAACTACCCTTAAAGTGCCCATTTTTCTTTCTGATAAATGCCCCCCCCCCTTTTTTTTTTCTTAATAAGAGCCTCTTCCCCTTCTCATAAATGCCCCTTCTCACATTACTGATAAATGCCTCTATAAAGAGCTGATAGGTGCCCCTTTCCTTTTTTTTTTAAAGTGTCCCTATAAATCTCAGGTGAGTGCCTCTTTTCAGGTACAAGAAGTGCCTCCTAACACATCTGGTTAGTGTCCCTTCACCTCTTATAATTGCCTCTTTTCAAATCTGAGAGGTGCTCCTTATATTTGGACAAGTGCCTCTTTTCTTTTGTATGCCTCCTTTTCATTAAATAAGTGTTTCTTTGCATCTGCGGTGAGTGCCCTTATTCAAATATGAGAGGTGCTCTCTTTAATTTTGAAATAAGGGCCCATTTTCATCTCTGATAAGTGCCCCTTTTTTTAAACACGTGCTCCCTTATTTTTTCTGATAAGTGCCATTTTCCTTCTGATAATTGCCCCTTTTCCATTTGTTATAAGTGCCCCTTTTCCGTTCTCTTGAGTGCTTCTTTTTCATTTCTGGTGAGTAGACCTACCTCTATCAGGTGCGAGAAGTGCCCCATTTTTGCCTCATAAGTCCTCTTTTTACTTGCTCCTTTTCTATTCTAATATGTGTCCTTTTCCTGTCGGATAGATACCCCCGTTTCCTTTCACCATAAAATGTACTGCGAACGACTGAGAGCAAAATTTTCTTTAATTTTACCCAAAGCTCGCTCGCATTTAAAGTTGATATAATTGTGTCGCTTATTAACAGTTCTATTCCTTCTTTCATGATTGTATTGTGCTTACAGGTAAAGCCAGTTTTGGAAACGCCCCCCTCTCAAAAAAATAAAATGGAAGCTCTTACCAATCATGTGAGAGAATATGTTTTGACTCATACGTGATGATACAAATTTTGCCGAGAAACCGTCTACTAATTGTTATATTTGGTAAATTATTATATCTATTTGGGCCCGATAGATATCGCGCGCGTGTCGCGTAGTCCCATATACATCTTTCTGTGTATAGTGCTTGTAACTTTACCAAGACTGGGCCAAATTTCCAGAACCTTGCATTTATTAATTGAATAATACGTACATACGAGACACAAAATTATATCGATGACAAAGAAAAACACATGAATTCAATTCCCGCAGAATATCCTGAAACTTCTACCTCCTTCAAGCTCACTCCTCCGTCGTCTCCTAGGAAGCGTCCCATCGCTCCTCCTAAACAGATATTTGAGACCTCGAAGTGGGAGGAAGAGGCGACGGATGTTTCCGGTCAGCAAGCTTATGCTCCTCCATCTCCTGTCACTAGATGTGCATCTCTCCTGGATCAGCATCTTATCATCAGTCAGGGTAGGTGGTACTCTCTCTGTATTTCGCAACAAACAAAAAACGCGCATACGCGAATGCGCGCGCGTTTTCGTTCGTCATGGCCGAACGTAACATAATTCCACTTTTTTTTAAACAGGATATTCCTCATTTTTACCCGAACAATATGAATCAAAATGCATTTGGAAGGAGAGCGGATAGTATGAGGAAACATGGTAGAGGTGAAATAAGAATACTAACGACAAAGGAAAGAGCTAGAGAAAATTAAGGAACATCCTAAGACGTAAAAGAGGAAGAACGGGAGCCAAATTAAGGCGAGAAAATGAGAGGGTGTGAGAGTAGAGAAACATAGAGGCAGAGACACGGGGAGACAGGATAAGAGAAGAAGAGGGAGGCAGATCAAGAGAGGGAGACGGAGAGAGGAAGAGGTTGAAAGAGTAGAGTAGAGAGAGAGAGAGAGAGATGCACCTAATAATGATGCATTCACTATTTACAGCATGAATAGCATTGAGTATTCATTATACAGAGAAAGAGAAGGTATAGACATATAAACATTGCATATATACCTGGGCTAAATAACTGGAAAAATATAAACTTCTGAGAAGGAAGGGAAAGTGCCGTTTTTGTTGATGAACACCCTTCCCCACTTACAAAAACGCTCCGCCGCCCCTGTGTACATTCGTTTACAGCGTGTGAACAGATGAGATAAGAATAAGCTACCGTTTCTGCTGTACATTTTGTGCTACAACACACCCATCACGGTTTATGACGTACGCCCGTACGTGGCAAAGCCGTTCCTATGTCGAAGCATTTGACCTAAATTTCGTTTGTTCAGGTTGCTGTGTTTATCCATGGACCTAATAGGTAATAGATCCATGGTGTATCTAAGACTCGCTCTCCCGGGATCTCTCTTTCACTCCACTTGCTCTGAAAGAAACCCGGGAGCATTGACCCACAACTATAGAAAAAACAACAAACTAAATATGAACCTTATCAACCACCTTCTGGCTGGTCCCAGTCATTCCCAATGAGAGCGGATTTCTAGGAGGCAGCAGCAAAAACATTAAAGCATGGAACCCGCCCCCCCCCCCCAACAACAAAAACATAAAATAATAATAATAATAATAATAATAATAATAATAATAATAATAATAATAATAATAATAATGATTAAAACAAAATAATAATTATAATAATATTAATAAAACAATATACAAAATAAAAAATAAAAAAAATAAAATAAATAAAAATAAATAAAAATAAAAATAAAAATAAAAATAAAAAATAAAATAAATTGATAAAAAAAAAAAAAAACTTACCGTATTATCTTAAATATTCGCAAGTGTATTTTTAAAGGTACTATTACCCATTTGCAGGCCAACAAATGTAAAGGTTAAATTCCAACGGCATTTGAAAGATAATACATTTCCCTTAAAAAAAGGGGGGAGGGGCTTGAAAATGTCTTTAAGTGGGAAAATAACGACTATTAGCTGTCAAGTGTTACTAAGACAGGGGGTAATAGTCTGATGTTCAGACCATTGTACGGGATGGTCGTACGTTTTGTGTTGCGCAAAGATTCAATCAGTTTAATTTTGACAACTACAAAACGTGGGTTATCGATGAAGACAAATGCTCATGTACTCTTTACAGTTCATGATATGTATGTTATTACCAAAGAGAAAAAATCCATTCAGTCACTCAATAGTGTCTGACAGTGAAGTCTAGCAAGTAAACGGGTTTCCTTGCATAATTTGAATATTAGGACACTGCTAACGTTTGAATTTCACAGATAGGACATACATGATAATTAATATCATAATTCCTGCAAAGTTCTACGAAATTTGATGTTGGCTGCAAAAGGGACATATTGGCCCGTATTCACAAAGGAGGTTTGTCGACAAACCTTCCGTGTGAATACGGGCCTATATAAAATTCCCATTATTTACTTAAGTCAATTGTGAGAACAACCATGACTTAATCAGGAAAAAAGTGATCGAATACACCTTAAACAAGAAAATCCGTCTTTGGTTGTTTCTTTATAGATCCAGTCGTTGGTTCAAAAAAGGAAAGTGGGAGTGTCGAAAAACAGGTGGATAACGAAGCAAACGTGCAGACCTCAAAAACAGAACAACAGTACATAGACTATGCATCTTCTGAACAGGTAGTAGAAGATGTTATTCTTGATTCCATTGGGGCATCCGATCAGCAGTCAGGCTCGATTCGCATCGAGAAGTATGGCATTGATGTCCAGTTTCATCCAAGTGAGATTAGGGGCGTTGAAGACATCCAGGCAGTACCTGAGGTTCCAGCTGAACTGGTAGACCTGTTGACGGAGGACCAAGCAATCATTTGTGTTGGTCTTAAGGCGTCACCGTCTGATGCAAAGTTTAAATATCCAGTAAAAGTGACGATGCCCCATTCAGCAATTTTTACAAGTCCTGAAACTGCCTCTATTGGGATTTACCATCGGAAAAGCAGTAAGAATCTTTACAGTTAACAACTAAAAGAATCATACTCTTACCAAGTTCTATATTTTTGAAGTATGTGAAAAATTAACTTGTGCTAACCTATGTTTCTTGAGAATGTGACATACATTTAAACTTACTTTAAAAAGTATTGAACACAGGTCCTAATTCAACAAGTTCAACTTTCATTGTTGATTTAGGAAAAACACGATAAACATTAAATTAACAAAGGGTACAATTAATTTAGTTGTTTATTGCATGTCTTTTTTCAGAAGCATTATATTAAAACGTTATCAACATTCAATCACCTATCGCGACATCGAGTGATATATTGAAGCATGCTTCATTGGCCGAAACAGAGTCCACTTTTCAAAATACATTGTAGTCGGGTCAATTTAGGGTTTGACCCCCCAAATGCATCAAAGAGAGTTTTTAGTATTTATGAATTCTTCAGCCCTCCTAATCTGTTTGTAAATAGACATTAAAATCACATCTCTAAAATAGTTGTATCATTATTTGTGGCTGTTCTAACGTATTGATGGTCATTTTGGACGCCATTTTGAAAATAACCAATTTCCGGGGGTCTGATTTTGTTTTAGCTCTTTAGTATGTTGTTTCCGATGTGAAACACTACCTGAAACTGTTCAAAAACCTTTGTCACAATAGGGGGGGGGGATTTTATTTCTCCATAAATTGAACAGACTATTAAAGCAGATATTCATTGATTTTAAAAACTAACTTTATTTTCATTATTGCAAAGTTGAAACTTTGATTCGACAATGTTATCAAAATTCAATGCTTAGAAACATTCGAAGTAATGATTACTATAAATTACAAAACGCTTAAATACAGCCCCGGTATAGCACCTGCAGAGCTCTCCGAACGCTGCTGAGATGTGTGAGATCACAGTATGGACATGACTTGCACAGGCAGACGATGTCCCATGACATCTCACACATTTTCAGTTCCTGTGTATTCATCTTATCTTGAGCTCTTTCTCTTACTTCACTACCGTCAGGCTAAATGTATAATCTATTGCCACCCTCTAAACCACCGCGCATGTTTTTATTTTGATGACAAATGCAGCGATACAAAAACAAAGGAATCTGTCGCTTTTAAACAAAATAAGACGCCATTGTATATTCAGCTGCACACACCGGGGTATGTTCGGCGTTTCGAGAGGGTACAAATGTCGTCCTTAATATCATTCCGGGGGTTTTTCAAGTTGAAAGTCTGGTTTCTGTGATGGTTAATTAACCCCTATCCTGTGTACTTACAAGCAAAATATTTTAGTTATCAGAATCGGGTCATATCCCCTTTTGAATGGTTTGACATGCCATTGCATTTATATACACTAAACTCATTATAATTTGAGAAATAATAGCTTTGCAATTATGTTCATTCTCTATGGGATGTCGTCTGCTTGGGCAGTGATGATCCATATAGTGACGTCATTAAAACATCGTTATTTTTCCGGCGAATCTCTCGTATATCCCAGCTGCTATGGAAGTGGTTGTATTTGTATAAATCACCCGATATGTAGTTGACCTAAAACTAACCCGCTTGCCATCTGTTAGCTTACCAGTTTCTAGTGATACATTAGTTGACATTTTGTGATCTTCTTTGAATTTCACCTTTAAGCGATACGCAATTCCTGTTTGTTTGGTATGTTATACGGGGTTTTTAAGAGAGAACACAAGACCTGAAGTCTGCAATTTCAACGACAAGTTGACACCGTGCCATTCGTTTTTGCCAATTGGGTAAATTGTTATTTCCCTGGCAAAATTACACAAATCCAAGATCATCGATTTCGAATTCTAACCCTTTTTGTGAGAAACCGTCTAGAGCAAAATTCTTTCTGCTTCAAGCATGACTACGTTTTTTCGTTTAAAGACGTATTAGCTGGTAGTAGTATTATAAAGGAAATCGGTGGTACATAGCTAGGGGTACTCGACCTCTCCGTCGCTTCTGCGTTTTCTAAAATATGTATTTTGTGTTTTAATATTTTGCCTTGTTTTAGATTTTGCAAAGAAGAACAAATTGCGATTACGCATATCTTTTGTGTTTTCAATTAAAAGGCTCCGACAGTTTTTCGTTGATTGCTTTTGCCAATGGTGACCCTAGATGCGTTGTTAGAGAGCGAGACCTTGACTTCTATATATCTCACTTCTGTGAATGGCGTATTGTTGCCTTCTTCACAAAAGCATTCTTCGGCAAACGTTTCACCTGTACGCCTTTTGTACCCAACCCGAGCCCTGGGAACGACGAGCATCTGTTGAGACTCTGCATTAGAGATAGCAACTACGGAGAAGCAGAGGTATGAAAGGGTCCAAGGGAAGGGGTAATGTGACACAGTTTGTTCAAAGACTACCAA
Organism: Strongylocentrotus purpuratus; assembly: GCF_000002235.5. Lineage (NCBI taxonomy): Eukaryota > Metazoa > Echinodermata > Echinoidea > Camarodonta > Strongylocentrotidae > Strongylocentrotus > Strongylocentrotus purpuratus. Next base: position 7,531,195 of record NW_022145606.1, on the reverse strand, counting down.
AGTACTTATGTCATATTCACTCATCGTCCATGTAACCGGTTCAAAACAACAGAGGTTCACCACAAAATGACCGTGCAACCTGGGCTGGTGATGGGCAAATAGACGATTTTGTATTGAAATCAAATGTAATGCGCAAATCTTTAAGTGCCATGTAACAAATATTTGTATTCACCTGTTACGACTAACTTATTTCAATAGTCACAATGCGATTGGCAACATTAATTGTTGGTAGGACAAACAGATTATAAAGAGTATCAAAGTGTAACGTCATAATACCCAAGTTGTCAAGGCTGCTGGTTCTAAACAATGTTGTTAAGCCATTGCATGCCATGTTTCCTTAATTAAGTTTTATAATTTACGTGGAAAAGGCACACACTTTTCCCCTCTTAATTTCATTTTGCACCTTAAATCTAATACACTTATTTACAACATACTTGCCCTTTCATGAATTTGAATGGATGAAGAAAAATAAAAGGTTTTGAATACCCATGTGACTCGTAATATATTGATGCAAAGACAGTGAGTTCGAACGAGAAAAAATAATTCGAACGGGAAAAAATGAATTAAATGACGATTCGTTAAATCGTATGCTCCTTATTTAAATTGGCATAACCTTTATTTGGAGAGCTTTTTGCATCAACATAATAATTGCGAAGAGTAATGAACATACATTCGAATGGCAGTTTGCAGCGGCGGCCGGTCGAGACTATCATGAATATGACTGTTCTTAAAATTAAATTTAATGACCAAACTGCTAAATTTAGCGTGAAACATATAGTTACCCTATACCATGAAAGGTAATCCAAGGTGCACACAGGTTTAAATCGATATCTGTAAAGGATGAGTATACTTGTTTACGCATTTTGTTATGGAATTCCAACATATGATTATTTGAAAGTATTCGCCATATGATATTAGAACAGGATAATCATTTGACAAAGAGCACATAGCGGAAATCATATTTGTCTTACTAAACAAAGTCAGAAATTTGTTTTGTCTGTGAGCTATTATACATTGTATTCATTGATAACATACATGTTCTGGAACATGTATTCTCAAAGATCACATTTGAACGTTAGTATTATTGATTAGGCAACTAGATAATGGCCCTTTATAAATTCCTGGATTGGATTTGGACTTAGATATTATACGAAGGCCTATGCAAATGAGAGAAACTTTGCAAGTTGCCAATGGCAATAGGTATATTAAACTTTTTAATCTGTGGAATTTACGCAGAATTCTGTATGCTTTTTATTGTGTGAACATTATACTATTTCTTTCATTTCATTATACCGCATGTGTATGATCAAAACTAAATATTTTCCTCTCTGTTTAAACACAACAAATCAGCCCGAACCAGGATACGTGACACCGATAAAGGGAGAAGAGTATTTTGTGGCATGGCGTTCTGGCGATCTTACGGTAACCTGTCAGGTAGACGATGGGGAAATATACACCAAGGCAAGTTCATATAACTGCTTTAATCCAGATCGACAAAACCAACTCATAATTGCCTAATCGATTTGTTCGCTATTCAGAGTAATGCATATGTTTGGTTGGTGTGCTTTCGGTCTATATGATCTGCCCGTAGCCTAGAAGAAAGATAGATGTAATACGCGGTCACGTACACAACCAAACGTCAAAGTGGAAATTCAGAGAAAATCACAAATATGTAAACTAATGTATTACTAGAAACCGGTAAGCTAACAGATGGCCATTGTACAAGTTTTAGGTCAACTACATATCGGGTGATTTATACAAATACAAATAAAATCACCTCCATAGCATTTTGGATATACGAAAGATTCGCCAGAAAAATAACAATGCTCAGTAATGACGTCACATAATGCACCAATACTGCCCAAGCAGACGACTTCCCATAAAGAATGAACGTAATTGCAAAGCTATTATTTCTCAAATTATAATGAGTTTAGTGTATATTAATGTGATGGCATTTCAAACCATTCAAAAGGGGGTATGAAACCGATTCTGATAACTAAAATCTTTTGTTTGTAAATACACAGGATAGAAGTTAATTAACAATAAAAGAAACCAGACTTTCAAATCGAAAAAACCCCAAAATGATATTAAGGACGGCTTTTGTTCCATCTTGACACGCCGAACATACCACAGTGTGTGCATCTGAAAATACAATGACGTTTATTTTGTTTACAAGCGACAGATTCCTTTAATTTTGTATTGCTGCATTTGTCATCAAGATGAAACCATGCGCGGGGTTTATAGTGAGGCAATAGATTTTACATTTAGCCTGACGGTAGTAAAATAAGAGAAAGAACTCAAGAGAAGATGAAAAAACAGGCACTGAAAATGTGTGAGATGTCATGGGACATCGTCTGCTTGTGCAAATCATGTCCATCCTGTGATGTCACACATCTCAGCAGAGTTCGGAGAGCTCTTCAGGTGCTTTGCCGGGGCTGTAATTTTTGTAATTTATAATAATAATTACTTCGAATGTTGCCAAGCATTGAATTTTGATAACCTTTTCGAATCAAAGTTTCAACTTTGCACTAATTAAAATAAAGTTAGTTTTTAAAATGAATAAATATGTACTTAAAGTCATGCAGCTCCAAATAGTTCCCTTCAACATACAATCCGTTATGTGGGGAGAAGCGTGTTAAGAGCTCCATTATTTCACCCTTGAACACGAACGTGTGCGCTTGACAAAAGTGGGTGTGCGTGTTCTGGTGCGAAGAGTCGTGTGCGTGTGTGTGTGTGTGTGTGTGTGCTGTGTGCGTTTGATTACTTAACCATTAAACAGGGGATCGAAAACACGTTATATTCTATAGAATGATACCTAACGGATATAATGTGAGACACATGTAGCAGGAAGATAATCTTTCATGACGGAAATAATTTAGGTAATACAATATAATTCATTGACATGACTGGAAGATCTAACGTGTATTCAAAATTTGCATTCTATGTCTTTCTTTACAGAAACGGCAGGAAACTTTGTTTCGTCACTCAATTGAGGTCAATGTACGGTTCGTCGTAAACACTTCAGCCGTTGCCAAATCTAAAGTCTACGTTCAGTTCATTTTGGAACAAAATACAACAATAGATATTATTTGTCCGGTGAATCTGTCAGGTAAGTGTTGATCGCTTGAAATCATATAAATGTAGGCCCCTAGCTTAGTTTTCAGCTGCATAGCAAAGAAAGGAAGAAAAAAGGAGAACAAAAAGGAAGAACAACACAATTTTAATATTTAAAACTAATCCACTGTTTCAGATGTGTCAGATGTCTAAACCAGAAAAAAAAAAAAAAAAACGCTGATGCCATAAAATATTGAACTAGTGAAATTATAATTTGGGTTTCTTTTTTCTTGCATCGTGGTTAGGTATTAAGAGTTTGCAATGAAATTACTTATCTCGGCCAAGCTTTGTTTTAGGTAAATGTGTCTTTTCCAAACGCATGGCGACGCCAAACTAATTTGTTATGTTTACCAATATCTCTCTCTGACATCATGTTTGGTTTTATCTGAAATACTATTAATCAAAGAAAATTTCAAAATTACAAGAAATTAGAAAAATGTAGGAAACTTGTACAATCGGAAATACTATTGGAATTCAGAATCTAATATAAAAGTAACACTAACGATAAAACACCGACGTGAATCAGTGTTTTTTGTTAATTCTTGTTATAGGAGACGAGGTAACACCTAGGGCAAACAGAGCTCAAAGGTAGGTTTACATATTCTACTATTATTATTATCTATTCGGCAAAAATAAAGAAAATCATTGAATAAAAAACAAAAGTACATTTGGAAAAGAGTCACGTGGATGCCGGAAAAAAAGAAAAAAGATTTAAAGTAAATAACTGGAACCCGAAGGTCTTCTTTTCCAATCCATGTGACTTTACAGAAAAGGTAACAATGATAAAATAATGATGTACAACAATTCATGAATCACTATGCAATTAACAACAACAATCATGGAGTAGATAAAATATAAAAAAATTAAAAAAATATCTTAACCAACATACCCCCCCCCCCTCCCCCAACAACAAAAGTGGGAAATACCGCTTTGTGTACATGTATATAGCACCGGGAATTATTCGACTCCGCTGCTGATTGTTTTTCCTAGTTGTTAATGTGCTTACATTTTAGTACTTCATTTTTACCACTTCCTCTTTTAGTTGGTTTTCATGAAGTCACATTTTCTTGGTTTCGGCAATTTGTGAGCAGTGGTGTTTTCTTCTCCATTTCGTAAAGTCCCAGTCTTTTATATAATCAATATTTTGATAGGTTTGAAGAGTTTAAAAGGAGCTTTATGAGACGATTCATTGGTTTATTTACATATTTACAATATATTACTTATTGTAACCTATATATTGTTTTTAACAGAAATATGCTCTACATGCAAAGTTTGTTTACCATTTTCTTCAACTTTAGACATGTTGTACATTTCCCACTGGTAAATTTGTCTACTCAAATTACTTTTATCATTGATAAACTTTTTTCCATAACCAGCTGTAGGCCTAAATATAAGTGTTAACATCGCAAACTAAATCTCGTTCTCTTTTTTAATCTCAGGCTTACCTACTCACCAGAAGTGAAAGATGTGCATTTGGAAAAGATCTCAAATGGACTCTATCCGGAAAATTTCTCCGCTCTGCACGTTGCTCTGGGAATCCAATCAAGTATTGCACAATGCATCCTAAAGAAGAACGGAAATGACTATACACAAACATACATGAAACTTCTGCAGATGTGGAATACAGAATCCCGTAGGACCTTCGAAGATCTGGACCAGGTTCTCGTTGAGTCAAAGGCTGGTGGTCTTAGATCCACCTATAAACAAGAGCAAAAGTAAAAAATATATTCACATGGACTTGCCTCGCTGAATATGAACAGAAAGAGAAAATGTACATGGCTCGCTTGGATAAATGACAACAATGTTAAAATCAAACAACTTTGGAAGCAATAAGGATCTTTTGTAATGTGATGACTTCATTGTTTTTTCAAATAAGTTAAATCAATGGTTCACTTCTGAAATGTACAGTACAAACAGGAATTTTCTCCACTGACATTATAATTTATTTTTCTTTAGGATTTCAAATACCGTTACATTACGGACTGTTTCGTACTTTTCCCGTAACAGTAATTAGATTAAATAGATATAACACTTAATGGAATAGCGTACCTGTCTCCAGATGTTGATTTCTCCTGGTACGCTCACATTGTTGTGTTGTTGTTGTTTTTAAGTCTTAAAGGCGTGTGTCATTCAATTATGAATATTTATGCCGAATTCAAGTTGTGTTTAAATTTTTTAATGGAAGCAGAAAAGAGAAGGACAAAAAAAAAAATCGACGCTGTTAAATTTTTCGCATTTTGCGGAGATTCCAGACAGGCTGTCTACATAAATCATTTGACCGTTATGTGTGTATTTTCTGGCCAGCCCGGTTCGGTACATTGAACAGGCTTCATCGCCTTCTCATTTCTGTACAAACGTTTCCAGACTTCCGTGTTTTGTCATTTTTTTCCCACGACAGTTCCGGACCCCGGTATGAACTCATTTGCATACAGCCAATCGGAAGAGTCTATCCAGCTAGCCAAACCCAATCATGTGCACACAGTGACCGTTGGGGTTACCGATAGGGTCATACTAACCATGCAAACCCATCTTTTTTCAACCCATCGACTAATAACATGCACAGTTGTAAATGAGGTCAATGAAGATCAAATGAGTTTAATGTCTTGTGCAATATAGGCCCCCTCCTAATTTCTGCTATCTATGTATTAATATATCGAATTGTATCTTTACTTTATTTCATAAGGAGACTATATTGACAAGACCGCCTTGGTCGTTGCTAATTCCCTTGATTCAATCTATAATAAAGTGCATTTGAGCTGAATGTGTGTATGTTTTTTTTTTTTTTTACATAACATTGAACTTGATCTTGCCTTGTACAAAATATCACTGGAGAAAAAAAGTATACGTTGGAAATGTCATTATTTGAAATATCTATACTTTTGTTATATTCATCGAGAAAATGTATTATCTTTTTCATGACAATTATAAGTATCATTATGATGAAATAAGGAGCAGTTACTAACTTCATCAAGTTTATATAGATGATTATGATATGTATACACATATTATTATTATTGCCTATTATAAATTATTTATTTTATCGTCTTAGTCCATGATATATAATTATTTAGAATGTTTTCTTTAATTATGATGACATTTCAGAACACTGTTTAAGATAATTAAATACAAGTATCAGTCTTTAAATATTTTATTTTTTGTATCATGCAATATACATGTAAAACTATCATTCAATTGATTAGTTTCCAATGTCACATCAATTACACTAGCTGTTCATTCTTTCCTTTTTGTTTATTAATTTTGTTACTCATGTCAAAAAGAAGAAGAACAAATAACCATTGAGTTGTATGACAATTCAAATCTCCAAAATTATAATATTTATAATCAAGGTTTTGCTTTACAATGATTATTTTGTAGGGTTCCTAAATAGATGAATAACATATAGATAACTTGTTTATTACCGTTGATGTTTTATTATCTCGATTTGTAATGAATGTTTCTTGAATCTTATTATGTTCCATGTACATAATTTATTTGTGTGACTCTACCAATGACACATACGTAATTTGTACTATACAGTGTCATGGAACTGGGTTTTCAATGTTCATTTTTTCCCCTTTATTTCATATCGTTTCTTACTATTTCTTTTGAATAAAGACGACACACAAATATAATTATGCAGCTGACATATATAAAATCACCATAGAACCATAGAACCATATAACCAGGATGGTTATTGCAAATGTAATCAATGCTGATCTCATTCTGTTTTCTAAATGGTTAAATTCAAACAGATGTTATGAACAAAAAATTCTGCTATAATTATTAAGTGTTGTAAATAATTGTGTTATTGCATTATTTTCATTGATATATCTTACTTCATGTATTGAATGCTGTATTAATACGCTGTTAGTTAAACTGTACGTTTTTATGGTATGCCCTGCTTTGGCAAATCCATTTTCTTGGGCAATGTGTGCTATATTACCACGACTTATTTTATTCACCGTCTATTTTGATTATGAAATGAATGCTTTACTTAGCATGTGTATCAATAGGGAGAGCAGACAAAGGTACCCCTCCCCCTTTTTGTTTCTCCTCAGTCATTGGTCGAATGTTTCCAACCTTTGGGGAGGGGTACCTCCATTTCTCCAATTCGAGTATCCCCTATAAGTATTACTTTGTACTTGGCTGTGCATCAGTGCACATCTTTTATTCTAAGCAGTGGGAGAGTCCTACAGTGGCTCAGTTTTATAATAGAAAGAGCACTCTGTGCTGTTGACGGTAAAGGTGCCTGTTCATGTGTTTGCTGCAGAAGAATGTGTGCAGAGATTTATTTCTTCTTCTTGTCCTTCCTGTATAATACGGACCGCCTTGGCGTTTTGATAATATTATCTTGTGCTTGTCATGTGGCAAGTGTAAAGAGCTTTATGTGCAGCTTAAAACCGAATTGTAATTCATATTTGTATTTGAAGTGCGTGTTCACGATGATTATACCTTATTTAACTGATTATCATACATATCATATTACCACTTTACATTATCTACTATGATATATATGTAGTAAGGATTACTAGTGACTTCTTTACTGGTGTAATTGTGTGGGCCATTGGATCAGGCCTTATACTGCATCTGATATGCTGATACTTGTGACTTTTATTTGGTAATGCTATTGATAATGTTTAAAACATTGCACTGTGTTATTGTCTATACGAACAAACTTAAAGTACTGTCATAATTTGAATTGTACTGGGTCTTTGTTTTAAGCACATTTTACTATTTTGTAATATATTATGACAACTACATGTATAGCATTGCAAGGTTGAAATGAGCACAAACTTTACCTCCTACTGGTTAGATTTCATTTTGTAAAAGGCACTATTTTGAAGTAAGGTTTTTTTCTTCTTCTTTTCATGTAACTTTTAAGACATTTGTAAAGGTATAGCACAAAGTCATTATAGACTAATGAAAGTCTTGTGCTACATGAGCGTTGGATGGTAACACTCATGTATGTTGATTTAGCACAGTGTAGCTGGTGCCGACCGGTGAGTAAAATTAAGGGTTCTTCTGTATTAATGTTGTATATATTTTATGCCAAGATGTTATTTAATGAGGTAACATGCATTGTAATTATTGGCACTACTGTAAATTTTGCTCACTGAATTATATGAATGAATGAATCAAGATCTTTGTAAAATGATGTTGAACAGAAATGTATAGTATTGAATATTTGATAATTGATTAATTTATAATTAATCTTTATTTGATTGACAGATTTCACTATCAAAGTGAACGTGACAAATTTCCTCTCCTTGTCCTACCACACAACACGCATCTTGACTATTGAAACACAATTAATTGTAACAGGTGAATTAAATACCTTTCAACGAGGCACTTAACAAAGATGTGTGTATTAAATTTCGTGGTGTTACAAAGAATTGTTGCATTGTTGAAGAAAAATGAAACGCTGAAAAGACTTAATCAATATTTGAGCCAGAGAAAAAGAAACAGCGCCATCTAATCTTCTTTGATGAACAACTCGAAGAACAGTATTGCCAGACGGAAATAATTTGTTTAGATTGGACACCACAACCGGATCCGACAGTGAATAGTATTTCAGTCGAAAGAATTGCCGTATTTTTATATTTGCAGAAGGACGTGAGTGAAACCGCCTGATAATCTGAAATACAATAGAAAACTCTAGACGATTTGTACATTTTTAATTCTTATTAAATCTTTTCTATACCATCAACATTCATGTCCAACTTATAGTGACCTCAAATAGCTTCAAACATCAAGCTGAATACAAGTATGTGCAATAAAGAATGTACACATACTAGACTGTAACTCAATATATGAAAACAAATACTCTGTGACAGCTAAAATGGAAGAGAGGGAATGATATATATTTATATAGAAAGGGGGGAAAGGAAATCAAATAGATGGATATATATATATAGACGCAGGTAGATAAAGACTCAGAGAGATGGACAGATGAAGAAAGAGAGAGAGAAAGAGAGAGAGATGAAGAGAGAGGGCAGACTGAGATAGATATAGAGAGAGATGAAGAGAGAGAGATGGAGACAGATAGAGAGAGAGAGAGATAAAGAGAGAGAGAGAGATAAGAGAGAGAGAGAGATGAAGAGAGAGGGCAGACTAAGATAGATATAGAAAGAGATGAAGAGAGAGAGAGAGAGATGGAGACAGATAGAGAGAGAGATAAAGAGAGAGAGAAAGAGAGAGAGATGAAGAGAGAGGGCAGACTAAGATAGATATAGAGAGAGATGAAGAGAGAGAGATGGAGACAGATAGAGAGAGAGAGAGATAAAGAGAGAGAGAGAGAGAGAGATAAGAGAGAGAGAGAGAGAGATGAAGAGAGAGGGCAGACTAAGATAGATATAGAGAGAGATGAAGAGAGAGAGAGATGGAGACAGATAGAGAGAGAGATAAAGAGAGAGAGAAAGAGAGAGAGATGAAGAGAGAGGGCAGACTAAGATAGATATAGAGAGAGATGAAGAGAGAGAGAGAGATGGAGACAGATAGAGAGAGAGAGAGATAAAGAGAGAGAGAGAGAGAGAGAGAGATAAGAGAGAGAGAGATGAGAGAGAGAGAGAGAGAGAGAGAGAGAGAGAGAGAGAGAGATGAAGAGAGATGACCAAAAAAGAGTGAGACTGAGATAGAGAAGGAGAAAGTGAGAGAGAGAGATAGATTAAGAGAGAAAAAAAGTGAAGGAGAAAATAAACAAGTATAGAATAAAAACCACCGCACACTACCCTCTCGTCCTCCAATCCGATTTTCAATGGAATTAAAATGTTATAGCATAGGAGCAAATAAAAGGGGCGCTTATAGAAAGGTAAGAAGGGGCATTGATGAAAATGGGAAGGGGTTGTTATTAAAACAATGAGAGATGCACTTATCACTAGTAAAAAAAGGAGCACTTCCGAGGCAGGAAAAGGGGCACATGTCAAAGTAAAAATGGCAATTATCAGAGGTTTTAAGGGGCATTTGTGAAAGGAAAAGGGGCACTTTTCGCACCTGAAAGTAAACACCCACCGCAGATGAAAAGAGGCACTCACCACGATCATTCACATTTTACATGTTTTAATGTTCATATAAAATGCGCTAGCTGTTGTAAATTCTTCCAAAATCGGATCGCAGTCGGATCATGTGGTGTGCGCTGAGCCTTGGAGACTGGTATGTGTTTCATTGATACTTCTCTTGTCTGTCCCAGTCGACTAGTTGCGCCTATAACGACAGGGTGGCAATAACAAAAACGGACTAGCATACTTCCGATAATGCAGAGCAAATTTAACCGGTATCAGTAGATGGGGAATCTTTAAAACAAACCTAATACAGTGTAGTAGTAGTAATATGATAATAATAATAATAATATGTCCATTTATATACTACACCGGCTGTATAACATGAAGCCGCACGAGCCCCCATGATAAGGGGCTCAAACATTCAATGAAGTTTTTTCTACTAGATACCCGTTCACTTCACCTGGGTGGAGAGTGGTAATTGTAGATTATATTTTCTCGCCAAAGTACATTTGTGTCGCGTGGTGGGACTCGAACCGTGAGCCATTTGATCCCCAGTCCGATGATGGATATTTACTATAAACCACGACACCTCTATAAACCAAATTTCGCATTTTAGGGATGCATTTTTTGCAAAATATTGAAAAGATCAACTGGCAGTGCCGCATGCGGATATCACGTCTCATTGTTGAGTTTCAGAATGATATTAATGCAAGCATTGGTCAAGCTGTAATAAACATCAGATTGAACAATATTTTTACCCACGTTTTTAATGATTTTAACGCAGACATTAAATAATTCCATATACCTGTAGTTTTAAATGCTGTTTCCTTGAAATTGGACAAACTTGAACTCCTATGAATTATCGCATCACAAAATGCTCTCTAAAACAAAAAACCCTCTACCAAATTGGTAAATGTTGGTATCATATTTTTCACAAGAACATATTCTTCTTCCTCACGTTATGGGATCTTATGCTAGTACTTTTGTTATTAAGCCACCCTGTATAGCATATTATCGTCTATTCATTGAGCCGAGTAAAAAGTAAACAGAAACCAAATTCATGCCATATTTCCATTTTTACAATATACATTTTTGAGGAAGCAGCTACCATAAATCACACCCGGATGACGGTTGAGTGCGTTAGGTTCATATTGCAACAACTGGGAATAGAGCTGCGTGTATTTATTGTAGCCTGTATCAAACGTCATATCATACAAGTTTCCTATGAGATCGCGATGGGTCTTTTTATTTTGGAATAATAACATTGCCATATAATTATGTAGGCCTAGGTCGCCTATACACATTCGAGATTTGACTACGCAAGGTTAAGGATATGGCACATTAATGGAAGTTTGGAAGACTGTCATGTTTATTCGGAATGTAACGTACCGATGCAGCTGGCAAGAACAACTAATATAATATATTATGAGAAGAAGTGATCTCCTTTCAGGGCAAGAATAATCACGCGGTCAAAACAAAGTTTGTAGGCTCATTAAACCATTGCCAGCCGTTATACTGGGAGCAAATAATAAGCAGCACAGTATTGCCTATCTATCTATCTTCGTCCCAGAGCTTGGAACCATTGGGGGTGACAATAAAAATGAAACCTGAGACGCAGCTTTTCCACAACTTGATGTCTTCAGCTGTTATACAGTTCTAGGTCGCCAATCAAAATAATAAACTATACTTCAATTATAATAGTAAAGATATTACAGGTAAACATTCAGATCAGTTGAATTATTATCATGTCTTGGAACAGGTTTCAAAGAGCAGCCCTTTCTGAGGCAAAAAATGATGATTTGACATCTCTCCAAGCAGCATCATCCAATGGTCACCTCGAGGATGTACAGGTTCTCATTGGCCAAGGAGCAGATATAAATAGGGCTGGTATTGATGGCAAGACACCTCTCTACGCGGCATCATCCAATGGTCACCTCGATGTTGTACAGTTTCTCATTGGCCAAACAGCAGATTTAAATAGGGCTGGTAATGACGGCGGCACACCTCTCCAAGCGGCATCACTCAAAGGTCACCTCGATGTTGTACAGTTTCTCACTGGCCAAAAGGCAGATCTCAATACGGCTGATGATGATGGCAGGACACCTCTCCATGCGGCATCATTCAATGGTCACCTCGATGTTGTACAGTTTCTCATTCACCAAGGAGCAGATCTAAATATGGCTAGTAATGGTGGTAGGGCACCTCTCCACGCGGCATCATCAAATGGTCACCTCGATGTTGTACAGTTCCTCATTGGCCAAGGGGCAGATCTAAATAGGGCTAGTAATGGTGGCAGGACACCTCTCCACGAGGCATCACTCAAAGGTCGCCTCGATGTTGTTGAGTTTCTCACTGGCCAAACAGCAGATTTAAATAGGGCTGTTAATAATGGCAGCACACCTCTAGAAGCGGCGTCACGCAAAGGTCACCTTGATGTTGTACAGTTTCTCATTGGCCAACAAGCAGATCTAAACAGGGCTGGTAGTAAGGGGCGTACACCTCTCCAAGTGGCATCATTCAATGGTCACCTCGATGTTGTACAGTTTCTCATTGGCCAAGGAGCAGATCTAAATAGGACTGGTAATGGTGGCACCACACCTCTCCATGCGGCATCATTCAGTGGTCAGGTCGATGTTGTACAGTTTCTCATTGGCCAAGGAGCAGATCTAAATACGGCTGGTAATGATGGCAGGACACCTCTTCACGCGGCATCATCCAATGGTCACCTCGATGTTGTGCAGTTTCTCATTGGCCAAGGAGCAGATCTCAGTAGGGCTGGTAATGATGGCAGGACACCTCTCCAAGCGGCATCATCAAATGGTTACCTCAATGTTGTAGAGTTTCTCAGTGACCATGAAGCAGATCTAAATATGGCTAGTACACCTCTCCACTTGCAGTTAATTGATAAAGGTAAGTTCAGTTGATATTTTGTACGTTCCGGATTATGTACTGTACATTTCTTTGACACTTCCTGTGTTTATAATTTATTATTTTCATTATTCATTTAGGGAAATATCTGAATCAATTGTTGATATTGGACATTTTGAAGAAAAAAACTACCCACTAGGACAACTACCCCCCTACAATAACCATCCTCTAGGACAACTATCCTAGGGGGTAGTTGTCTGGGGCGGAGTTGTCTAGGGGGTAGTTGTCATAGGGGGTACTTGTCCGGGATAGTTGTCCGGGGGTAGTTTTCCTAGGGGGTAGTTGTCTGGGGGTAGTTGTCCGGGGTAGTTGTCCCGGGGGAGTCGTTCTAGAGGGTGTTTGCCTTAGGGGTAGTTGTCCTAGGGGGTAGTTGTCCTAGGGGTAGTTGACTGGGGTGGTTATCCGGGGGTGGATGTCCAGGGGGAAGGTGTCCGGATACGATTTTGTTCATCGTCTGTTTTGAATAAACTACTTGTTTATGTTAGGCTTCCATGGAGAAGTTTCAATTGTTGTAAAGAAATGTTAGGCTTTTCAATAACAAAATCGAGCACGCGATCTTAACTCACTTGTAACTCACTTGATCCAGGATCATCTGTTGTTCCTATCCATGGTTTCCTTTGGTTAGGATTATCACCATAATTATCTGGGCCATCTCTCCACCAGTTCTCAAGTCCAGATTTGAAGCGATTGATTGTGGTACTCTCCACAACATCGCCTAGAAGACCATTCCACACATTGATTATTATCTGGCTAAATGAGTTTTTCCTTAGTGTCTTCCGGCATTTTAGCTTGTTATGCTTAAGTGAGTGACCATGGGTGCGACTGCACTTTGTTCTGCTCTTGAAGATTGTCAAACTGGTGCATTATCCTGGACACTTGAATCATATCAGATCGTTTCCGTCCGAACTGTAGAGTGGGGATTTTCAGTGCTTTGAGTCTCTCTGAGTAGTTTAAGTGTCTCACACTTTGGCAAGTTTTGTAGCTCTCTATAATGTACTAGGTGCAAGCAAAATATTTCTTTACAAGACAGTACACCATTTTGGTACTATCAATTGCCATCACATGGAAGATAAATTCATAAGTACCTAGGTTTTATAATTTTAAAGAAAACTGAATTTGAACCCCACACAACCCCCTCCCCCCCCTCTCTCTCAATAAAGTTAAGGAAATGTATGCACCCCCCCCCCGGAGCTACGTCACTGACTGTCCATTGTATTCCAGACAGTAGGTCTTACAAGTAAAATGGAAGCTAGAACAAGGATGATGTAGTAAATAATTGTTATAGCTACTGTTTCCGATAGTTGCAATTGGATGATCTCTTGAAGTTCAGGATTTACCATATTGATGATGAAAACGATGAATTTTCAACATGGATATTGGTATCATTCATGTAAACGATGAGGATAAAATAATGCTGTGTTTAAACACGGTAGCCTCGGCAGTGTTAAATCTGTTCCCTTTTTGAAAGCCCTGCAATCCTATGATTGTACACAAGGATCGAGCTTTTTGATATTTTGAAAATCAAATGTCTTCACAATTGAGAATACATGTACATGTATGTCATAAATTATCATCTTTAATGAATACACATATTTGTACCTTTCCCGAGTTTTGCTTGGTTATTTGGTACTGAAGGAACAACATGAAAGAAAACTATTTACATGACCACATTCATGTTTTATTCATTCTATTTCTAATACTTTCTCATGTTCTTAAGACACTATCATTTTTGTTGTGCATCGTTTTATCTAGCTTTATGTCTCATGACTATTTGTAGGGAAAAGCAATCATATCAACAAATATGCACCATTGCTGCTCTTCAATATGACTATGATATGCAATAGGAAATTAATCTGTCATGACTCATGATAAATTCGTTTAACAATTAATTTTACCTGATTGATTCCACTGTTCACAGGATTTAGTAGAGAGAGAGAGAGAGAGAGAGGGGTAGTATTGATCATTCTCACGATTAACGACGATGTTTTATTCTCATTTGTTCATCGTCTCTACAATGCTATTTACCTTTTTATGTTGGGCTTCCTGGGAGAGGTTTCATTTGTTGTAAAGGATTGTTTGGCGTGCACCCAGTAGGTCCCTCTGAATTCATTTTTTTCCTTCTCTTGAATGGATTTCAATAACAACATCGAGCACGCGATCTTAATCTTTAGAAATCGGATCGCAGTAGAATCGGGTAGTGTGCGCTGTGCTTTAGGGACTGATATGTGTTTCATTGATACTTCCCTTGTCTGTCCCAGTCGACTGGCTGCGCCTAAAAGAACAGGGTGGCATTTAAAAAACGGACAAGTAAACTTTCGACAATTTAGGACAATCTATACCGGTATCTGTAAATTGGTGTTTTTTTTTTAAAGAACGTAATAATATATATTTATGTCCTTTTGTATACCCCGGCTGTATAATGTCTAGCCCCATAGGTCCCCATGATAAGGTGCTGAAACATTCAATGAATTTCTTCCCACTGGGTAACCATTTACTTCACCTGGGTGGGGAGTGGCAATCGTAGATTATAATGACTCGCCAAAGCACATTAGTGCCGCGCGACGGAACTCGAACTATAGATCAAGACACATCTACACGAAAAATATGTCGTATTTTAGGGGTGCATTTTTCTGCCACAATGTTAAAAACATTATTGGTAGTGCTACTTGCGAAAATTGCGTGTCATTGATGAGTTTTGTAACGGTTTTATCTTTGATCGAGCCTTGGTCAAGCTCTAATAAACATCAGATTGAACACAAAGTAACTTTACAAAACATTTTTAAAGCGTTTTTAATGATTTAAACACAGACATAACATCATGCTAATGGTTTAAAATGGTGTGTCATTGATACTGGAGAAATTTGATCTCCTATGAATTATTGCATTGATCACAAAATGTTCCCTAAAACAAACCCCCACCCCTATCGAATTTGTAGATATTGATATCATATTTTTCACGATAAAATGTCTTCCTTCCTCACCTTATGCGAATATGCTTGTACGTTTTTATTGGGTCACCCTGTAAAGTGCTAGCCTTTTGTCGACTATCTATTGAGCGGAGTAAAAAAAAAAGGAAACAGGAACTAAATTTAGGTCATATTTCAATTTCTACAATATATGTTTTTTGAGGAGGAAGCTAGCATAATGCACATCTGACTGACGGTTGAGTGTGTTAGGGCCATGATGCAGCTACTGGAATAGAGCAGCGTCCATTGTAGCCTGTACTAAACGTTATATCATACAAGTTTCGTGAGATCGTGCTGTTTTTTGTATTTCGGAATAACAACATTGCCATATCTGTAGGTCTAGCCCGCTTATACACATTCGAAAGGAGGTGATAGATATGAGACAATAATGGGAGAATGTATAAGACCGTCGTGTTTATTCGGAAATGGAACGTACCGATGCAGCTGACATGAACAACATTTGATTAATAGAATGTGGAGAAGAAGTGATATCCTTTGTGGGCAAGAAGCGTTACGCGGTCTAAATGAAGTTTGCTGGTGCATTATAGAAGACCACTGCCAACCGTTTTACTCGGAGCAGATAATAAGCGGCACTTATAGTCTATCTATCTATCTTCGTCCCATAGCTTGGAGTCGTTAGGGGCGACAATAACTTCATGTCTTCATTGGCTGTAATACAGTTCTAGTTGGCTGATCAAATAGCCTATAAACTTTAATTATACAGTCTAGAAATTACAGGCAGACACTCAGATCAGTTTTATTTCCATCATGGATGTGGACAAAATTGAAAAAGCAGACGTTCCAGAGGCTGAAAATGATGATTGGACACCTCTCCATGGGGCATCATTCAATGGTCACCTCGATGATGTACAGATTCTCATTGGCCAAGGAGCAGATCTAAACAGGGAAGATAAGGATGGATGGACACCTCTCGATGCAGCATCATTCAATGGTCACCTCGATCTTGTACAGTTTCTTATTAGTGAAGGAGCAGATCTAAAAAGGGCCAATAAAGATGGTATGACACCTCTCTACACGGCCTCATTAAATGGTCACCTTGAAGTTGTACAGTTTCTCATTGGCCAAGGAGTGGATCTAAATAGTGCTTGTAATGATGGCAGAACACCTCTCTTCGTCGCATCATCCAATGGTCAACTCGATGTTGTACAGTTTCTTATTGGTCAAGGAGCAGATCTTAAAGGAGCGGATAAGGATGGAAGGACACCTCTCTACGCGGCATCAGCAAACGGTCACCTCGATGTTGTACAGTTCCTCATTGGCCAAGGAGCAGATTTAAATAGGGATGGTAATGATGGTAGCACACTTCTAGAAGCAGCATCTCTCAAAGGTCACCTCGACGTTGTACAGTTTCTCATTGGCCAAAAAGCAGATTTCAAAAGGGCTGGTATTGGTGGACGCACACCTCTCCAAGCGGCATCATTAAATGGTCACCTCAATGTTGTACAGTTCCTCGTTGGCGAAAAAGCAGATCTTAATAGGCCAGGTATTGGTGGGCGCACACTACTTCAAGTGGCATCTTCCAACGGTCACCTCGATGTTGTACAATTTCTCATTGGCCAAGGAGCAGATCTAAATAGTTCTAGTTATGACGGCAGCACATCTCTGGAATTGGCATCTCTCAAAGGTCACCTCGATGTTGTACAGTTTCTTATTGGCCAAGGAGCAGATCTAAAAGGGGCGGATAAGGATGGAAGGACACCCCTCTTCGTCGCTTCATCCAAAGGTCACCTCGATGTTGTACATTTTCTTATTGATCAAGGAGCAGATCTAAAAGGGGCGGATAAGGATGGAAGGACACCTCTCCACGCGGCATCAGCAAACGGTCACCTCGATGTTGTACAGTTTCTTATTGGCCAAGGAGCAGATCTTAAAGGGGCGGATAAGGATGGAAGGACACCTCTCTATGCGGCATCAGCAAACGGTCACCTCTATGTTGTACAGTTTCTTATTGGCCAAGGAGCAGATCTAAAAGGGGCGGATAAGGATGGAAGGACACCTCTCTACGCGGCATCACTCAAAGGTCACCTCGATGTTGTACAGTTTCTTATTGGACAAGGAGCAGATCTAAAAGGGGCGGATAAGGATGGAAGGACACCTCTCTACGCGGCATCACTCAAAGGTCACCTCGATGTTGTTCAGTTTCTTATTGGTCAAGGAGCAGATCTAAAAGGGGCGGATAAGGATGGAAGGACACCTCTCTACGCGGCATCATTCAATGGTCACCTCGATGTTGTACAGTTTCTTATTGGCCAAGGAGCAGATCTAAAAGGGGCGGATAAGGATGAAAGGACACCCCTCTTCGTCGCTTCATCCAAAGGTCACCTCGATGTTATACAGTTTCTTATTGATCAAGGAGCAGATCTAAAAGGGGCGGATAAGGATGGAAGGACACCTCTCCACGCGGCATCACTCAAAGGTCACCTCGATGTTGTACAGTTTCTTATTGGCCAAGGAGCAGATCTAAAAGGGGCGGATAAGGATGGAAGGACACCCCTCTTCGTCGCTTCATCCAAAGGTCACCTCGATGTTGTACATTTTCTTATTGATCAAGGAGCAGATCTAAAAGGGGCGGATAAGGATGGAAGGACACCTCTCCACGCGGCATCAGCAAACGGTCACCTCGATGTTGTACAGTTTCTTATTGGCCAAGGAGCAGATCTAAAAGGGGCGGATAAGGATGGAAGGACACCTCTCTACGCGGCATCAGCAAACGGTCACCTCGATGTTGTACAGTTTCTTATTGGCCAAGGAGCAGATCTAAAAGGGGCGGATAAGGATGGAAGGACACCTCTCTACGCGGCATCAGCAAACGGTCACCTCGATGTTGTACAGTTTCTTATTGGCCAAGGAGCAGATCTAAAAGGGGCGGATAAGGATGGAAGGACACCTCTCTACGCGGCATCAGCAAACGGTCACCTCGATGTTGTACAGTTTCTTATTGGCCAAGGAGCAGATCTAAAAGGGGCGGATAAGGATGAAAGGACACCCCTCTTCGTCGCTTCATCCAAAGGTCATCTCGATGTTGTACAGTTTCTTATTGATCAAGGAGCAGATCTAAAAGGGGCGGATAAGGATGGAAGGACACCTCTCCACGCGGCATCACTCAAAGGTCACCTCGATGTTGTACAGTTTCTTATTGGTCAAGGAGCAGATCTAAAAGGGGCGGATAAGGATGGAAGGACACCTCTCCACGCGGTATCACTCAAAGGTCACCTCGATGTTGTACAGTTTATTTTTGGTCAAGGAGCAGATCTAAAAGGGGCGGATAAGGATGGAAGGACACCTCTTCAAGTGGCATCATGCAATGGTGTGGATAAAGGTGGTATGACACCTCTCTTCACGTCCTCATTCAGTGGTCACCTCGATGTTGTAGAGTTTCTCATTGGCCAAGGAGTGGAACTAAATGGGGTTTGTAATGATGGCAGAACACCCCTCTTCGTCGCATCATCCACTGGTCACCTCGATGTTGTACAATTTCTCATTGGCCAAGGAGCAGATCTAAAAGGGGCGGATAAGGATGGAAGGACACCTCTCTACGCGGCATCACTCAAAGGTCACCTCGATGTTGTACAGTTTCTTATTGGACAAGGAGCAGATCTAAAAGGGGCGGATAAGGATGGAAGGACACCTCTCTACGCGGCATCACTCAAAGGTCACCTCGATGTTGTACAGTTTCTTATTGGTCAAGGAGCAGATCTAAAAGGGGCGGATAAGGATGGAAGGACACCTCTCCACGCGGCATCAGCAAACGGTCACCTCGATGTTGTACAGTTTCTCATTGGCCAAAGAGCAGATTTAAATAGGCATGGTAATGATGGTAGCACACTTCTAGAAGCAGCATCACTCGAAGGTCACCTCGATGTTGTACAGTTTCTTATTGGTCAAGGAGCAGATCTAAAAGGGGCGGATAAGGATGGAAGGACACCTCTCTACGCGGCATCATTCAATGGTCACCTCGATGTTGTACAATTTTTTATTGGCCAAGGAGCAGATCTAAAGAGGGCGGATAAGAAAGGCACGACACCTCTCTACATGGCATCATGCAATGGTCACCTCGAGGTTGTACAGTTTCTCATTGGCCAAGGAGCAGATCTAAAGAGGGCGGATAAAGAAGGCAGGACGCCTCTCTATATGGCATCATGCAATGGTCACCTCGAGGTTGTACAGTTTCTCATTGGCCAAGGATCAGATTTAAATAGTGCTAGTAATGATGGCAGTACACCTATAGAAATGGCATCACTCGAAGGTCACCTTTATGTTGTACAGTTTCTCATTGGCCAAGGAGCAGATCTAAATAGTGTGGATAAAGATGGTATGACACCTCTCTTCACATCCTCATTCAGTGGTCACCTCGATGTTGTAGAGTTTCTCATTGACCAAGGAGTGGAACTAAATGGTGTTTGTAATGATGGCAGAACACCCCTCTTCGTCGCATCATCCACTGGTCACCTCGATGTTGTACAATTTCTCATTGGCCAAGGAGCAGATCTAAAAGGGGCGGATAAGGATGGAAGGACACCTCTCTACGCGGCATCACTCAAAGGTCACCTCGATGTTGTACAGTTTCTTATTGGACAAGGAGCAGATCTAAAAGGGGCGGATAAGGATGGAAGGACACCTCTCTACGCGGCATCACTCAAAGGTCACCTCGATGTTGTACAGTTTCTTATTGGTCAAGGAGCAGATCTAAAAGGGGCGGATAAGGATGGAAGGACACCTCTCTACGCGGCATCATTCAATGGTCACCTCGATGTTGTACAATTTTTTATTGGCCAAGGAGCAGATCTAAAGAGGGCGGATAAGAAAGGCACGACACCTCTCTACATGGCATCATGCAATGGTCACCTCGAGGTTGTACAGTTTCTCATTGGCCAAGGAGCAGATCTAAAGAGGGCGGATAAAGAAGGCAGGACGCCTCTCTATATGGCATCATGCAATGGTCACCTCGAGGTTGTACAGTTTCTCATTGGCCAAGGATCAGATTTAAATAGTGCTAGTAATGATGGCAGTACACCTATAGAAATGGCATCACTCGAAGGTCACCTTTATGTTGTACAGTTTCTCATTGGCCAAGGAGCAGATCTAAATAGTGTGGATAAAGATGGTATGACACCTCTCTTCACATCCTCATTCAGTGGTCACCTCGATGTTGTAGAGTTTCTCATTGACCAAGGAGTGGAACTAAATGGTGTTTGTAATGATGGCAGAACACCCCTCTTCGTCGCATCATCCACTGGTCACCTCGATGTTGTACAATTTCTCATTGGCCAAGGAGCAGATCTAAAAGGGGCGGATAAGGATGGAAGGACACCTCTCTACGCGGCATCACTCAAAGGTCACCTCGATGTTGTACAGTTTCTTATTGGTCAAGGAGCAGATCTAAAAGGGGCGGATAAGGATGGAAGGACACCTCTCCACGCGGCATCAGCAAACGGTCACCTCGATGTTGTACAGTTTCTCATTGGCCAAGGAGCAGATTTAAATAGGCATGGTAATGATGGTAGCACACTTCTAGAAGCAGCATCACTCGAAGGTCACCTCGATGTTGTACAGTGTCTCATTGGCCAAAAAGCAGATTTCAAAAGGGCTGGTATTGGTGGACGCACACCTCTCCAAGCGGCATCATTAAATGGTCACCTCAATGTTGTTCAGTTCCTCGTTGGCGAAAAAGCAGATCTTAATAGGCCAGGTATTGGTGGGCGCACACCACTTCAAGTGGCATCTTCCAACGGTCACCTCGATGTTGTACAATTTCTCATTGGCCAAGGAGCAGATCTTAATAGTTCTAGTTATGATGGCAGCACATCTCTGGAATTGGCATCACTCAAAGGTCACCTCGATGTTGTAGAGTTTCTCACTGGCCAGGGAGCAGATCTAAATAATATTGTTGGGCGCACACCTCTTCAAGCGGCTTCATTTAATGGTCATCTCGATGTCGTACAGTTTCTCATTAGCCAAGGAGCAGATCTAAATAGGGCTGGTATTGGGGGGCACACACCTCTCCAAGCGGCATCACTCAAAGGTCACCTCGATGTTGTACATTTTCTCATTGGCCACAAAGCAGAACCAAATAGGGCTGATAATAACTGCAGCACACCTCTCCACGCGGAGTTTATCGATAATGGTTAGTTCAGTTGGTATTTTGTACGATCCGGCTTATTTTGTGTACATTTCTTTGACATTTTCTGTTCATAATTTATAATTAATATCATTCATTTAGAATAATATCTGAATCGAATGTTGAGATTGAATTTTTAAGGGGAGAAGACCACTACGTCGATAAGGTCATTCCATTGAGCTGGCATAGTCACAATCCAACCTCCTTTGTTAAATGAAAATTGAAAACTTGTATAGGCCTTTATCATTAGTGATGAATGTATTTTATTGCAACTAATGAAACCCGAGGAAGTCCGTGGATAGCGAGACAATTTGAGTAATTCTTTTTAAAATTTGAAACATGTCAGGGTCAGATTGATCGAAAGAGACAGGTCGAGAAAAAAATGAGGGGATGGGCCACGAGGAACACTGACAATACAACACATTGTATGCTTTACAATATGCTTTAGAAAGTACCTAAACTTTAAATTGACGATCCCATGTTTCGTAGGGCTATTACGATCTTTCATGAAATGTATTACCTCGACGTACTGTACACGTGAAATAATGACCTAATTGGGCAAAAACCTTAGGGATTGATTCGAAAGCAAATCATTTTAACATGGGCAACCCAGGATATAGGTTAGTTATTAATTTGAACAGTCAAACACAACTACGGAAAACCGAAAACAAGCAATACCTTCCAAAGAAGCTGCTATCGTAGGGCCTACGCACAGTGAATATAGAGCTTTCGCCGTTCCGTGCAAGGCAGTGTGAACAAAAGGCATGGGGAAAATTAACCTGCTGTTGAAATATATTTTTTCGAAAAGATAATGCTGTTCCTTATTTGTGTTAAAAAACCATTAATGATTCGTCTATCAAAAGGCAAAAATGGTAAGAAATATATCCATATTGATCAAGGACGCCCGACGCACCCCCCCCCCCCACAAAAAAAAAAGAAGAAAACCTTACCGTATTATCTTACGAAAATGCAAGTGTTTTTTTTTAAAATTTACATTAAAAAAAACATTGTGAGAACTACCATGACCTAAACCGAAAATAAGTAATTACATGTAGGCCTATATACACTTTAAACAGAAAATCTGTCTTCGGTTGTTTC
Organism: Strongylocentrotus purpuratus; assembly: GCF_000002235.5. Taxonomy (NCBI): domain Eukaryota; kingdom Metazoa; phylum Echinodermata; class Echinoidea; order Camarodonta; family Strongylocentrotidae; genus Strongylocentrotus; species Strongylocentrotus purpuratus. Next base: position 7,507,952 of record NW_022145606.1, on the reverse strand, counting down.
GTTGTAGATCCAGCCGGTGGTTCACAACAGGAAAGCGGGAGTGTCGAAAAACAGGTGGATAGCGAAGCAAACGTACACACCTCAAAATCAGAACAGCTCAACATAGACTCTGCATCTTCTGAACAGGTCGTAGAAGATGTTATTCATGATTCGACAGGGGCATCAGATGAGCAAGCAGGCTTGCTTTGCATCGAGAAGTATGGCATTGAAATCCAGTTTCATCCAAGTGAGATTTGGGGCGTTGAAGACATACAGGCAGTACCTGAAGTTCCAGCTGAACTGGTAGACCTGTTAACGGAGGACCAAGCAATAATTTGTGTTGGCCTTAAGGCGTCACCGTCTGATGCAAAGTATAAATATCCAGTAAAAGTGACGATGCCCCATTCAGCGATTTTCACAAGTCCTGATACTGCATCTATTGGGACGTACCATCGGAAAAGCAGTAAGAATCTTTACAGTTAACAACTAAATTATTCAAACCTTACCAAGTTTTTGTAATTTCTGAAGTATGTGAAAACTTGACTTGTCCTGAATTTCATGTTTCTAGAGAATGGGACATATTCAAACGTTAATACATCTAAAAGTATTCAACAAAGTCTGTAATTTCAACGTCAAGTTGACACAATGTCATTTGTTTTTGTAAATTGGGTAGATCATTCTATCCCAAGCAAAATGACACCAATCCAAGATCATACATTTCGATAAAGGGATTTGTTTTTAATTCTTTTTGTGAGATACCGTCTTGAGGAAATTTCTCTCTGCTTCAAACATAACTACGTTTTTTTTCTTTTAAAGAGGTATACATTGGGGTGATCTATCGTATAATCGGTGGTAAAAAGCTGGGGTACTCACCTCCTCCGTCGCTTCTGCGTTCTCTGAAATTTGTATTTTTTAAATATTTTTTTGCTTTGCTTTGTTTTCGATTTTGCAAACAAGAACAAATTGCGATTACACATCTGTCTTGTGTTTTCAATTAAAAGGCTCCGACAGTTTTTCGTTGATTTCCGCTGCCAATGGTGACCCTCGATGTGTTGTTAGAGAGCGAGACCTTCACCTCTATATTTCTCACTTCTCTGAATGGTGGATTGTTGCCTTCATCACAAAGGTATTCGTGGGCAAACGTGTCATCTGTACGCCTTTCGTACCCGAACCGAGCCATATGAACACTAAGCATCTGTTGAGGCTCTGCATTAGAGACAGTAACCAAGGGAAAGCGGAGGTATGAACGGGGAGGGGTATTGTGACAAAATGGCAGGAATTTACCAAGGAGGTTTGTCGACAAACCTAGGTTTATGTGCGTCATATGACGCGTTTCAACGCGTTTTTACAAACCTTGGTCTGTAAAAACGCGTCATATTACGCACATAAACCTAGGTTTGTCGGCAAACCTCCTTTGTGTATTCGGGCCAATTTGTTTAAAGACTAGTAAAGTACTAATGTCATATTCGCTTTTCGTCCAGGTTACTGGTTCAGAACAACAGAGCCTGCGTATGAATTTCACCACAAAATGACAAGCAACGTGTGCTGCAGCAGGGCAAATAGACCATCTTCATATTGTAATGGAGTGTTATGCGCACACTTTAAGTGATCGAATTCACCTGTTAGGAATGATTTAGTTCAAATTCAGAATATAAATGTCATACATTACTTGATGAAAGGACAAACATCAAAGCTTTTCCTGCCTTGTCCTACAATACGGAACGTTTGCCACAGGCAATTTTGCATCGATACAAATCTCATTCACCTGATAAGAATAATAGTGTTTCAATAGACATAATACAAACTGCATACATTAGTTGTTGCCAGGTTGGACAAACATGATGGCTTGCGATACCTAGCAACACTTCATATGTGCAGTTTGCATTCTGACTATTGAAATACTATTATTCTTATCGGGTGAATGAATCAATGTGTATTGAGGAATTTCACAAAGACTTATGTATTATATTTGATTTCATTTATGAAAACGACCTATTGCAAACATGAGTCCTTATTGACTGATCTATTTCATCGGATCCGGACACCTACCCCCTGGACATCCACCTCCGGATAAAACTTAAGATGAAAAATGACAAAGTGTTTAAACGTTAGTCATTCTTCCGTTCTTAATGTTGTTGTTTTAATTTTTGTTTTCAATTTAATGGCATATGGTTTTCTTGCTCATTTAAAATGTAAACTGTATATTATTGTATAAGAGTTTATAGCATTACAAATTTTGGGGTTACTTTCTTTTCATTGTACATGTATATTCTTTTCATATCATAACAAATCAGTCGGAACCCGGATACGTGACACCGATAAAGGGAGAAGAGTATTTTGTGGCATGGCGTTCTGGCGATCTTAAAGTAACCTGCCAGGTAGACGACAAGGAAACATACACCAAGGCAAGTTTATATCAATGCTTTAGTTACAACGACAAACCAACTCAAAATTCACTGATCGATTTGTTGGCTATTCAGAGCAATGTGTTTGTTTGGTTGGTGTGATGTCGGTCTGTATGATAGTTCCATAGCGTATTGAGAGACATAGTTGTGACACGCGGACACGTACGCGATCAAATGTTAAATCATGGAGCTGTAACTAGTTCCCTCCCACACACAATCTCTATATAGAAGGGAACTTATTTGGAGCACACCCACCTCTCTCAATACTGTGATGGGGGTATACTTGAGAGGGAAAACAAGTAGTTATGCCATTTTTCTAACCGTAACAGTTGAATGAAAAATTTACATTACAATTAAAGTTACTCGATTATATTATATGAATGTTCATGTATTCTGTCAAATATATGCAACATTTCATACTAAAGGTGTATCAATTTGATATAGCGTATCAATAGAATAATGATAATAATAATATTGTTTATTTAGCATCGCTCGACGATAGTGTGTGTGCGTGTTTTGTTGCGCGAGAGATGTGTGTGTGTGCGTTTTATTACTCCACCATTCTAACAGGGGATCAAAAACACTTTATGTATATAGGATGATACCTACGGGGTCTAATGGAGACACATGTAACACCATTAAACTGTAACCTTGCAGAGGAAAAGATGATCTTATATTAGGCAAATCGTTGGGACATACAATCTAGTTAATTGACATGACGGGTACATTTAATGTGTATCTAAAATTGTTATCCTATGTCTTTCTTAACAGACACAACAGGAAACTCTGTTTCATAAATCAGTTGAGGTCAATGTACGGTTCGTCGTTAACACTCCAGCCGCTGACCAATCTAAAGTCTTCGTTCAGTTCATCTTGGAACAAAGCGCAAAGATGGAAATTATTTGTCCTATGAATCTGTCAGGTAAGTGTTCACCGCTTGAAAACATATATGTGTAGACCCCTAGCTTAGCTTCCAGCGTCATAACGAAGAAAGGACGAAACAGGAGGAAGAGGGAAAAAAAGAACGACAACATTCAGTAGTATAAATGTTAAGCTGATAACCTGTTTCAAACGTCTGTACGGCAGGAATATGGTTTGAAAAAGAAAAGAAAAAAAGAGAAAAGAAAACATTGATGCCACAAGACATTGATCTAGCGAAATCATAATTTGGTGTTCTATTTTCTGCCAGACAGATTGATTAGGTTTTAAGAATAAACAATGAAATTACTTATCTCGGCCAAGCTCTCTTTTGGTAAAAGTGTCTTTACCAAACGCATGGTGACGCCAATCTGATTCGTTTTTTTGACCAATATCTCTCTCTGACATCATATTTTGTTTTATCTGTAGACTATGTTCTATTAATCGAAGAAAATTACAAGAAATTATAAAATGTCAACAGATTATCATAGTGTCGAAAAAACAGTGTGAGGAAAATTGTACAGTTGGAAATATTAATGGAATTCAGTTTCTAATATAAAATTAATACTACACAGTTAAAATTTTTGTGAACAAGTTGTTTAAAAGTTTAAACAACTCTTGATTAACGGGTGACCTGATCTAAGAGTTGTTTAAAATGTTAAGCAACTCGAGTTGTTTAAAGTTTAAACACTTAGTTGATCAACATTTTGAACAACTTGTTTAAAATCACAATTTAAACAACTGGTGTTGTTTAAAGACGGTTGTTTAAAACAGAGCTGTTGTTCAGTGGGGGTTGTTTACACCAACTGGGTTGTTTAAAGAAAGTTGTTTAAAAAGGAGCTGTTGTTCAGTGGGGGTTGTTTACACCAACTGGGTTGTTTAAAGAAAGTTGTTTAAAAAGGAGCTGTTGTTCGGTGGGGGTTGTTTACACCAACTGGGTTGTTTAAAGAAAGTTGTTTAAAACGGAGCTGTTGTTCAGTGGGGGTTGTTTACACCAACTGGGTTGTTTAAAGAAAGTTGTTTAAAAAGGAGCTGTTGTTCAGTGGGGGTTGTTTACACCAAAAGGGTTGTATAATGGGGTATAATTTGAGTTTGATACTCTGAATAAGTGCACCACTACTTCTGGGTCTCTATATTATAGGTATATGAAGACTAACAATATGGTAGGGTAATTCTGCAATTCATGAATTAGCGCCAAAACAGTGCCCATTTTGCATGAGCGCGCATGCACGCACGTATAAACTGCATATACAGGGATGCATGCAATCTCTATGGCAAGGAATTAAGCACACGTTATATAACCGAGTGCGCGATCAGTGCCGCACTGCATGACGCGACGATTTTAAGTCTACCTATATTCTGACATTTGCGTACAGATACTGAAAAGTTTAAATGTGAACTTACGATATAAGTTAAAAACTTCAAATTGGTTAATAGAAAAGTGATTTCAATTAAGCCATTGAACCCCTGCAGTCACTTAGAAGCGCGTCGGTAGCTTGGTCGGCCATGATGTGTGTTGTGTTGTGGGTTGGAAAGTAATAACTATTAAGCTAAATAAATGTAAGTATAGAGACAAACAAAATGGAGCCTGCAGAAACACGTGTGGTTGCTTTGGTAGTTTAATCCAGACTCAATATCCATGTGCTTTTATGTATCAATCTGTGTAGTCAACAGAAGACCCTTGCATACACTTGCATTGTGTGTATGCATCTAATATGAATAACAATGAGCTGTGCCTAAACAGCTGCACTGCATTTCTAAGTGGCATGTTAATTTCAATTGCATGTTAGTTTCAAGGAACCTGTTTCTAAACATATCAATGTGAAATAAAGCTTTACTGGCACGAGACACATGACGTCATATGTAAACAACACTGTCTAAAAGCTCTCGTATAGTAAATATAGCAGTCATTAAATTTTAAACATCGAATGTTTAACAAAACTACTTTCGTTTCGAGCAACGTTGTTTACAATTTGTTCAACTGTTGTTTAAGATAGTGTACAACTGTAAGTGAACATCACTTTTTTAAACAGCGTTTTTACTGTGTAAGGAAGAATAAAACACCGACGTGAAGCAGTGGTTTATTATTATTATGTCTTACTATAGGAGACCAGATGACAACTAGGGCAAACGGAGCTCAAAAGTAAGTCTATATCTTTCTCTTTCTGCTTCGAAATGTTCTATTCCGCTGCTGATTTTCTTCTGGGCGTCAATGTGCTGACCTCTTTAGTAATTTATTTCTGACCACTTCCTCTGATGTTAGTTGGGTCTGTTGTGCGACTTGGGTTTTCATAGAGGGGAGTTTTCTTGGTTTGGGCAATTCATTTGCGCAGTTATGTTTTCTTCTCCATTTCATTGTAATTTAAATAAGTGACAGTCTTGTAGGTAATAACTAATTTGATAGTTTTTATGAATTTAAAAGGAACTTCATGAGACAATCTATTTGTTTGGTTATAATATCATAACAATACATTAATTATTGTAACCTATGTATTGTATTTAAGATAGTGGTGGTGGTGGTTATTTTACCTGACTGCTAAGAAAGCATAAATGCTTGTAAGTAAGCAACCGTGCAGCCGACGGCTTTAGGTCCTCTCCGAGGGACATGGTAATGAGGATTAATATTTTACCAAAGGGGGCTAGCGCATCGCCTTGGCTTCGAACCCGGGTCACCGGATTACGAGACCACTGCTCTACCGACTGAGCTATCGCGCCTCCTCATAGCTGTGCAATACAATGTAAAGTTTATTTAACATTTTTGTCTAGTTTAGACAGGTTGTAAATAGACCAGTTCACGGTTAGCACATTACTGCAATGACCCCGAATATCCACAGATCTTCGAAACATGAAGAGGTCCCACTTTGTACATTTTGAAATAATCACTGCTACAGCGATGGAGGTGCTATATAAATATCCTTTGTTTCCCCTTTTCAAAGAATCCTTTTCGAAGAATACTTCCACCTGTGTATCATGGAGTGCACTGAATGTGCATGAATGAATAATGTTACATAACTTTCATGAGCCCGTATCCAGTATTTCGTCTCCGTGTATTTCAAAATTTGTTCTGCAATGACCTTTATCTGCTCATGCTCAGACTGCAACCGTAAACTGGCTTATTGACCACCGTTTAGTTTGTCTAATCAATTAATTATTATCATTGACAAATTCTTGCCATGTTTAAGTTTTGATATCGCAAACTAAATGTTTGTCTCTCCTTCAGGCCTACCGATTCACCGGAAGTAACAGATGTTCGTTTGCTAAGAATTATTATCATTGACAAATTCTTGCCATGTTTAAGTTTTGATATCGCAAACTAAATGTTTGTCTCTCCTTCAGGCCTACCGATTCACCGGAAGTAACAGATGTTCATTTGCTAAGAATCTCACAGGAACTCCTTCCGGATCATTTCTCCGCTCTGCACCTTACTCTGGGGATCAAACCAAGTATTGCACAAGGCATCCTAACGCAAAGGATAAATGACTATCCGGATACATACATGCACCTTCTGCAGCTGTGGAAAGCAGAATCCCATAGGACCCTGAGAGACTTGGACCAGGTTCTTGTTGAGTCTAGGGCTGGTGGTCTTAGATCCAAGTATAAATAAGAGCAAAGGTAGAACATCTAATTACACTGTTTTGTTGACAGTGAAGGTGACTGTTCAAATATTTGCTGCAGAAGAAACTGTGAGATTTCTTTCCTCTTCTTCCCCTACCAGTACATTACAGACCACCGTTGGCGTGTTATTGTACCTTGTCATTTGACAATTAGTGTACAAAGCAAGTAAAAAGGTAAAGACCAGTTTTGGAAACGCCCCCCCCCCCCCTCTCAAAAAATGAAATGGAAGCTCTATTACCAATCATGTGAAATAATATGTTTTGACTAATACGTAATGATACAGATTTTGCCGGGAAACCGCCTAATAATTGATATATTTGGTAAACTATTATATATATTTGGACTTGATAGGTATCGCGAACGTGTCATGAACGTGTCGCGTAGTCCCATATACACCTGTCTGTGTACATACCGTGCTTGTAACTTTACCAAGACTGGGCCTAATTTCTTATCATTTTGATGATTCCAGAACCTTGCAGTACACACAAATACTTATATGCTAGATGATCAACCTTTTCAGATCGATTCCACAACGTTTCTTTCACAGTGAAATCGCATGACGAGAATTGATTTTTACCTTTAAGAACTCTATGTGCAGCTAAAACAGAATATTTATTCATATTTCTATTTGGAGTACGTTAATGTGTTCGTGGTGATTATACTTTACTAAACTGTTTATCATAAATATCATGTTACCACTTTAGATTATTTACTAAGATAAACATGTAGTACGAATAACTAGTGACATTTTTACTTGTGAAAGTTTATATACCATTGAACCAGGCATTATATTTCATCTGATATTCTGATATTCGTGACTTTTATTTGATAATGCTATTGATAATGTTTGAAACATTGCACTGTGTTATTGTCTATACGAACAAACTTGAAGTACTGCCATAATTTGAATTGTACTGGGTCTTTGTGTTAAGCAGATTTTACTATTTTGTAATATATTATGCCAACTACATGTATAGCATTGTAAAGTTGAACTGAGTGCAAGCTTAACCTCCTACTAGTTAAATGTCATTTTGTAAAAGGCACTATTTTGAAGTAAGGTTTTTTTTCTTCTTTTCATGTAACTTTAAGGACATTTGTAAAGGTATAGCACAAAGTTTTTATAGACCCGAATGAAAGTCTTGTGCTACATGAGAGTTGGATAGTAACACTCATGTATGTCGATTTAGCACAGTGTAGCTGGTGTCGACCGGTGAGTAAAATTAAGGGTTCTTCTGTATTAATGTTGTATCTATTTTATGCCAAGATGTTATTTAATGATGTAACATGCATTTTAATTATTGACACTACTGTAAATATTGCTCACTGAATTATATCAATGAATGAATCAAGATCTTTGTAAAATGATGTTGTACAGAAAAGAATAGTATTGAATATTTGATAATTGATTAATTTATAATTAATCTTTATTTGATTGACAGATGTCACTATTAAAGTGAACATGACAAATTTACTCTCCTTCTCCTACCAAACAACACGCATCTTGACTATTGAAATACAATTAATTGTAACAGGTGAATGAAATAATTTTCAACGAGGCATTTAACAAAGATGTGTGCATTAAATGCAATGGTATTACAAAAAATGACCGATTGAATATTAGCTATCATAACAGAGAGTAGATCAGAGTCCTTGAATCGCAGTAAATACTTTCCTACTCTTCAGAGTGTCACTGTAATGTATATAAACTTTCTAAAGTTAGTAGCTGTGCCTTTTTTCATTTTTTTTGGAAGTATGTACTTGTTTTGAATAAATCTTGTCATTTAATATTTGCATCTCCTACGGTTGTTTCATTGATGGATTTTTTACCTTTCTATTTTTCTTAAATTGACGCATGGCTATACACTTAATGTGTGTGTGGATGGGCGGGCGTGTGTGCTTGTGTGTATGAACGTTGTCATGTACATGAAGAGCTCTGATATTAATATATTTGTTATAATAAGCTGATTTGTTTTGGTCCCAGCTCTTTATATTCTTATAATATAACTAGATTTCTGATATTACATAACAATTTTCTTGTTCCCTAGTAGCTCTTGTGTAGGGCATATTTTGTAAGATGGTGGTGGCTCTTCGTCAGAGTCAACATCGATTTAACGGTCACAAGCAACGAAAGGAAGCTGTGTAACTAAATGTCGACTCTTCGAGGGGCATTGTTGAAGAAAAATGAAACACTGAAAAGAATTAATCAATATTTGAGCCAGAGAAAAGGAAACAGCGCCGTCTAATCATCATTGATGAATAACCCGAAAAACAGTATTGCCAGGCGTAAATAATCTCTTCACCGGTCACCACAACCGGATCCGACAGTGAATAATATTTAGTCGAAAGAATTGCCGTATGTTTATATTCGCAAAAGGATGTGAGTGAAACCGCCTGATAATCTGAAATACAATAGAAAAATCTAGACGATTTGTACATTTTTAATTCTTATTCAATCTTTTCTATACCATCAACATTCATGTCAAACTTATAATGACCTCAAATAGCTTCAAACATAAAGCTGAAATACAAGTATGTGCAATAAAAAAAAATGTACACATACTAGACTGTAACTAAATATATGAATCAAAATACTCTGTTACGGCTAAACATGAAAGAGAGGGAGAGATATATATTTATATAGAAAGGGGGGGGGGGGAAGGAAATTAAAGAGATAGATGGATAGATAGATAGACGTATATGTTGGACGATGGATAAAGAGTCAGAGAGAGATGAAGAGAGATGGAAAAGAAAGTGAGAGTGAGATAGAGAGAGAAAGAGAGGGAAAGACACAGAGAGAGAGAGAGAGAGAGCGAGATGAAGAAAGAAAAAGAGTGAGGGAGAAAATAAACTAGTATAGAATAAAGACCACCGCATATTCCTCTCGTCCTCCAATTCGATTTTCGATGAAATTACGATTTTATAGCATAGGACCAAATAAAATGGGCTCTTATCAGAAGGTAAAAAGAGGCGTTTATGAAAAAGAGAAGGGGTTCTTATAAAACAAATGAAAGATACACTCATCAGTATAGGAAAAAAAGGGACTTATTCGGAAGGAAAAGAGGCACATTTCAAAGTAAAAAAAAGGGGCAATTATCAGAGGTGAAGAGGGGCATTTGTGGAAGGAAAAGGGGCACTTTTCGCACCTGAAAGTAAACACCCATTACAGACGAAAAGGGGCACTCACCACGATCATTCACATTTTACATGTTTTAATGTTCATATGAAATGCGCTAGCTGTTGTAAATTCTTTCAAAATCGAATCGCATTCGGATCGTGTGGTGTGCGCTGAGCCTTAGAGACTTGTATATGTTTTACTGATACCTTTCTTGCCTGTCCCAGTCGAGTGCGTCTAAAAGGACAGGATGGCCATTAAAAAAACGGACTAGCATACTTCCGATAATTCAGGGCAAATTTCACCGGTATCAGTGGATGGGGAATCTTTTAAAAAGAACGTTATGATAATATAAATAATAATATGTATAATATGAAGCCGCATGTGCTTCCATGATAACGCGCTAAAACATTCAATGAATTTCTTCCTACTAGGTACCATTGTACTTCACTAGGTTGGAGAGTTGCAATTGGAATGTCTCGCCAAAGCACTTTAGGAACTCGAACCGCGAGCCATTTGATCCACAGTAAAAGGTTTCAAAACGGTTTTATCTTTGATCGAGCCTTGGTCAAACTGTCATGAACATCAGATTGAACACAAATTAACTTTCCAATTACATTTTCCAGGTGTTAATGATTTAAACACAGACTTAAAAACATCCAAATAGTTTAAAATGTTGTTTCATTGATACTGGAAAAATTTGAACTGCTATGAATTATTGCGTCACATTAAAGGTACTATGTCCCATTTGCATGCCCAAACAAATGTAAAAGGTTAAATTCCAACGGCATTTGAAAGATAATACTAATTTAGAACTTCCCTAAAAAGGTGGGGCTTGAAAATGTCCTCAAGTGGGAAAATAACGACTATTAGTTGTCAAATCGACTTAGGAGCTATAGAGCCACCAATAAGTAATAGTCTTGATTATCAGACCATTTTACCGAATGGTCGTACGTTTTCTGCCACGCAAAGATTCAATCAGTTTAATTTGGGCCATCACAAGAAGTGGATTATTGATGTAGACAAATGCTCATGTTCCCTTTACAGCTCATTTTATGTACGTAACACGTTTAATATACCAAAGAAGGAAACAAGACAGCCAGTCACTCAATAGTGTCTGACATTGAAGTCTAGCGAGTAAATGGGTTTCCTTGCATAATTTGAATATTAGGACACTGATTTGGCTGATAATGAGGAAAAGACACCTCTTCACCTAGCATCATATAATGGTCACCTCGATGTTGTACAGGCTCTGATTGATCAAGGAGCAGATCTAAATATGGATGATGATGATGGCATGACACCTGTCCAAGCGGCATTATCCAGTGGTCACCTTGATATAGTGAAGGTTCTTATACTCGCCATGAAGAAGATCAAATAGGGCTCATATTGATGGCTGCAGCACTCTTCTCCGTAATTGATAATGGTAAGTTTAGTTGGTATTTCGTACGTTTCTGCTAATGTTATGTCAATTTCTTTGACATTTCCCCTTTATAATGTATTATTATAATTTTTCATTTAAGAAAAAAGCTTAATTAGATTTTGACATTGGGAATTGAAGGGAAGTTGATCACTTCATCGATGGTAGATTAGAGGTCATTCCATCGAGCTTGCATCGTTTGATACCAACCCCCTTTGTTAAAAGAAATACAGTATATGTCTTTATTATTAGTGATGAATGTATAATTTTGCAACTAGTGAAACCCTTGGTAATCCACGGACAGCTAGAGCAGATGAGATATATATTTTGAAATATTAAATATGTCATCTTTAGATAGATGGAAAGGGAGAAATAGTTTTACAGCGCGTGAACAGATGAGATAGGAATTAAAGTATCGTTTCTGCTGTACATGCTGCGCTAAAAACACACACCTTTACGAGTTCAAGGGGGGGGGGGCAATCCCTCTCCGTGTCATTTATGTCGATGCGGTAGGTTTCCTTCGTTCAGGTTGCTGTTTTTATCTATGTAGGTTCATGATTTATCTAAGACTCGCTTTCCTGGGATCTCTCATACACTCCAGTAAACAATGATGCTATACTCGCTCTGAAAGAAACCCAAGGCGCCTTGACTGACAACTGCATAAAACCACAAAATCGTCGGTGTTTGCTCAAATACAAGTACCAGGGGCGGATCCAGGATTTTCGAGGGAGGGGGGGGGGGGCGTGAAATGTACGAAATTGCAAGGGCGAAGCGTATTCTCAGGTATTTCTGAATGAGTTGAATGAACAATCATGTTTTTTGTTAATTTGTTTTAAGGGGGAGGTAAAAGAGGGGCCATGCGCCCCTCACATCCCCTAGATCCCCCACTGCATGTGTACCTATTTTTTCTAAATAAGATCCCAATGAACCACCCTTTTGGCTTTTTAAAGCATTTGTCGGATGAAGCTGCTGTTTGTTTGTCGATTTTGGTTATTTTTAATGATATTTACGTGCAGTCTATTTTAGATTTGTAGTACATTGTTATTTGTATGATGTAATCGCAGATACAGGCACAGCCAAATACAGCCCAGGAGGGCTATGAATATGCAGTTGAGCTAACTTTCTCTTTATAAGTGAACATACCTTCCTATACTTAATTCTCTTCTCAGTTTTTCCTCCATTTACTTTTTTTTCTTCCTATCAACGTTCTGATATACAATGTGTAATTTTCATAATAATATCTATAGTACGTGTTCTCTCCGTAACTGTGTTAACTTGTTATGTGCGTTCCCAACTTAAGGTATGCTATTCAGGTTTTCGCCTCCTTTTGTTATCTGAATTATTTACTGTTATACTCTATGTTGAAATCATTGTTACATATATAATTTATATATACTTGTGTTTCATATTGTACTTTTGAGAAGAAAATAAATGTTAACAAATACAAATACAAATAGATTTAAAGGGACTTTGTAACATTTTTCAGATGAGAGATAGTGGTGCTAAGGTAGTGACTTCAATGCTATATGTACAATTAAAGATAATCTGAAAATTTGAGCGAAAACGGACCATTATTCATGGTACAAATTGGTAAAAACTAATCTGATCGATTCCTTAATTCTCCCAACTATATTATTACAATTTAATTACATTTTAGGTGAATGGCAATCTTACAAAGCAATAAAATGGCTCTACATTCCATTCCAGACAGTAAGTAACATTTTATACAAAAATTAAGCAATTTTTTTCATCAACCTTCAACAATGTTACCAAGTCACTTTAAAGTGAATTAAATGCGTCACAAAATTCAAATTATTTACATAAGTCGATTGTGAGAACAACCTTGACTTAAACCGCAAAATAAGTAATTATATACACCTTTCTTTGTAAACAAAATGAAAATGAATTATCACAGAATCAAACGAAACTTACACTAAATGTTCAAGATTGCAAATAAATGTCATTTGCCAAACAATTTTGGTAGAAAATGTATACTGGCTGAGAAATGAGCATATAAAGATAAGGAAATCAAGGTAAGTATAGGCCCGACACCATTTGTCTAGTCCCACATACATCTTTCTGTGTACAGTGCTTGTTACTTTGCAAGACTGGGCCAAATTTATTATGATTTTAATGACTCGAGAACCTTGCAGTACACACCAATACTTACATGCTACATGATCGAATTTTTCTGATCCATTCCACACCTTTTCTTTCACATTGCAATCGCATAACAAGAACTCAACTTTATTTTTAACCTTTGAAATATACGACACAAATAGGAATTTTTCTCCACTGTCATTTGTGTTATTTTGTGTTTCTACAGGATTTCAAATACCTTGATATTCTGGTTTCCCGTACTTTGCCAGGTAGGCCTACGTACTTCTGTTCAAAAAACAATAACCAGGTTAAATTGCGTTTGTGGAACAGCGTATACCCGTCACCAGAGGTGGATTTCTCCAGATACGCTCGCCTTCTCATTTATGTAGAAACGTTTCCAGACTTCCGGTGATTTGGTCACGTGACACAACACATTGCTACCTGCAGTGCATACTTTCCAGACGTACAGTATCTTTCCATAATATTACTGATAGGAAAGAGTCTGGATATTGGACCTGGACATTCAACAGGGACTGTCCTTCTAAATATTACAGAAGATTGATTGTTCTTATTGTAACAATTTACTTAAAGCTAGAAGGCGTTTGATACAGTTGATTACTCCATCCTCAATATCAATTTTAAATTGGAGTCGATACTGTGCGTGGTTCAACTACATGGTATAGTTACCTGACTAATAAAATACACAGTTGTTAATTAAGTTAATGTATAGATCAAACGAGTTAAATGTTAAGTGTGAATATAAGTACCCTCCTAATTTCTGCCATCTATGTCAATAATCTATCAAGGTGAATCTTTACAAGAATGCCTTGGCCGTTGGTTCCCTCGATGCCTTGTATAATGAATCGCATATGTGCTGTATTTCTGATGTGTATGTGAGTAGGCTTTTATTTGAATAAATACAATTGAACTTGATCTTTTAAATAGACGAATAATGTATAATAATTAACTTGCCTATAGCCGTTGCTGCTTGCTTTTCTCGTTTTGTTCTAAATATTTATTGTACCTTATTGTGCTCCATTGCTATTTAGTACATGTATTGATCACTCCTATCTCCCCTCCAGTCATTCACCTTCCCTCACTTCCATGATCTCAAACAGAATCCCATTATCCCTAGACGTACAGTACTTCATTACCACATAATACCATAGCAACCCTGATAAACAGTCGACCAAAGACCAATCAAAAGCATGTTTAAGTCACCAATCCAAAATTGTTTCACTCCCAAAACCAAACAGAATTCCTGGTAGCAAAGTTTTCCGAATCGGGGGACTTGAATTTTAACCATCAACCGGCGAACACATACTTCTTGTAATCTCTATACAATGCAATTGTATTGAGAGTTGCTGAACTCTGCCAAATAATTACATCTGTATTGAACTGGAAATATAACTGGTATTCTGCTTTTTCATGGACTTCTCATCAAAAACCGATCCCCAATCACGACACCATTATATATGTTGTATTTTTTGTGCACCCTGTCAATGACACATACGATATATGTACTACAGTGTGTCATGCATGGACCTTGGTTTTCAATATTCATTTCTTTGTTGATATATATGTTGTATTTTTGTTGTACCCTGTCAAGAACACATACGTCATTATTTTGTACTACACTTTGTCATGGACCTGGGTGCTCAATATTCGTTTCTTTGTTCTCATCATGTCTGCCTATTTCTTTTGAATAAAGATGACACCTATAATATCACCCTATACTAGTTATACCACAGCGGTTACTGCAGGTGTTATAAATGCTGACCTTGTCCTTTGTTCGAAATGTTTGAATTCAAACAGATATTATGAATTCGAATCTTTGCTATAATAGTGTGTTGTAATTAATTGTGTTATTGCATTATTTTCATTGATAATTCACTTACTTCATTTATTGATTACTATATTACGTTGTAATCTTAACTGTATGTTAATGTTTATATTTTTTGCCCTGCTTTGGTCAATCCAGTCCTTTTCCATGTATGCTATATTGTGATATATACTTGTATAACTACGATCTATTTGTACCACTGTCTATTTTGATTATGAAATAAAGGCTCATTGTTCGAATGTCTCTCACTTTTGGAGAAGGGGTACCTCTATTCCCCCATTTCGATTATCGTAATAGGTATTACTCCATTTCAAGTTTGTATTTTATTTGCTCTGTGTACATATTTGCTATAATATTTGAGTGGTTTTATACTTGCGCCATACAATAGTATAATCAGCCAAAGTACCATTGCAAACTGACATTGCTATTTATGATGATTACAAAATCGTGGTTTCTCAGAACTAGGATTTATGGATGTAGTACCTTTTGGAAGCGAGATTATTATGTTGGTAAATGGATAGAGCGTCAGAGAGATATAGAGTGAAAGAAAGATCAAGAGAGAGGGAGAGAGATAAAGAAAAGATAGAGAGAGATAGAGAGTGAAAGAAAGATGAAGAGAGAGGGAGAGAGATAAAGAGAAAGATAGAGAGAGATAGAGAGAGGAAGATGGAGAGAGAGAGATGAAGAGAGATACATACATTCAATTCGACCCGTGAACCTAACACACGCGCAACGAGACATACACAGGCCTACCCGCAATTTAAATTCAGAACAAACAAGCTAAGGGAGAGTGCAATTTCACCTGTTATTAGACTACTAAATAACAACCGATGAAAAGAAAAAAGAAGGCATGACTCTTTCGTTTACCAGTACAAATTTGAAGATTACACTTTTATCTTGATATCGAGGATTATGTTATTTCTTGCATCTTGTTTGCCATATGTTGTATGTTCATGTCACTTCTTTAACTCTTCCCTTTTCCTCTGTTTTTTCTGTTTTATCCTTCTCTATCTCTTTCCTCACTCTCTTCATGTCTCCTTTTTAAAATCTCTTTTCTCCCCCTTTTGTTTCTCCTCGCTCTCCCTCTCTCCTTCATCATTGTTGGATATTTCCTATCTCTCTATCGTCATATTTTACCTCATTTAATTCAACATCTGTTATTGATTTGAATGCCGATTTATTGATTATTCTATGCAGCAACTTTCATTATGTTCATGCTACTCTACAATCATTTTTATTGTCGATGTTTTTAATGTACATCTTGAAGTGACATGGTAACTGTAAACTTTCACAATTCGGCCGTGCGGCTGCGAGGAAAGTATTACAATAAACCATTATGGATGAATGAATGATAGAAATGAAGAGAGAGGGAAATGAAGAGAGAATTAGAGTGAGGGAGAAAAAAGGTAGTATAGATTAAAGACCACCGCATACTACTCCCGCGTCCTCCATTCCGGTTTTCTAAGAAATTACAATGTTGTTGCATAGGAGCAGATAAAAGGGACACTTATTGAAAGGTAAAAAAAGGGGCATTAATGAGAAACGAAAAAGGTTCTTATTAAAATGATTGAAGATGCACTTATCAGCTGAAAATTCAGTAGAAATCTTTTTTAAAAGAACATAATAATAATAATAATAATGATAATAATAATAATATTATTATAATAATAACAATATGTTCAGCTATATACTACCCCGGCTGTGTAGCTGTATGATCTCCCATGATAAGGCGTTTAAACGTTTGTAGTGGCCAAATGTCTATATTTTAAACTTTTGCTGAAATTGGAGTTTACTATTGCATGTGTAATAGTGTTTTACAAGTGTTATCCATGGATGTGTACAAGTTTAATATGTATTGCTTTCAAATTTCTCAAAATGGCGACTAGAGAGACCTAATTTCCCTTGCGTGGTATTTTTCCCACTCCATCTGTTTTGCTTTGCAGACATGTTCCAACCGGTTTTGTCTGGTTTGTTAATAGATTATTTTGTTAGGTAAATTTTACATTATTACGTACAGTACTTATATTAGCATATTAATTGTATGCGTTGATTTCAACCAATCATGCTGCTGTGGTTATTGGGGCAGCTGGCTCTGCTTGTCACGTGAAATCAGTGGGTTTTTTGGTATCAGTTTATTCTGTATTTTATTTCATATTTCTCGGTAACGAGAATACATGAGAGCCCGCCCGCAACGCTACAATCAATACGTTCGTCGCGCTTACATCGTATGATATACGAAATCTTCGAGCTGCAAAAATCTGTTTATATTTTTGCAATCCTTCGTTTCCGGCAGAGTTTTTTGCCGAATTCCACTCGTAGAAAAGTTTCTGACACTTTTGAAACGGGTTTTGTTCTAAAATGGACAAATCTTGGGACTCTAAAAACAATTTTGAAATCCCATCTTCTGCTCGGTGCCTGCCGGGCACGAGCAAGTCACCATCGGAACCTGCATTCACGGGGACGGGTACTAACCCGCAGGCAGCCGGGACTATAATGCCTACCTTACCCGGTGCTTCTCCCCCGACGAGTAAGGCAAAGCCGAGCTCGGGCAACGCTGTGGGTACTCCCAAATGCAAAATTAGTAGCAAGGCAAAGCCGAGCGAGCAAGAAAATACTATATCGTCTAAGACGAAAGTCAAATCCTCTGACAATAAATATGTTGGTAAGGCTAAGCCGAACCGCGAGGTTGACAACACGAGCAAGGCTAAGCCGCGCTCGGACTCAAAATCGAAGTCTGTGGATTCACGCATTGATAAGCTGGAAGACATGCTTTCTGTGTTAATGGAGAGAATCCCTGCCCCGGCACAGCCGGCTCTGGCCCCACAGACATTCTCCTCTCCGGTTGATAAAAACACGGAGCCCCTCTCGGTAGGAAGATTGACCTCGGGGGAAGGCCTTTTGGCCGATGATTTTTATGATGGAAGTGAATCGCCAGGTAGCGAACTTCTTTATGATACCGACGATGTCGGAAGCATGAGCAGAGCTGTTGGTAGTGTGCCTACTACTGCCGGCAAGGGACAAGATCCAATTCCCATGATCGCCGCAAAATTTGCCATGCCCTCGGGGATTGGTGCCCCCTTACATGACGACATAGCTCAATCTATGACTTATTTGATGAGCAACAAACTGGAAGAAAAATCTCTGGATGAGGCGGCTGAGAAATATCTTTCCCCCGAAAACTGTGAATTGCTTGACACTCCAAGAGTGAACACAATTATTTGGGAAAACTTGCGTTCAGCAACTAGAAATAAAGATCTGAAAATTCAGTACATCCAGAAGTCATTAACCAAAGGCTTGTGTGCTTTCGCACGATCTCTGAACCCGGTTACAATGACCGAGGAGCAGCATGATGCATTGGCGCTGCTATGTAATGCCAATTACGGCCTAAATTCCATGAGGAAGAATTTGATCAAACCGGATCTCAACCCTCTTTTTCATCATCTGTGCCGGCCAACTTACCCAGTTACCAAACACTTGTTTGGCGAGGATCTGGGGCGCCAGGTTAAAGAACTGCAAGAACAGCAAAAAGCCACGGCAGGTGTTATGAACACGAGAAACCAGCCTCAAGACAGGCATCAACGCTCATATCATCCTTATCGCAAGGTTACAGACTATGCCAATCGAGATCAAGGCAATTCGTCATCCCGTATGTATGGGAACTCAGAGCGCCCTTTTGTAGGGCAGCGCCAGAATTCCAACTTCAAGAAAGGGAATTCAAAACAACAGGCATCACACACCTACACCCCAACAGCAGCCAACAGGGGCAAACAATCGTACCATCGCAAGAAGTAGTCGAGGGAATTTCCCCTTCAGGCTCAAGCACTCAAGAGGTTAGTGTTTGTAATGAAGCCGTGTCTGATATGGTCGGAGGTCGACTGAAGCCATTTTATGAAAATTGGTGCAAAATTACTTCAGATCCATTCTTACTTCAAGCTATCCAAGGCTACAAATTGGAATTTGATCCAGACAAATTCCCCCCCCCCCCATACAAGACAAGCCCCTCCACACTTACAAGCGAAATGCTATGGAGATGGCTAAGATCCATGAGGAGTTGAACACTCTAGAAAATAAAAACGTCATTGAGCGTTGCTCACACGTCAATGGTGAATTCATTTCACACATTTTCACAAGACCAAAAAAGAATGGAGGAGTTAGACTAATTCTGGATTTGTCCAAACTTAATAAATACATTACTTATTACCATTTCAAAATGGACAACATTTTCACTGCTGTCTCCCTCTTGTCTGAGGGAGACTTCATGGCTTCAGTCGACCTTCGCGATGCATACTACACGGTACCCATTCATACAGAATCTAGAAAGTACCTTCGCTTTGTGTGGCAGGGACAATTATGGCAATTTAAAACCCTGCCAAGTGGGCTTAGCTCTGCCCCCAGGCTATTTACTAAGCTTCTCAAACCTGTGTTTGCCTGTCTTAGACAATCCAAACACAAAGTTGTTGGATATTTGGATGACACTATAATTATTGGTAAAACCAAGTCTAGAACACTAGAATCCGTGACAGCTACTACAATGTTACTGAGTAGACTGGGATTCATAATTCATCCAATAAAGTCGGTGCTTGAACCGACTCAAGAAATTGAATTTCTTGGATTCAGACTTAATACAATTAGAATGGAAATTACACTGCCTGTTAACAAAGGCAAAGACGTAAGAGAGGCATGCATTGGGTTGCTAGAGAAGAAAGCCCCCTCCATAAGGGAAGTTGCGAAGATAATTGGGAAAATAGTAGCAACATTTCCAGCTTCTCAGTATGGGCCACTGCATTACAGGGCACTAGAGAAAAAGAAAATAGCAGCATTAAGGTGCAATAAAGGGCACTTTGACAGGCCCATGGTACTTTCACCTAAATCTAAAGATGAAATAAACAGGTGGGTTTCAAATGTTACTTCAGTTAAGTGCCCTATGCATCATGGGAAATTCATGATGGAATTGCGCACCGATGCCAGTGGAAAAGGCTGGGGTGCTACAGATCTAAAATCACAAACAGGGGGCAGATGGAACAGCCAAGAATTAGCTAGGGCTCACAATAATGAAATAAATTATCTTGAGACCCTTGCAGCAGGCCTCGGGTTGAAAGCTTACTGTTCTAACATGAGAAATACACATGTTCTGATTAGGCTTGATAATATGACAGCAACTGCGTACCTCAATAATATGGGAGGTATTAGATCACACTCCTGCAATGAAATTGCCAGTCAAATTTGGGAGTGGTGTAAGGATAGAAATATTTGGTTAACGGCTGCTCATCTCCCAGGTACTCTAAACGTCGAAGTAGACCGCATGTCTAGGAAATTTAATGACAACATTAGTGGCTCGATAGGGCTATGTTCAAGTCAATAGTGGGTAGATATGGTCTGCCAGAGGTAGATTTGTTTGCAACTAGACTCAACGCTCAGCTACCAAAGTATATTTCGTGGATGCCAGACCCTAATGCTTGGGCAGTGGATGCATTCACCGTAGACTGGGGTACTCTCAATTTTTATGCCTTCCCACCTTTCAACATAATTCCAAGGTGCCTACAGAAGATTAAAGTAGACAATGCACGAGGCTTATTGGTGGTACCAAACTGGCCTACACAAGCCTGGTTCCCCATTCTTGAAGAAATGTTGCTTGAAGAGCCCATGCTTTTGCCATGGAACATTTCACTTCTCACTCAGCCAGTGTCTGACAGTCCTCACCCTCTCACTAATCTTGATCTCCTTTGTTGCAGGCTTGGCGTGCACACTGTGACCTACATGGATTAACAGAGAGAACTACAGACATTATTGGTGCATCATGGAGAGAATCAACAAAGAAACAATACAACATTTACATCTCCAAGTGGAAAATTTTCTGCGAACAGCACAAACTTCCATGGATGCAGGCTAAAGCTAAGGATATTTTAGAGTTTTTCAGTGACCTTTTTTACAGACATAATGCTAGCTATAGTGCTATCAATACAGCAAGGAGTGCCCTGGCATCAGTCATGAGTTTGGATGATAGCAACTATACGATTGGTTCACATCCTATCATAAGCAAGTACATGAAAGGTGTTTTCCAGCTAAGAACTCCAACCCCACGCTATGCTCAGGTTTGGGACGTCAGTATTGTATTGGATTACCTTCGTCTTCAACCAGCTAATGATAAGCTTCCTTTGTGTAAATTGACTCAAAAATTGAGCATGTTACTTGCGCTTACTTCAGCACAAAGAGTACAAACTCTTTGGAACCTTAATTTGGACAAGATGTGTTTGAAGACGGACTCGGTGGAATTCCACGTTGATAGCCTGCTTAAGCAGAGTAAACCAGGAAATGTTGGTATAATGGTGAAGATATCAGCATTCCCAGAGGATGAACGGCTTTGTGCCGTACATTGCATTGAACAATATATAAAACTGACAAAAGAAATAAGGAAGTCAGAGAGACACCTGTTCATCTCGTTTCGGAAGCCACACAAAAGGGCATCCTCGCAAACAATTTCGAGATGGATCAGAGTTGTGATGAAAATTTCTGGCATCGATACGGACCAGTACAAGTCTCACTCTACAAGGGCAGCATCTACTTCAATAGCCAAGAAGATGCACATCCCAATGGATGTGATTCTCAAGCATGCCGGTTGGGCCAATGAGAAAACTTTTGAAAAATACTACAACAAACCAGTGAATACGGGACATTCTACTTTCACTCAAGCAGTCCTACATCACTGATTCTGATTTCTACCAGGACCAGGTTAGCTATTCCTGATATTTGTTGACAAATTATTGTCGCATATGTGACTACTGAGCTTTGAAGTCTCATGTATTCTCGTTACCGAGAAATATGAAATAAAATAGGAGGATTAAACGAGAACTTACAGTTTGAAGTTTGATCCTTATTTTATGAGTATTAGGAGGTTAGAGAATACATGCCCTACCTCTCCCTCCCTTGCTCAGGATCATTAGTATGTTCTCATCAGTCCTATTTTATTTATTTTATTTGTTCATCAGTAGTCACAGTTGCTTTGAAGATTGATTGTAGCGTTGCGGGCGGGCTCTCATGTATTCTCTAACCTCCTAATACTCATAAAATAAGGATCAAACTTCAAACTGTAAGTTCTCGTTTAATCCTCCTATTATACAGCACAACACTGTATATCTGTTTTGAAGTTCGGTGCAAAAAATGCTCGTACGAGATCGCGGTGGTTTTTTTTTAAATCTCGGAATAACAACATTGCAATATATGTAGGCCTACATGTATGTCGTCTATACACATTCGAGATTTAGCTACGTTGAGTAGTTGGTGGGTATGTGACATTGATGAGAGATTGGACGAATATTCACGCGGTCTTAATTTAGTTTGCAGGCGCATTAAACCATTGCCAGTCGTTATACTCGGAGCAAATAATAGCGGCACGGTATCGCCTATCCATCTTTGTCCCATACGTTGGAGGCTGTTGGGACGACAACAAAAGAAAAACATTGAGACACAGCTTCTTCATAACTTCATGTCTTCAGCTGTTTTAGTTAATTGGCTGATCAAATAGCCTATACTTTAGATATAATAGTCTAGAAATTACAGGGAGACACTCAGATCAGTTGAATTGCCATCATGGATGGGGATGATTTGACACCTCTCCAAACAGCAGCATCCAAAGGTGACCTCAATGGTGTAAAGCTTCTAGTTGGCCAAGGAGCAGATCTAAATGAGGCTGTTGTAAAGGGCGGGACACCTCTCCACATGGCATCATCCAATGGTCATCTCGATGTTGTCAAACTTCTCATTGACAAAGGAGCAGATATAGATAGCACTAATGATTATGAAGACCGTACACCTCTTTATGCGGCATCATCCAATGGTCATCTCGATGTTGTAAAACTTCTCATTGACAACGAGGCAGATATAGATAGCACTAATGATTATGAAGAACGTACGCCTCTTCTAGCGGCATCATTCGAGGGTCACCTTGATGTTGTACAGACCCTCATTGACCATGGAGCAGATATAAACATGGTAGATAAAGATGGCATGACGCCTCTTCACGCGGCATCATCCTATGGTCAACTCGCTGTTTTAAAGGCTCTCATTGACATAGGAGTAGATCTTAATGCGGGTGATAATGAGGGCAACACACCTCTCCATGCGGCATCATCCGGTGATGTATACGATACTGCACAGGCTCTCCTTAACCATGGAGCAGAAGTTGATACGGGAAATTTTTGGGGAAAGACCCCTCTTCACCTGGCATCATGCGAGGGTAACCTCAATATTGTACAGCTTCTCATAAGCCACGATGCAGATCTAAATTCGAATGAGTCTGGAATGACACCTCTCCATGAGGCATCATCCAATGGTCACATCGATGTTTTACAGGCTCTTATTTACAAAGGAGCAAATTTTAATATAGTTGATGAAGATGGCATGACACCTCTGCAACTGGCATCATCCAATAATGTAGAACAGGCTCTTATATTTGCTATGGATGGAACAGAGGAGAACTATTAAACAGGGCTCATAATGAACGATGGCTGCACATCTCTCCTTGCGCTTTCAATTGAGAATGGTAAGTTCAGTTGTTTTGCAAATCATTTTGTACAGATGAAAAAAGTTTTGTTGGGAGAATTTTTTTAATTTTACCCTTAAAATGGCGTAAATCTGAAAGAAGTTTTACTCACAAAGTTATTTCTTACTTAATTCTGTTGTAGTTGCAATTTCTCTTCCTTTATCTACCTACTAAAAGCACTAAACATCAATTTCAGAGGTATCTATTTTCCCCTATTAAAACACTGGTAACGAAATTACGTGGTAACGGAATTACATTGGTAATGGAATTACAAGGGGCAGCAGCACGAATAATAAGTGGTATGTTTTTTCAAGAGATGGACCTGCTGCCTCATGTAAATATACTGTATGCTGTGTTACAATATTTTTAATGGAGTACCCCCCCCCCTTTTTTTTTTAATATAAAGTATTGGCTTATTATATTAATTTTCTAATTAAAGACTAAGGATCTGGCTTTGATAAATTCATTTTTTTTTCAAATTTGCATGAAGACTACAAACAAGGCTCGGAATTTTAAATGTGTTTATTTCCATTCACTCACTCTGAACTTAAAATTAAAATTGTATCAACATCTCTTATGATACGTTTTGATTTAAGCATGGAAATACTTCATATTATTTCACCTAAGGCAATTTTAAACAGTGTCTTTCCTGATCTTTATTCTTCACTGATCTCATCTAATCCATTTAAGAAAAAAAAATCATTAGAAGTTAGATGTAGCAAAGACCATAGCGGACTAGCCCTCTTACATACGGTGAATTTCCATACTCTACGTACATGTAGGGTGACTTTGACGATGTCCGCTAGCACTCGGAGGAAATATTATCAAAAACACCCTCGAAAACGGCTAGGTGAGGGTTGAAGAGCAAGGTCTAATCTACCAACAAAATGATATTTCATTAAAAGTTAGATGGCTATTAAAGACCGTAGCGGATTAGTCTTCTTGCAGACGGACACTTTCCATACTCTGCACGTAATATGGATGGAGCCATTGGAGGGGGGGGGGGGGTGTTGACTTTGAATCAGTCTGCAAGCACACAGATATAAACCCTCGCTGATGACTAGGTGGCGGTTAAAAAGCAAGGTCTAATCAGGGATACAAGCCCTGGTCTAATCTATCGAAAAAATAACATTTTATAAAAAGTTTGAAGGCTTTGACAGGTAGCGGACTAGTGTTCTTGCAGACGGTCACTTCCCGACTCGTAACGCGAAAAACATATGGGACTGAGGGAAGGGAAGGGGTGGCAGGGTAACTCTGACTACTGTAGGTCTGCTAGCGCTCAGAGAAAATACACTAACAAACAACAAGGTGGTGGTTATTAAAAGGGGAAGGTCTAATCTACCGAAAATCGTATATTTCATTAGAAGCAATCTGTATTTCGCAATACTCTACAAATTCGCAAAAGAAGTGGGTAAAAAAAAGTACGAAACAACAGATGGCTAAAACCATAGCGGACTCGCCTTCTTGCAGACGGTTAATTTCCATACTCTACGTATTATACTTTACATATGGGACTAAGGGAAGGGGGGGGGGCTGGCAGGGGGCCTTTGACGAGATCTGCTAGCGCAGTTTCCAATCCGGTGCTAGGTTTTGTGGATTGAAATTGTAGTGTGGAATTATATGACGAGGTTTGTAATTAATTTGTAATTAAATAAAATGATAACCAGTGCTCCCTCTAATGCCCTTTGTCACAAAACTGACTCAGCAGGTTGAAAAATTGGCTCAAAAGAAATATGAGATTGGGGAATGATTTACAAATTCTGGTGTGAAATATTATTGCAACGCTGTTGACAAAATAATAGGTACATGTATATTATTAGCACTTAAATGTTTTTGTAACATGAACATGTTTAAGTGCTGAAATGTAACCATCCACGACGAACCGGTTGTAAAGTTGCAATTTTCACTAGATTTAGATCAAACCTGCATAAGATAAGCTTTACAATAATAGAAATTTCTTTTTCCTGGCTCATTTTTCCTGATTGAGGTGTCATTATCATATGAAAGGGCACAAAATGAACTTTTTAGAAATGTGAATTTTCTTCGAAATTCAGATACCGCCCGCCAAATGACTTTTTGGTTTCTTTCCTTCAAATTGCTTTTAATCACTTATGCGTGAAATATGCATCTTATGAGTTGCATCAAATGAAAGAAGGGGATCTAAGCTTTACAAATATGTGTCATTTATTAATTATAATTGTGATAACGTTATAATAAAACATCGATAATTCTCGATTTCGCTTTTTCGGGGTCGCACAGTATATGTTTTAAAACAAAGTTTCCTCAAATAAGGTTTGACCTTCTAGTTGAATAACATTATTATTATACAATAGTTCAATCCCTCTGTACCTCTCTCCTGTTTTAAACATATTCTTATTTGTTACAGCAGGGCTTCCTTGTAAAGCAGGCCTTGCGGCTTGAATGGGACTACCCTGCTTTTTATAAAGAAAACATGAATAAATAAATAAATAAATAAATTCATATCTATCCATGGTTTCAGAAGATTCTGATGAAAAGAAGGTAATATGAGTTTCACTGTATCTCTCCAATAATTTCAATAAAATATTAAATTCCCTCCTATCGGTCTCATTAAATATTAACAGTATTGTTTCCATTTGATATCATGAGTTCCTGTTACAAGCTTTTTTATCCACAATATTCTTTGTGCTTTTACAAAGAACCAAAAATTCATCATTTTGAGCCCACCCTGCTGATAGTCTAAACTCATTGTACTTCTTTTAATTTTTATCTTTACCTCTCCACAAGAAATCAAAACATATTATTTCATTTCCTTTGTATACCCACTCTGGAACTGGCATTAGTGATGTTACATATGTCAATTTAGGATGACCATATACTTTCATCAATTGCATTTTACCCATTAAAGTTAAGTCACGCTGTTTCCACCACGTCAGTAGTTTTTAAATTTTGCTCAATATTTCCTTAATATTCATTTTTCCTTGATATCTACATGTACTGAAAAATAAACGCCTAATATTTTAACAACATCTACAAGCTTCCCAAACGGAAACGTATGATTAGACACCTCTGTGGGTACAGGGGAAGAATATATGTCTTATCTTTGTTTAACTTCAATCCTGACATTTATAAAAAAAAACTTTTAAAACATGTTCTATTTCCTTAACTGAACTCATATCTGTGATGAAGAGTGTTATATCACCCGCATACAATACTTGCTTTATTTCTGTATTTCCAAAACAAATTCCTTTTACCAAGTGATTATTTCTAATCATATGAGCTAAAGTTTCAATGCAAACAATAAATAAGTATGGAGATAATGGGTCTCCTTGTCTAATTCCTCTTTCAACCTTAAAATAACCTGTTCATGTGTATCCATTCATAACACAACTTTCAGTATTAGTATAAAGTATATTCACCCATTTACAAAACATGGTCCAAACTCAAATGATTTTAAGACTTTGTATAGAAAAAAATGAGAAACGGATCGGTAAAATGCCTTTTCAAAATTTAAAGCCATCAAAAAAGCATTTTCAATATAAAAAGAAGTATGAAAAATCATATCATCGATTATTGTTATGGCTTCTCCAATGTTTCCAGCCAAGTTGATTAGAAGCTACAATATCAGGTAAAATTTCATGCAATCTCTTTGATAGTATCTTTGTTAAAATTTTATAATCCACATTTAATCGGTCTGTAAAACTTAATAAAGTCTGAATCTATGTCATGTTTATGTATTAAGGGTGATAAGTGCTTGTCTCTGAGAGGCTGATAGTTCTCCATGTTTAAAAGCTCCATTAAAAGATGCAAGGACTATATCTACAATTACTGGCCTAAATTTAAGATCAAATTCTACACTTAATCGGAAGCTCTAAAGTTTCCTTAAATTATTAAAGAAAGAAGACGATTCGTCGTACCGTTCTCGACTCGTCTAAATGAAGTTTTCCACTTCCGCGCGAAGCGCGGAATTTTTTGCGTTTCATCACAATATAGAGAAAGGAAGACGATTCCTCGTACCGTTTTCGAATCTTATTGAGCCCTTTTCATCTGAATTCAGTTTCCCCCTCTCGCGCGAAGCGCGGAAGCTTTGACGTTTCCTTAAATTATTAGAGAAAGAACACGATTCGTTGTACCGTTTTCGACTCTAAATAAGCCCTATTAAATTTGTCTGAATTCAGTTTCCCCCTCTCGCGCGAAGCGCGAAAGCTTTGACGTTTCATCAAATTATTAGAGAAAGAACACGATTCGTTGTACCGTTTTCGACTTTTAATAAGCCCTATTTGTCTGACTTCAGTTTCCCACTCTCGCGCGAAGCGCGGAAGCTTTGACGTTTCCTTAAATTATTAGAGAAAGAACACGATTCGTTGTACTCGTCTAAATAAAGTTTCCCCTTCCGCGCGAAGCGCGGAATTTTTGGCATTTCATCACAATATAAAGAAAGGAAGACGATTCGTCGTACCGTTGTTGACTCTTAAACCTTGTTTGAATTTAGTTTTCCCGAAAATTTTAAATCTCTGATTTCTTTAGCTGATATTATAGGAAAGTGAAACTTCGAGAAAATACAAGTATTGTAGTTGTAGTCACTCTCGAAGTCGTCACAGCGGATAAGAAGTCACAGTTCGTAGCGAAAAAAACTTGTTTGCCGACCGACAATAAACATCTCACCGACTTCAAACTCCTGCATTGATATAGTACACGAGGATCGAGCAAGAATACCAACACAGCTGACCCGACACATGAACATATTTACCCGTGTCTTTCCTGCTCCCTCGACGAGACGACTCCACCCAACAACCCCCTTTTCTCTTTTACTCCCACTCCTCCTCTCAGACTCTTACCTCCCCTCTCTCTCCTCTCTTTTACCCCCGTTTCTTTTGTTTCCCTTTCACTCTTTTTTCTTCTTGTTTCCTTTTCTTCTTTTCTTTCTTTTACTTTCTTTCCTCTCCTCCCTCTTTTTCTTTTTCTCTTTCTTTCTTCTCTTTTCTTTTCTTTCTTTTCGTTTCTTTCGTTTCTTTTCCTTTTTTTCTTTTCTTTTCCTTTTCTTTTTTTCTTTTCTTTCCCTTTCCCTCTCCTTTTCCCTCTCTTTTTTCTCCCTCTTTTTTCCCTCTCCTTTTTTCCCTCTCTTTTTTCCCTCTCTTTTTTCCCTCCCCCTTTTCTCTTTTTCCCGACGGCACCGCAATTTTACAGACTATATCCTGACAGGTGGGGGGGGGGGGGGGGGGGGGGTGTCGCACCCCCTACACCCCCCCCCCCCCCTTTGGCGACGCCCCTGCATACACCCCGGTAAACAATGACGTTCGCTATAATAGTTCTGGAAGAAACACAGGCGCCTTGACCGACGACTGCAGAAAAAACAATATTGTCGGTTGTTGCCCAAAAACATGTACGAGGGGCGGATCCAGGGTTTTCCAAAGGGTGGTGCATGGGGTGTGAAATTTAAGAAACTGCGAGCGCGGAGAGCGAAGCCTTTAGGCCGTGGGGACCGAAGCCCGGAGAATGTAGAATCTTAAAATTAGTCTTTTCTGAATTAGTAAACTGAACATTTATGGAGTTTTTTTTGGCGGGGGAGGGGGCATTTGGGATGTGAACCCCCACGCCCCCCCCTAGATTACAGAATTACAGAATTTTTCGAAATATTAACCCTGTGAATCAGCATGTACAGTGAATGAAATGCGTCACAAAACTCACATTATTTACATAAATCAATTGTGAGAACAACCATGAATAAAACCGCTGACTAAGTTATAATGTACACCTTAAACAAGAAAATCCGTCTTCGCCTGTTTCTTAGTAGAGTTAAGAAAATAACAAAATTCACAAGAACTTATAAAATGTAAAACAATTATTAGGTGTCACATAAAAATGTAAAACATTTCAGTATCTTATATAAATAAATATTAAAACCTAAGTTACCTTGTTAGGACTTTATTTCTGACCACTTCCTCTGATTACAATTTGTATGTTGTGCAACATGGGTTTTCTTTGAGCAGAAATTTCTTGGTTTGGGCAAATTATTTGTGCAGTGGTGTGTTCTTCTTCATGTCATTGTCATTAAACAGAGTGACATGCTTTTAGGTAATCACTAATTTGATGAATTTGATAAGTTGTAGCCTATATTATGAAATGATTATGGAATATATGCAAGTTCATTTACCATTTTCCTCAACTTTACACGGAATGTAATTTGACCACCGTTATTTTTTTCTAATCAATTAGTTATTATCATTGACAAATTATTCCCATAAACTGCAGCAGTGGCGGAGCCGGGTGGAGGGGTGCACCCCCTTCCCCCTCCCCTGGAAAAAAAATGTGTATTATTACATTTTATAACGTTAATTTTAACATTTTTTGGAGATGAGCCCCCCCCCCCCTGGCGCTCAAAAAGGGGGGGGGGGGAGTGGTGCAATTTTTCAAATTTTCGAGGGACAAACAAAAAAGAAAATTAGTGCTCACTACCCCCCCCCCCCCCACTGAGCGAAATCGGGGGGGGGGGGGTGCAATTTTTCAAATTTTCGAGGGCCCCCCCCCCAAAAAAAAAGTTTGTCCCTCCTACCTCAACAAAAACACACGGTGAACGTTCTTTTACACACGCCTCCTCAGTTTTATGGAATTCACTTCCAGATTCCATGAGAAATCACAATAATTTAAACAAGTTTAAGGTTTCTCTTAAAACGTATTTATTCAATGTTAAAAGTGTACACCCATGAACTCAGCGTCCAACACTACATGTACCCTTTTTACTTCTAAGTTGATTTTCTAATTTGTATGACTTTTTCTTGTAATTCTTTCCTTTCTATTTAAAGCGCATAGGGAGATGCTATCCTGTGATGTGTTATGCGCTATAAAAGAACTGAGTATTATTATTATTATTATTAAACTCCTCAACCCCTCTCTCTCTCTCTCTCTCTTACATGGTGCACCCACAAGCCTTCTTTATACAACTAAATCTGGTTCTCTCCTTTAATCTCAGGCCTACCAATTCACCAAAAGTTACAGATGAGCATTTGCTGGAACTCCTCCCGTGACATTTCGCCGCTTTGTACGTTACTTAATTTGGGAATTCAAGTAAGTCTTGCACAAGGCATCCTAAAGCAGAAGATGAATGACTATATCCCCGAACATACATGCAACTTCTGCAGCTGTGAAAGAACAGATCCCATAAGACCTTGGCAGACCTGGACCGGGTTCTTGTGAATTTCAGGGCTGGTGGTCTTACATCCACGGCGTATAAACAAGAGCAAAAGTAGAGAAATTCTTTCCATGTACTTGCCTATATATAGCTTGGCATGTGAATATGTGCATTGAGAAAATCTGCATGGCTCGCTTGGATGAATGATATCAATGTTAAAATAAAAAAGTTGACAAGAACTAAGGATCTTTTATTATGTAATTTACTTTATTGTTTTCTAAAATAAGTTACAGCAATGGTTACTTTTTGAAATATACGGCACAAATACGATTTTTGTTTCTCCTCTGAAATTGGTTTTATTTTGTGTTTCTACAGAGTTTCAAATACCTTTGTATCCTGGACTTTTTCCGTACTTTGACAGGTACGCACTTCTGTTGAAAAAAACAATATCCAGGTTAATTAGCTGAAACACTAGTGGGACAGCGTACCATCACCAGAGGTGGATTTCTACAGATCCCCTCGCCTTCTCATTTCTGTAGAAACGTTTTCAGACTTCCGGTGCTCTGGTCACGTGACAAAAAGCAGACTAACAATTTATTTTTCCATACTATTACTGCTGAGAAAGAGTCTGGATGTTCGGCCTGAACATTCAGCAGGGACTGTCCTTCTAAATGTTACATAAGATTGATTTTTCTTATTGTAACAATTAACTTTAAAGGGATCGTTTAACATTGTTAAATCTGAGATGCACTGCCCTACGTGTTATCAGTGTCTGTGATGTGGTGTTATATTGAAGCCCTGAAAAAATTGCGCCTCAAAATGATCAAGAGGTGCATTAAAAAAGTAAAAATCTTTGAGTGACCGGTTTTACCATGCTCGTTTTGCCCAACAGACTGTAGTATTATGAAAACCGTTTGGGAAACGCAAAATTTGATTTCGATTTTCAATCATGAATATCTTGATGATCAGACAGGCAGTAATCGGGTTCCTGACTGACCTATTTATTATTATCATTGCAGCATGAGCTAAATCGAGCATTTGTTTAAAGGATCTAAGAGGCTGTTCACACCGGCAGAGATAACGCGCGCTAGACCGCGCTATCTCTGCGGTTTGGAAGGTACAACGTCGTTTCGGTCCGCCCAACAGCGAGCCACGGCGAGCCAAAACGGCGTGCCACTGGAGCACCTCTTGGGGTGGTCCACGAGAGATAGCGCGGTCTAGCGCGCGCTAGAAAAAAGGGGGTGCTACGATAGACCGCGCTATCTCATTGCGGTGTGAACAGCCTCTATGACAAAGCTACCAGATCCCTTTAAAGCTGGAAGGCATTTGATACAGTTGACCTATCTATCCTCCCTATCAATTTAAAATTGGAGTTGATAAAAGTGTCTGTGCAGGGGTCAACTACATAGTGTAGTTATCTGACTGATTTAATGCACAGTTGTTAATGAGGTTAATGTATAGATCAAACGAGTTAAATTTTATGTGCCAATATATGTACCCTCCTAATTTCTGCCATCTATGTCAATAATCTATCAAGGTGTATCTTTACAAGAACGCCTTGGCCGTTGGTTCCCTCGATGCCTTGTATAATGAATTGCATATGTGCTGTATTTCTGATGTGTATGTGAGTAGGCTTTTATTTGAATAAGTACAATTGAACTTGATCTTTTAAATAGACGAATAATGTATTATAATTAACTTGCCTATAGCCGTTGCTGCTTGCTTTTCTCGTTTTGTTCTAAATGTTTATTGTACCTTATTGTGTTCCATTGCTATTTAGTACATGTATTGATCACTCC
This sequence comes from Strongylocentrotus purpuratus, assembly GCF_000002235.5. Classification (NCBI taxonomy): domain Eukaryota; kingdom Metazoa; phylum Echinodermata; class Echinoidea; order Camarodonta; family Strongylocentrotidae; genus Strongylocentrotus; species Strongylocentrotus purpuratus. Next base: position 7,475,114 of record NW_022145606.1, on the reverse strand, counting down.
TATCTCCCCTCCAGTCATTCACCTTCCCTCACTTCCATGATCTCAAACAGAATCCCATTATCCCTAGACGTACAGTACTTCATTACCACATAATACCATAGCAACCCTGATAAACAGTCAACCAAAGACCAATCAAAAGCATGTTTAAGTCACCAATCCAAAATTGTTTCACTCCCAAAACCAAACAGAATTCTTGATAGCAAAGTTTTCCGAATCGGGGGACTTGAATTTTAACCATCAACCGGCGAACACATACTTCTTGTAATCTCTATTCTATACAATGCAATTGTATTGAGAGTTGTTGAACTCTGCCAAATAATTACATCTGTATTGAACTGGAAATAGAACTGGTATTCTGTTTCTTCATGGACTCCTCATCAAAAACTGATCCCCAATCACGACGCCATATACCGTGTGAGTCCCAAAAAAGTTTACACCTAGAAAATTGCTTATTATTTTAAAAATCATCTATGAACAGAAAAAAAACTATACATCTTATGAAAGAAAAGTTTATCCCAAATCATTTGGTATATTTTTTTGTGAGATATGTATTAACGCTTGAATTATTAAACAGGGGGCATTGTTTGCGAGAGTGCAAAAATCAACTTGCGCCAAAGTGATGCCTACAGTATGTATTATGCTGGGATTAGCGGAGTGAGAGAATGAATTGAATGTATCAAATGAAATGCATTGCGTATGCTTTTTGCAGAAGCAACGTCACACACACAAACACGCGCACAAATGTTCGTTGATATGTTATATTCGATATTTGATATGTGTGGCCTGATTAATTTTGTTAGGGATGTTATTTGGATCTGCAAAGACCGAATTAATACCCACATCCCAATTGTTTTATTCAAACATCACATAAGCAACCTTGGCGCATGTCGATTTTTGCACTCTCGCAAACAATGACTGCTGTTCATCCAAGCTTGAACACATACCACACAAATTGATACTAAAAGATTTGGGATAAAAGTATAATAATGTACTGTTCATAGATGATTTTTAAAACAATTAGCAATTTTCTAGGTGTAAACTTTTTTTGACTCACACTGTATATGTTGTATTTTTTGTGCACCCTGTCAATAACACATACGTCATTATTTTGTACTACACTTTGTCATGGACCTGAGTGCTCAATATTCGTTTATTTGTTCTCATCGTGTCTGACTATTTCTTTTTGATAAAGATAACACCTATAATATCACCCCATACTAGTTATACCAGAGCGGTTACTGCAGATGTTATCAATGCTGACCTTGTTCTCTGTTCTAAATGCTGAATTTAAACAGATGTTATGATTAAGAATTTGTGCTATAATTATAACGTGTTGTAAATAATTTTTTTAATTCACCTTTTTTCATTGATAATTCACTTACTTCATTTATTGATTACTATATTACGTTGTAAATTTAACTGTATGTTTGATGTTTATATGTTATGCCCTGCTTTGGTTAATCCAGTCCTTGTCCATGTATGCTATTTTGTGATATATACCTGTATAATTACGATATATTTGTACCACTGTCTATCGTGATTATGAAATAAATGCTCTCACTTTTGGAGAAGGGGTACCTCTATTTCCCCCAATTCGATTATCATAATAGGTATTACTCCATTTCAAGTTTGTAATTAATTCACTTTGTGTACATATTTGCTTTGCTTTTTGAGTGGTTTTATACTTGCACCATACAATAGTATAATCAGCCAAAGTACCATTGCAAACTGACATTGCTATCTATGATAATTTAAAAATCGTGTTTCTCAGAACTTGGAGTTATGGATGTAGTACCTTTTGGAAGCGATATCTTCATATGTTGGTAAATGGGTAGAGCGTTATAGAGATAGAGAGTGAAGGTAAGATGAAGAGGGAGATAAAGAGAAAGATAGAGAGATATAGAGAGAGGAAGATGGAGAGAGAGATAGAGAGAGAGAGATGAAGAGAGAGATATATGCGTTCAACTCGACCCGTGAACCTAACACACGCGCAACGAGACATAGCCAGGCCTAGCCGCAAATTAAATTGAGAACAAACAAGTTAAGGAATAGTGCATTTTCATATTTCATTAGATTACTAAATGAAAATCGATAAGAGCAAACAGACGACATGAATCTTAATAAATTTAATAGTACAAATTTGAAGATTACAATTTTTATCTTGATATCGAGGATTATATTATTTCTTGCATCTTGTTTTGTATGTTCATGTCATTTCTTTAACTCTTCCATTTTCGTTCTCTTTTTTCTGTTTTTATCCTTCTCTTTCTTTCTCCCTCTCTCTTTCTCTCTTATCTATTTATCTATGTCTTTCTCTCCTCACTCATACGTATTTTCTTCTCTCTTCATGTCTCCTTTTAACAATTTCTTTTCTTCCCTTTTTGTTTCTCCTCCCTCTCCCTCTCTCCTTCATCATTGTTGTATATTTTCTTTCCCTCTATCGTCATATTTTACCTTATTAAATTCAACATATCTTATTGATTTTAATGCTTATTTCTTGATCATTCTACTCATTTTATTTATTTATTTATTTGGAATCTTTTGTCAGGGTAGCCCATTCACCAATAAGTAGTGGTCTTCCATGGGGTCCTGAATAAACATGAACATAATTCCATAGTACATTTAGAAAGATATAACACATCAAATAGACGTGGCACAAACGAATACTCGTTTGCAAAATAATGATATAGCATTAACCTAGTTCAACTGTAATGTCAATAGAAACATATTGAATAGGTCGTAATTATGTGAATAAATCATATTTATATTACAGAACATGCACGTGTTGTATGTTTGGCTAATCTATTCACAAATTAAAACTTTGTTTAAGCAATCTCTTAAATTGATAGAAGAAGCCGTTCTCATCGAATTTTCTAGCTTATTCCATTCAAATATAGAAGGCAAAATTGTGCTACACTTATACAAATCAGTGTGAAATGTGGGCACACGTAAACATCCACTATCTATATAATTTGCCTTGTATGATGATCATGTACATCATTGAAGGTAGGAAGGCGCTAAGATATTTAGCGCTTAGAGACTTCGGTGGTAAGCGCTTTATAAGTAACGTTTTTATTATTATTATTATTATTATATTAACGCATTCATATATCATCATAACGCGACTTAACTCGAACCGTTTGTCTAGTGTCATCCATTTAAGACTTGTGAACAAATCAGCCGACGGTGTGCCATATGTCCTGTTCAATATTATTCTTCCGGCCCTCTTTTCAGTTTTTGCAGCTTAGTTGTATGGGAATGAAATCTGTTCGACCACACAACAGAGCAGGAATTTAATCGTGGCAACACTAGACTGTTATAAAGTAACGTTAAGGATTGTTCAGGCAAACAAATCTTTGCTCTCTTTATCATGCTAATATTTTTTTCTGGCTAAGTTTACATACTTTTTTTGTATTGTATTGTATTGTATTTATTCATACAAGCATGTCTAGGGATGCAGAAAAGGGTTTGAAAAACCCGTACAAGTCTGCATCCCTGATAAAAAGCAAAGTTCACAAATATTATTATTGCATAACATAGTTACAACAAAAAAATGATATCAAACACGATAATACATCAAATAATTATATACACAATGTAGTTTAGAGCGAAAATAAATACATAAAATATTATTGATTGCAAAACAGCATTATTGAATATACAAATGATTGGGTATTTCAGGGATCAAAATGCTATATAAAAAAATTTGCAGCATGATCTAAGGTAAAAATTAAAATATAGTTGATATTGCGCGAATTTGGATGTAATTGTATAAAAATGTAAAAACAAATTGTTATTGCGGAGTTTAAAAAGTTAAATATGTAAGCAACTTTTTAATGATATTTTGAAAGTTGAAAGAGATGGACTATTAATAACATTACTTGGGAGCATGTTCCACTCATTGGCAGTTCTTATATAAAAAGAGTTTTTGAAATAATCTGTTTTTGCAAATGGTACGTACATTTTCATATTATGATCATTACGCCCAATTCTGTGAGCACGTATAATTTTTTCAATCGGACCAACATTTACCATATTATTTATTATTTTATAAAACATGACTAATCTGTGGTACTTGCGTCTTTCTTCTAATTTTGCAAAACTTGATTTTTCTAATAGTTCATGGTAACTTGTTTCCCAGTCTCTAAACATCATTCTTAAATATCGTTTTTGGACACGTTCAATAATATTTATATGTGAAACTCTATAGGGGTCCCATGCAATACAACAATATTCTAGACATGGACGTATAAGAGAGTCATATAAGGTTTTAAACACAGAACGTGGGCAATTAAAGAAAATTTCTTTTGATTATAGCTACAATCTTACTACACTTTGCGTATGTTTCGTTACAATGAGAATTAAAATTAAGGGTATCATTTATAGTAATGCCCAAATACTTTTCTGACTTAGTGTTAATTAATTTATGTCCACCCAATTTATATTCATACTGTGGTTTAGAGGACTTTCTTGACATTTGCATTATCTTACATTTGTTTACATTGAAATCAAGTAGCCATGAATTTGCCCACTTATCTAGATTTTCTAAATCCTTTTGTAAAAGTTTGCAATCTTCAATAGAGTGGATAGGCCTATATAAAATACAATCATCTGCGTAAAGTCTTATAGTTGAATCAATATTATAGGAAATGTCGTTTATGAAACATAAAAATATGATTGGACCTAAAATTGTCCCTTGTGGTACACCTGATTTTACGTCTACCCAATTAGAGTATTCACCATTGAGGACGACTCGTTGTGAACGATTTTTCAAAAAATTCATGATCCATTTTAAATTTGGATTTTGAATACCATACATTTTTAACTTTCGTTCTAATAAATTGTGCGACACGCTATCGAACGCTTTAGCGAAGTCTAAATATGCTATGTCAACACTATAGCCGGAGTTCATCCAACTACTCCAGTCGTGAATAGCTTCAATCAATTGAGTCTCGCATGACCGCTTTTCGCGAAAACCATGCTGGTTATCACATAAGACATTGTGTAGATTAAAATGATCAACAAGATGTTTACAAACAAGTTTTTCGAGTAGTTTACAAGTAATTGAAGTAAGTGATATTGGGCGATAATTACCCGGGTCTTCTTTGTTACCTTTCTTAAGAAGGGGAGACACGTTTGCTCTTCGCCAGTCAATTGGTAACTCTCCTTTAGAAAGTGACATATTGAACAATTGACAAAGCGAGGGTGCAAGCTGCTCCGCCCCTTCTTTCAATACACGGGGAGATAATCCATCAGGACCTTGAGCCTTATTAACGTCAATGCTTTTGAGCAACTTACATACGCCAGCGACACAACAATGAATATCACTCATGGCAGGAACATCATTTCTTTCTTCACATGGTGGAAAAGGACCATCATTAGTGTCTTTAAATACAGACTCAAATTGTTTGTTTAGAGTATCTACTTTTTCTTTATCGTCAGTAAAAGTAATTCCATTTTCCATTTTTCGATTTGTTTAGACCATTCAATTGTTCATCTATCAAAAGGCCTAAGCATTTGGTGAAATTAACTCTTTTGATCAAATTGCCATTTAATGAAATGGTGAAAGAATGAATTTTCCCAGAGATTATCACGAGAGCCTATTATCATGACACAATTTTTGTCAGTGTTAAGGACTAGACGATTTTCTTTAATCCACGCCATGACTCTATCTAATGCAACAATTATTTTCTCTCCCCCAACAGTTGCATCATTTGCACTGACGGTAAGTGTCGTATCGTCAGCATATATGTCTATGATACCTTCAGGAGTACACCCAGGTAGACTGTTATTAAACATAAATTTAAAATAAAAGGAGACCAAGAATTGAACCTTGTGGCACACCTAATTTGATGGTTGATAGATGCGAATTGGCTCCTTTGAATTGGGTCACTTGTTGTCGATCACCTAAATGTGATTTGAACCAATAAATAGTCCTATTACTACAACGTATACAAGCTAGTTTATGTAAAAGTAGCTCATGGTCAACATTATCAAAAGCCTTCCGAAGATCTATGAAGGCAACTCCAGAAATTTCTTTGTTATTAATATTCAACGACCATTGATTTACAAGTTTTGCAAGGGCAGTAGCTGTTGAATGTTTAGGTCTAAAACCAGACTGATTAGGGTGTAATAATTGATTCCCGTCCAATAATTCACTGAGTTGTTGATGCAGTTGCTTTTGTTCTGTTTATGCTACTCTAATAACTTTTTTTATTGTCGATGTTTTAAATGTACATCTTGAAGTTTGTTTGTTTGATTGATTTTATTTCTGCTTTCAAAAATATACAAATTCAAAGTCAAAGTACAAAATTTCGAACAATAACAAATACAATGAATACAATGTTTACAAAAGTAATTAAATGAAAAATCATGTACAATTATATCATTCGATAAACATGTACGAAGCATACAATAACATAAGAAATATGAAATATTTTCAATAAATTAAAGAGGTAATTTGGAACGCAGGAGACCACCATCGTGAGCGGTTAGATGGAGATGGATGGCGGCCTCGTAAAAAGAATTGGCGACATAACTCTCTTCGAAAAACTGAGTGACCAAGAGGATGCGGTGCAAGTGCAGGTGCAGTGAGCAGTTGCATGATAAAGAATAAATAAGTCACGGTTTTGTTATACTAATTTAAAGAGAGGGGAGCATACGATTGTATTATTTGTCGTTTAAGTGTAGCTTTTAAGGAGTAGATGGTTGAACAAGACTTTATGTTGTCGGGTAAATCATTCCAAATGTCCGGGCCAGAATGTCTAACAGATTTGTGTGTTATTGATAATTTGTGTGACATGGTAATTGTAAACGTTCGCAATTCGGCCTTGCGGCTGCGAGGAAAGTATTACAATAAATTATTTTTAATGAATGAATGATATAAATGAAGAGAGAGGGAGATAGAGAAGAGAGTGAGAGAGAGATGAAGAGAGATATAAGTGAGGGAGAAAAAAGGTAGTATAGAGTAAAGACCACCGCACACTACCCCCGCGTCCTCCAGTCCGATTTTCTAAGAAACTACAATTTTGTTGCATATAAGAGCAGATAAAAGGGGTACTTATTGAAAGGTAAAAAAAAGGTACTTTATTAGAAATGGAAGGGGTTCTTATTGAACAGATTGAAGATGCACTTATCAGTAGGAAAATCAGTAGGAATCTTTTTTAAAGAACATAATGATAATAATAATAAGAAGATAATAATACAAATATGTCAATTTATAAACTACCCCGGCTGTATAATACGTAGCTGCATGAGCACCCATGATAAGGCGCTTAAACATTTTGTAGTGACCAAAATGTCACGATTTTAAAAACTTTTGCTGAAACTGTATCTTACTTTTGCAATGTGTAATAACGTTTTAAAAGTGTTGCATTGATTGGTACATGTTTAATAGGCATTGCTTTCCCATTTTTCAAAATGGCGACTAGGGAGACCTAATTTCACTTGCGTGGTTTTTTCCACTTATTCTGTATTGCTTTACAGACATGTTCCAACCGGTTTTGTCTGGTTTGTAAATATATTCTATTGTTACGTAGATTTTCCATTATTACGCACATCGCTAATTATACTAGCATATTAATTGTATGCGTGTATTTCAGCCAATCACGCTGCCGTAATGATTGGGGCATCGGGCTCTTTTCGCCACGTGAAATTGGTGGGATATTTGGTATCGATACATACAGCACAGCACTGTATATCTGTTTTGAACTATGATAGCAAACAAGTCTCCTATGAGATCGCGCTGGGTTTTGGTTTATCTCGGAATAACAGCATTGTCATCTATATAGGCCTACGTGTATGTCGCCTATACACATTCGATATTTGACTACGTTAAGGGCCTATCTCACTGAGCAGCGAATGCTTGCGAACGTTGCGAATTTGGATTCGCCAACTTTTCTGACGAATGTTGGCGAAAATCAGCGACATTAAGTGACGTTTAGCGACAATTAGCAACATTTGAGCGAATGTCTCCGAAAGTGTTTGCGAAAGGCAGTTGGCGACTATTAGCGACTGTAAACAAATTTTAGCGACAACTTTTGCGAAGATTAGCAGCTATTTGCCAATCCTTTGCCACTATTTGTGAACGTTTGAGACCTTTTGCTAACTACTGGTACTCAATGGGTCGATTTTATAAAGGAACCATATGGTAACGTGGTCGCTAGCTTTGGCGAAACACAGAAAACTGACGAAAACAAAGAGCAAAACCGTTTAACAACCGTTTGCAAAGGCTTACGACTGTTTTGCAAACGCTAACGACTGTTTTGCAAACGCCTGCAACTGTTTGCGGAAAAATAAATTCGCAAAGAAATTTTGAACATGTTCAAAATTTCCTTGCGACAAGAAAAACTGTTTAAAACAAAGAAAACTGTTTGCGATCTTTCTTGCAACCTTTTACAACATTTTACAAACTCTGGCGAAACCCCAAATTCGCTACGTTCGCAAGCATTCGCCGCTCAGTGAGATAGGCCCTGGAGTTGATGGATGTATGACATTGATATCAGATTGGAAGACAGTCATATTTATTCGCCAAGATACCGATGCAGCGGACCTGAACAGTTAAGAGAATGTATAATGAGAAGAGGTGATCACCTTCAGGGCAAGAATAATCACGCGTTTCAATTAAAGTTTGCAGGCGCCTTAAACCACTTTCAGCCGTTAAAGTCGGAGCAGATGATAATCGGCACGGTCTAGGCTATCTATTTATCTTCGTTCTATAACTTGGAGGCCGTTGGGGCGACAATAAAATGGACCTTGAAACACAGCTTCTCCATAACTTTTTGTCTTCGGCTGGACTACTTGGCTGATCAAATAGCCTATACTTCAGTTAAAATAGTTTAGATATTACAAGCATACACTCAGATAAGTTAAATTCTTATCATGGATGGGGACAAGTTTCAAGGAGCAGTCCTATCTGAGGCTGACAATGATGATTTGACATTTCTCTATACAGCAGCATCTACGGGTAATATCAAGATTGTACGGATTCTTATTGGCCAAGGAGCAGATCTAAATAGGGTTGGTCAAAATGGCAGCACACCTCTAGAAGCGGCATCACTCGAAGGTCATCTCGATGTTGTAAAGTTTCTCATTGGCAAAGGAGCAGATCTAAATAGGGCAGGTGAAGGTGGCAGGACACCTCTCTATGCGGCATCATCCAATGGTCACCTCGATGTTGTAAAGTTTTTAATTGGCCAAAAAGCCGATGTAAAAAAGGCTACCTTTTATGGCAGCACACCTCTCCACGCGGCATCATCCACTGGTCATCTCAAGATTGTACGGATTCTCATTGGCCGAGGAGCAGAAATGCATAGGGCTGGTAATGATGGTAGGACACCTCTCCACGCGGCATCATCAAATGGTCATCTCGATGTTGTAGAGCTTCTTATTGGCCAAGGAGCGAATCCAAATAGGGCTGATTTTAATGGCAGGACACCTCTAGAAGTGGCCTCACTCGGAGGTCATCTCGATGTTGTACAGTTTCTCATTGGCCAAGGAGCGGACTTAAATAGGGGCAATAAAAGTGGAAGTACACCTTTCCTCATGTCAGCATTCGAAACACCTCTACACGCACAGTTAATTGATAATGGTAAGTTAAGTTGATATTTCGTACGTACTGGCTTATGTATTGTGCAGGGGCGGCGATTTCTTGTGATGACTGGGGGGGGGGGGGGGGGGTTATTTACTTGTACATTTTGTAAGGATATTATGCGAGGGAGCGTAGCGAATGAGCGAGAAGATTTTCGCATTTGTATTCATGTAATCGCTGCACTCTTGAGCCCTCCAGGGCCTAAAAGTGTGTTTGCTATATATTGGTTTCTGTGCACGTTTTCAAATCCCCCCCCGGGGGGGGGGGGGGGGGGGGGGGGGTGGGGACGATCCCCCTAAAATTATTAAGGGAGGAAACAAGTCCCCCCACCCCCCCCCCCCCCCCCCCCCCCCCCCCCGCGATCGCCGCGCCTGGTACTGTACATTTATCTGACATTTCCCATTTATTATTTATTATTATCATTATTCATTTAGGACAATATTTAAATCAGATGTTGATATTGGAGATTCAAGGGAGATGACTACTAAGTCACTGATAAATTAAGGTTATTCCATTGAACTGGCGTAGTCTACTACTAACCTTGGTTGTTCAAGGGATAGTTCAGTTTTGTTGCAGAGGGCACTATTCAAAATAATTTTGTTGTGAGATAATAAAAAACCGAGTGTCAAATTTGAAAGTATATACAATTTAAATGACTGAATCATCTTCGTTTGATCAAAATCGGTTTAGAGACGGCTGAAATGTTCATAAATATAACAACTCTAATATTTGTGGTGCCTCACAAGTATTTGGTAATTTTGTTACAGCTAGCCGTTGTAAAACAAGATATCACCTTATACGTTTTATTCCAGCCAACAATATCGGCTTTTTGTTGGCATTTTCGTGTTGGTTATAATACGCAGAACCAGCCGGCCCGTCTATTGTTATTATTAATTAATTAAATAATTAATTAACAGTCACCATATTTTTGGGGAAAGTGGGGCTGAATTGGTATGATCGTATTCAATCTAAGTTCACACAATTCGGGGTCTAACATTCCTTCTATAGCAATTTTAGGTTCTAAAAGGGCACTAGGAATGTGATAAATAAGAATATAAGAGCAATAACCATACACTTTGAAGGTATTTGCGGTCTTAAACAAAAACTCAACTCTCCTTTTAAAAGAACATCATAGGGCTACATAGACCGCGATAAGGGCCGCTCGATATCCACATTCGCTGTTTTCGAAGAATTTGCTCGGTTTTCCAAATTTGTGTTTTTGGAATGAGCCTCCAAAGTTTGATTTGTTAATGTTAGAAAATAGCCGAGCCAACTGTCTGTGTTTTATTTGGACATGAATAAGCTCGACTCCGATAGTTACCATCATAGGCCCTCTATGCAAATGCACATTCACAGGCGGCATACCCGGGGAGGGGGACTCTTTCAAGTACCCCTAAAGTGCCCCTTTTTACATAGGAAATGAGCCCCCATTTATTTTACATAAGTGCCCCTATCTATTGCTTAAAGTTGCCCATTTCACATTGTTATTAGTACCCCCTTCTCCAATAATTGCCGAACTTAAAATCTGAAAGGTTCCCTTTTACTTCAACAAGTGCCCTTTTTGTTTCTAACAAATGCACCTTCTCCTTCTGAAAAGTGCCCTTTTTTTATCTGATGAGTGCCTTTTTCTACCTCTGATAAGTGCCCTTTTATATCGAAAATTGACCCCTTCATCTTTCCAATAAGTGCCATTTTTTCTTCTGATAAATGCCAAATTTTCTTTTTTAATGAGAGCCCCTACCTCTTTTTATCAATACCCTTGATCACATCTTTGATAAACGCCTCTATTAAAATCTGATAGGTGTCCCTTTTCTTCGACAATTTCCCATTTTCCTTTGTCAAAAGTGCCCCTATTCATCTCAGGTGAGTGCCCCTTTTAAAGTACAAGAAGTGCCTCTTACCATCCCTGATAAATGTCTCTTTTTAAATCTGACAGGTATCCCTTATATTTTGACAAGTGTTTCTTTTCCTTTGTGTTCCCTCTTTTCATCACACCAACTGCAAAATATATATCCTAGATCATGTAGAAAAAGAAAAATATATTGGAATCATCCTTGATAATGTAATCAAAAAGTAGGGGTATATACCGCTTTCTAAAAATTATGTATTGTCGCTGTGAGAGTCCTCTTTGTAGGTGGCCCTGTTTTTCTGTTTTTCTGGTGTAACTCATATAATGCATATTTCACGCATGAGCGATTAAGATGAATATGAAGAGAGGAAACCAAAAAGGCATTTGGCGGACGGTATCTTAATTTCAAAGAGAAAATCACATTTCCAGAAAGTTGAGTTTCTGCCCTCTCAAATGACACCTCAATCACGAAAAACGAGCAAGGAATAACAAAGTTCTGTATGTTTAAAGTAGTCCTTGCATATCCATAATTTTATCAAACGAATTCATTTTCACTGGCTGCCTGCCTTAGCAACAAACGGAATTTAGAAAAGACTTAACTCCGTTTCGTTGACAATCGGCCGTAGACGAAAGACTTCCTGCATGGCTGATTGTCAACGAAATGAAGTTAAGTCTTTTGACAATTCTGTTTTTTTGAGTTGCATCAAATGAAAGAGGAGGATTTCTGGGACGCACTGTATAACACCTCATTTTTTCCCCATTTTTTTAGATCTAGTCGTTGGTTCAAAAAAGGAAAGCGGGAGTGTCGAAAAACAGGTGGATAGCGAAGCAAACGTAGAGACCTCAAAAAGAGAACAGCAAAACATAGACTCTGCATCTTCTGAACAGGTCGTACAAGATGTTGTTCGTGAATCCATGGGGGCATCCCATCAGCAATCAGGCTTGATTCGCATCGAAAAGTATGGCATTAAAGTCCAGTTTCATCCAAGTGAGAATTGGGGCGTTGAAGACATCCATGCAGTACCTGAAGTCCCAGCTGAACTGGTAGACCTGTTAACAGAGGATCAAGCAATAATTTGTGTTGGTCTTAAGGCGTCACCGTCTGATGCGAAGTTGAAATATCCAGTAAAAGTGACGATGCCCCATTCAGCAATTTTCTCAAGTCCCGGTACTGCATCTATTGGGACGTACCATCGAAAAAGCAGTAAGAATGTTTACAGTTAACTACTAATTTACTAAATGATTCATACTCTTACCAATATTTGTAATTTCTGAAGTATGCGAACAATTAACTTGTGATAATTTGTGTTTCTTGAGCACGGGACATATTGAAACTTACTTCTAAAAGTGTTCAAATAAGCCTTAATTCAACCAGACAAATTTCTTTCTTGAGTTAGGAAAACAAAAACCACAAAAAACATTAACCCTAAAAAGGCCGGGCTATTTGAGGTCTTAGTACGGCCGGGGGGCCATTATCGGCCGCTAAACGGCCGATCGCCGCGAAAATTTGCACGCATGTCTAGTGAAGTGTATAGAATAATATGATAATTTCAATTTTTGAAAAATTTACTCATTTGCATATTTATGGTAATTTATGCAAATAGAGTCATACAAATCACATTTTACCCATAAATCATATATTAATCATATTTAAGCATTCTTTTTCGCTACACATATTTATTAGACCATTCTGAATAATAATAATACAAACAAAAAATTGGAAGAGCCGGCTTATTCCTTATGTTATCCCTTGTTTTGGAAATTTCTTATGTATTTCATTGTTTTTTAAGTTATGTATTTCATTGTTTTTGTTGTTTTATTTAATTTCTTACTACAATTCAACTATTTTGACTCCCATAACAACCACCTAAACTTTAAACAAGACCCAATAACCCATGTTTGATCTGTTTTTAGGAAAAATGACTTTTCCATATGTTTTGTACACAAATCACGAAAATGAGCGATTTTCGGGCTGACATACAAAGACAAAACGTCACGTGACCTTGTAACCGTAGGTCTGATTTTCAAAAAAATTCTTTTAAAAGTTGCGCAAGACTCGAATGAAAAAAGTCAGCGAGCGGCGGGGCGCCATCCATATGCGTTCCCGAGCAATCAAATAAATCGTGGAGGGGGGGGGGGCATAATGGCCCCCGGCCTTATTAGGGCTAAAATAACAAGGGGCACGAATAATTTTGTTGTTAAATGCATGTCTTTGTTAAGACGCATAAGATAAAGAATGTTATCAGCATTCTATCACCTGGTTCTAGGACAATTACCTCCTGGGCAATCACCACCCCCCGAAAAATCACCCCCCGGAAAACTACCCCCTGAGGACAATTACCCCTCGAATATTATTCCCGGGAGAATCACCCCCGAGGACAACTACCCCTCCCCAAGGACAATTACCCCCCCCCCCGGAAAATTACCCTCCGGAGAATCCCCCCCCCCCGAGGACAACTATCCCCTAGGACAATTACCCCCCGAGGACAATTACCAACTAGGACAATTACCTCCCTGAGTATTACCCCCCCCCCCGAGGACAACTACCCCCGAGGACAATTACCCCCTAGGACAATTACCCCCGACGATAATTACCCCCGATGACAACTACCCCCGATGACAATTACCCCAGAGGACAATTACCCCAGAGGACAATTACCCCCCGAGGACAACTACCCCCGGATGATAATTACCCCCCGAGGACAACCCCTCCCCCGATGACAATTACCCCCAAAGGACAACTACCCCCGTGGACAATCAGGATTGAATAGCAAAAGACGATCTGACACATTGAGAGATGGTTACGAGCCCATAAGATCCACTGCATGAACCCATATTCGTTCAAATACTATAGCACGTTGTCTTCCTCATTACTACACATTTCCCTTGTATTATAATTTATGCAACGCCAGTGCGGTTGCTGATTTCCACGAAGGATGTAAGTTTTAGGTTATTGTCCAGCGCTTTTCAAAATGCATAGAAATGCATTTCTCTGGAGCAGTGTTATTTTAACTTTTTGTTAGTCACGGTACCATCTTAAGAAATGAAAAGTTTCTCCCAAATCCCAAAGTCTTGACAGACTATTAATTTTGCATTACTCTGGCACTCGTTAAGTGCTATGGACACACGTATGGGTAAATTTCAGAATAAAAAGGAGAAGACATTTTCAAACTGGTAAAAAACTTGTAATCCACACACTAGAAACGATTTAAAGTACTGTATGCGGGAACCTTGCCGCCGAATATACATGAATAAAAAGTGATATATTCGGTCTTAATCTTGATACACGAATATGAGGATATTCTGGCCTTTCGTTGCCCTTATTTGCATTGCTGTCAAAATATTGTTAGCGAGCGAGGAAGGAAGACACTTTAGTATCTTCAAAATATTATTTTTTCATGTTATTACATATTTTAACCGTTTCTGATATTTCTTTGTCCGTTTGTTTGTTTTTATTTCTGCATTTTCAAAATAGAACATAATTATATACATAAAGTAACAAATATTTCTTCATTTTACATAACTATACATTTTTAAGTACATTAAATAAGATGCATACAAACACAAATATAATTTCAATGAAAAACGATAAACTACAGAAAATGCAGGAGACAGCCATCATGAGCATTTGATTTGTTTTACAAAATCAACGTTTTCCAAATCATTCTCTTGCGGCACCCCGGTTGAAAAACGCTGTGCTGGAGTTACAAAATCAAATGAGATGAATTACCAGAGAGCAAGAAAACATATTATACTTCAGCATGACATACACATGTAATAGAAAAAATTGCTCGAAGTAGCTTTTGAATGCTCTAAAAGCCGGAAAATTATAATTCGAAGAAAATCAGTTATCCAAGTGATAATTAATAAAGAAAGGGACTGAGATACAGTGTTATTGCAGACGCAACCCTGAACTGGTAGCGAATCAAGTAAGGCTATACGACTGTACATTTATAGTTCATCACTTGTATGTCTAGCCAGCCGGCCAAATAATGGCGGCTAGGGGTGGGAAGGTGGTAAAAAGTTTGTTCACGAATCTGACCATCTCTCATGAAGACCATAGAAAGAATGAAGCGAGCCGAGAGCACGCGGTGTATGGCGCGAACCTTTCTGGTTTTATTGCTGACGCCAATACTTCTGCGACCCCCTCCCTTGACCTCGAGGCGTGTGGTCTCGGGTCGGTTCGCACTTCTCCGTCCAGATTGGGAATAACCTTTTTTAGCTTCTTGTACAGTTCACTAAAATGTATTATTCCCACTCTGAGACAAATGAAGAAGTCAACAATTTTGTATTTGTATGTGCGATTGACCATGGTCTTTATTGAGAGCTGATTAGCATAAATTAACTCTTTTTTAATCAAACTGGTCAGCAAAGTAAATATAATTAAAACAAAACAAACAACAATGAATGTAACTCATTACTTCGAGCAAATTATGTCGAGAGCGATCTGTAAGGAACCAATAGGGGGCCCGGCCGGGCGACAAAGTAATATCAATTGACTAGCCGTAACAATTCTTCCATTCGCCTGGCCATGCGAACGGGCTTCCCCCATCTCTTGCGGCTTTTTGCACAGACAAGCATGGGTGAGCGAAGATGACTTCCCGCCGGAAACCCTGAGCGTTACACACGGCATAAGCCAGGCAATCTCAGCTTCAACGGACAGGGTCCCGCTCACCCCCCCCCCCCCCCCCCCCCCCCATTCCCCAACCGAAAACGTGATGAGCCCAAACGACTTCCCGCTTAAGAACCTGGGCAATACTGATTGTATCTCCAGCTTACGGACAAGTCAGGCTCGTAAAATTGTATAAATACGGCAATAAAAACAGTCCTCTAAAAACACCAAATTTTGTCTCCCCTTCCTAACAGACCGCTTGCTCTAGTTTTACATTACCACAACGAATATATTTCTTATATAAGCGATTATAGGCGTCCAAATTCGCAAGAATGCCGCCAAACGAGATGTGACGCAACTCGCCGCCATATATATCGCATTTCAAAGCACCTACAACATGCTTCCACGAATGTAAACTATCCTCGTAACATTTAAGTAGGGTAATCGTGCTGATTCAACTGTTGAACGCAAGTTAAGCCATTATTAACCAATTACTATATCATGCACTATCATCCATGTACGGAAGTTAATACCTCAAAGACGGAAGACGAAGAAGCAATAGAGAACATAATTATGTTGGCATAAATATCATCTCCTAGTCAAGAAGATACAGTAACTCTACTATTGATACCTAATCATTACTACTGTACACGAGAAGAACAATACTGATTTACCATAGCCCCACTTAAACTTTATAACTCGATGTTAAGATCGACATAAAATCCAAAGCTAAAAATCACTAACGAAGCTATAACACTGGACGGGGAAGCGGGACATGGCGATTTAATGTTAGCCTTACAAAGCTATGGAGAAAGAATTAAATGTGACCAAGAGTGTTGGTCGAGGGAGAGTGTTATTCGAGGGAGAATGTCCGAAAATCGTACTCGCTTTATCCGCTACCGTGGACATTGGGTAGAGGGTCTGTTCCCACTCGTGGTATAACTGCCGTGGGTGAGTCCACTGCATGGAGAGAGTTGCTGACGTAATCCCGCGCTTCCTACTCCACGTGGTTCGAACTGGGAGGCCGAGGTTTCTTTCCCGCCGTCCTTTAGCCAGAAGATCTGCCCAGTGCACCATTGAGTCTCCAACTAACCATACCCGAGGCT
This sequence comes from Strongylocentrotus purpuratus, assembly GCF_000002235.5. Taxonomy (NCBI): domain Eukaryota; kingdom Metazoa; phylum Echinodermata; class Echinoidea; order Camarodonta; family Strongylocentrotidae; genus Strongylocentrotus; species Strongylocentrotus purpuratus. The sequence continues at coordinate 7,457,958 of NW_022145606.1, read as the reverse complement.
CGTTACGCAATCCAGTGGTGTGTGTGAGTGACGAGGCTGCAAAAGGGGAAGAAAACGAAAAACAAACAGCCAGCATTTCGGGTTCCAACACACTGAGATTCATTAAATTTCCCAAGCTTATTAAATAACAGGCAAATCCCTGCTCCCTGTCACAACTAAACTATTTGAATAAGTAAGAATAGGGAAAAAGCTGTTGGGGGGGGGGTGGGTGAGGTCACTTGAACACATCAATTGCCAGCCTACCAGCTAACTGTTTGCTGAAAATGAGATGATACCATCAAAACCCCTTAGTTCCTGATGACTAATAAGGTCGTAAGTAAAAAGGAACTGCCTTGTTAAACATAGTTGGCACATTAACCCGCGCCCATTAAAACGTGGGTCGATCCTTATATAGCGGCGAAATGACTGAGAGGTCCACCGACCCATCTGTTGAATCTGCTCACCAGAATATCCCCTCATAGCCGCAGAGGTAGCCGCCCCTATTCTGAAGGAATGGGCTGTATAACATTGTAAGGGAAGCTCTAAAAGAGATACACAACGCCGCAAAATACGAGTAAATCCATGCCTAGTCAGCGGAGATGTATCAAAATGTCTAAAGAACGCAGTGCCTTGTGCTGACCGAATGCGTGTGTATGCTGCCACTGCAACTACAGGGCACATGTGGGAACCACTCTCCGGTATTGTTATCGCACAGCCCGCACCCAGCTGATCTGTTTCGGAGAAGCGAACTTTAATTGCAAGCCGGCGGTGAGGGGATTCCCCTCGCATCGCTACGTCACCGCTAACTAGGGGGATTACCCCATTCTTGGCCGTAAACTCACCAACGCGTAGAAAACCAAAAAATGCCACTAGAAACGCCGCAGCAAACAATTTGCAATCGTAAGAATTTGAACACACAGTAGGCAACACAGAGACCAAACGCTGCAATATGGGTAATGTAATGGGGCACCTAACATCCTTCCGCAAATGCCGCCGCCTACACCCGTCAACTAAGCGCTTTATCGGAAACACCTGCGTAATATCCTCCAATCCCTTACTGCGCAAGAAAAAAGACAGACCCGAAATATAGGTGGCAATTGTGTTAGCAGAATATTCGTGCCAGGACATATACGAAATAAACAAAGCGATTTGCTCAGTGTTGGGAATTTTCAAAATATCAAAATGGTAGTCACCCCGAAAAGTCTGAAAGGCAGACCAAGCCATGTCATAGGTGCGCAACGTATTCCGAGCTCTAGAGGAGCTTAACAGGACTTGTCGCTCGTTATGAAGCTGCTCCACAGATGGGGAGGAAGGGGGGATTCGTCGAGATCGGCGTCGGGGGCCAGACATCGAAACCTCTTCATCTGAAAGCGAGACAGAGAGTCAGCAATTTCGTTATTAACGCCCGGCACATATTTTGCCTTAAACCAGATGTTCCACTTAAGGCATAACACTACTAAGCGACGAACGAGCCCCATGATATGCTCACAAGTAGAGGTTTGCTTGTTAATGACTGCAACCACCGTCTGGTTATCCGACCAAAAGACCACCTTCCTTCCAGCAATTTTCTTACCCCACATGGACACACCTACTACAATAGGAAATAATTCCAGAAAACCAATGGAATAGCGCGCAGTAAGTATCTCCTCCGGCCATAGTGCATGGGCCCATCTCTTATCGAAATATATTCCAAAGCCTATGCTCGCCGCTGCATCCGAGTAAAAATGAAAGAAATCATTGTCCTTCCAGTTGTTGTCACCGAAGCTAACTATGCCATTGAAATGCAACAAAAACTCCTTCCACGCCAAAAGGTCAGCCTTAGCGCCCTTCGAAATACGAATTCGATGATGAGCCCTCGTCACACCTCTCGTCAAGTCAATCAACCTACGGAGAAATGCCCTCCCAGGGCCAATCGCCTTACAAACAAAATTCAGGCTACCAATAAGGGACTGCATCTGCCTTAATGTCACCTTGGACTTGGACGTGTACTCCTCCAGCATGCCCAGTAGGGCCTCGACTTTCTCCCCAGGGACCCTGACTTGTAATTTGGCTGAGTCAATCTCTAGACCTAAGTAAGTGATAACCTGAACGGGGCCCTCTGTCTTCTCGCTGGCAATTGGGACACCAAATCGCTCACACATAGCCTTAAAACACCGCATGAGGTGAGTACACTCGTCAGCAGACTTACCCGCAAAAAAGAAATCATCGAGATAATGGAGGATGCACTCTGAGGACGCAATGCGCCTACAGCATGCCTGTAAGAAGGAACTGAATCTCTCAAATACTGCACAGGACACCGAACAACCCATCGGCATACAACGGTCAAAATAGAATTGTCTATCAATGCACATACCGAGGAGATCAAAATCGGCTGGATTCACCGGCAACAATCGAAAAGCCGATTTAATATCAGATTTCCCCATGAAGGCGTTCCGTCCGAGGGCGGCAATGAGGTTTGACAGATTCATCAAAATCAGAGTACACGACCGCACATTCCTCTGGATCGATATTGTCATTAACAGGTGAGCCTTTTGGGGAAGACAAATGATGGATAAGACGAAATTCATTAGCCGTGCGTTTGGGAACCAACCCAACGGGGGAGCAGCGAAAATTATCAAAGGGGGGCGAAGGAAAGGGACCCACAATCCTGCCTATAGCTGTACCTCTTTCCTAATCTTACTTCGAATGATAAGGGGTTTATCATAGGCTGACTTCAAATTTCTGGCCGACATGGGCACTCGCTCCCCAGTAAAACCAAGAGAAAAACCATTTGTAAAACCGTCTATTAATTTCCGCCCTTCTATCTGAGGTTCATACGAGAGAAGGAAAGGTAGCATACATTGTAACTTAATTGGAGTTGGAGCTAATATTCTACTTGCTTGGGGTTGCTGATGCTTTAATGCAGGCAAGCTCTCCGTGGGAGGCATTATTGCACCGAGAACAGTTGTGCCGGTACTGGCAACTTTGCCCTTTGTGACATTTTCCCGCATTGAACGCGAAGCAGAAGCCGGGTCGACGACGGCTGGCGGCCGCTCCTGCCTCCGGCGCTGGGTGGAGCTCCACCCTCCCCGAAAGGAGTGTTGTCGCTGCCTACCCCCCTGTGGTGTCCCTGCAGGGCTGGCATACGGCCCAGCCCCATAAGCGCGAAAGGACCGAGCCGTTGCCACTAGAAACCACAACTCCGTGTCCACAGTTGCCCACGAAGATTCAGGCCGAGTAGCGTGGCGCAAACGAAACTGTATATCGTAATCGCGCCAGTTATAGTTTGACGCCGCTGCAGTTCTCACTATGCTCATATATTTGAGCAGCTCGCGAGACCTAGACATATGTCGCTCGGTAAATAGGGAAACAAATACAAGCATAGCGCTTGTCCACTGCTCGATAGAGCGAATAACCAGCGGACGGGATTGGGGGCGGAGCTGAAAACCCCCGTTAGCCTGATCCAAAGCGAGGGTTAAATCTGAAGAAGTAGAGGAACCCTCTTTAAGCAAATGCCCAAGTTCAATGTATTCCCCTTTCCAAATCCGCTCGCGCATAGCGTGTTGGACGGTCAAACCCAATTCCTCGCAAATGCCACGACGCATGCTCGGAAGGCCCGGTTGCGTCAATTGGGGTGAAAAATTGGTGCCAGTAATAGTAGGATGAGCATCAATTAATTGAGGTGCGGTCAAAGCACTGTTCGACCCAACCCCGCTCTCTTCATGCCTCCTACTTCCCGCATCGTGCAAAAATAAAGGCCACGACTCACCCGATTGACTAGTAGTATATCCGTTATCACCCGGCGGCTGGACATCATCGCCTGCGCCGATCACATTGGGGATGGGCCTATCAGTCAACTCTGTCGTCCCTGAAGAAGAGGCCGTTGTCGTGGCTGATGTTGAGGTCGTCGTGGCGGAAATTCTGCCGGCAGCTGATGAAGACGCTGACGATGGCTGTCTTTTCTTCCGACCCGCCGCTTTCGCTGACTGCGGCGGAGCTGTATTCGCCGCCACTACGATGCCGGCACTCCGGCCATGCAAGACGGTCTACTGATACTGACGATTTCCTTCCACGCCCCCGCCCCGATGACCGCTGCTGGGCTTTCGCTTTCGGCATCTTGACTATATTACTGATGACAAAATCTAGTTATTTACTCCTCTAATGCTGGGATAAGAGTCTATGTAGAGTGAAGGAGTGTTAATCAACCACAAAATGAAGGAAAGCGAAATGCGAATAAGAAATGGAAATAATACAGATTATTCCAAAGTTTGATCACGAAGTTATATAAAAAGTTTGTTCACGAATCTGACCATCTCTCATGAAGACCATAGAAAGAATGAAGCGAGCCGAGAGCACGCGGTGTATGGCGCGAACCTTTCTGGTTTTATTGCTGACGCCAATACTTCTGCGACCCCCTCCCTTGACCTCGAGGCGTGTGGTCTCGGGTCGGTTCGCACTTCTCCGTCCAGATTGGGAATAACCTTTTTTTAGCTTCTTGTACAGTTCACTAAAATGTATTATACTTCAGCATGACAACAGAGATAAATCGATAACGTGAAGAAAACCTTGATTTTGGATCATTCATACAAAGACAAATACACGATCAGCTGATTAAAAGAGTTACAGAGGATGCATAAAGGAAATCTTACATCCTAATATCTTTGTGCATTGTTGGTGAGAAAGGCTGTAACGTGTACTCATCTGCGCGCAGTGTATTGTTCAATTTCTAAGAAATGTATTTTTTTTTACTCGGTAGCAAAAATACGGGAGAATTGGGCAACCTCCACCCCCCCCCCCAATATCGAATTGAATAATTTGAAAAGACTGAAATGAACTTCATAAATAACAAAGAAAATGAAGGTCTATGACATTTTCTGTAAATAGCAATTTGGAGAGAAGCTTGCGTTATACGTCACATTGTTATAAATTCCTCGGGGGTGATTGTCATCGGGGGGCAGTTGTCCTCCGGGGGTTATTGTCCGGGAGGGGGGGGGAGTTGTCCTCGGAGGGAGGAGGGGTAGTTGTCCTCGGGGGGTAATTGTCCTTGGGGGTAGTTGTCCTTAGGGCGTAATTGTCTTCGGGGGGTAATTGCCCTCAGGGGTAGTTATCCTAGGGGGGTAATTGTCCTCGGGGGGTAATTCTCCGGGGGGTAATTGTCCTCGAGGGGTAATTCTCCGGGGGGTAATCGTCCTACGGGGGTAGTTTTCCGTGGGGAGTTTTCCGGGGGTGATTGCCCAGGGGGTAATTGTCCTGATACGCAATCATCTATCGCAACATGGAGTGATGCATTTAAGCGTGCTTCATTGGCATTAACATAATCCACTTTTTAAAATGCATTGTAATCGGGTCAATTAATTTAGGGTTTGACTCCAAATGCAACAACAAAGTTTTGTTTGTTTGAATGGATTCTCCAACCTTCTAAACCTACACTAAAATCACATCTCGAAGATGATTTTATCATTATTTATAGGCAGTCATCTGTGACGCCATTTTGAAAATGACCGCTTTTCCGGGATCTGATTTTCTAGAAATGTTGATATGTTGTTTCTTATGTCAAACACTACCGGAAAACGTTGAAAAAAAATCTTTGTTGCTATTTATGTTGTTGACCTGATTATAAAGCGATACATAGTTTTGTTTGTTAGTTTATTATATACGGGGTTTATACTAAAAAAGAGCGCAAGACCTGCAGTCTGCAATTTCGACAAGTTGACACAATTTCATTTGTTTTTGTCAATTGGATAAAATCATTCTTTTCCTTGCAAAATTACACCAATCCAATTTCGATGTAAAGGGTTCTTGTTTGTGTGAAAAACCCATCTTGACTCCAACGTGACTCCGTTTTTTTTTTAAGAGGTAAGCTGGGGGCGATCTATCGTATAACGTAAATCGGTGGAAAAAAGCTGGGGTGCTCACCCTCCCCGTCGCTTCTGCGTTCTTGAAGTATCTATTTGTATTTACTATGCTTTGTTTAAGAATTTTGCAAAGAAGATTAAATTACGATTACGCATATGTCTTGTGTTTTTAATTAAAAGGCTCCGACAATTTTTCGTTGATTGCCGCTGCCAATGGTGACCCTCGATGTGTTGTTAGAGAGCGAGACCTTGACCTCTATATCTCTGACTTCTCGGAATGGTGGATTGTTGCCTTCATCACAAAGGTATTCTTCGGCAAGCGTTTCAGCTGTACGCCTTTTGTACCCGAATCGAGCCCTAGGAACGCTGAACATCTGTTGAGGCTCTGCATTAGAGATAGTAATTGCGGAAAACCAGAGGTATGAAAGGGTCCAAGGGAAGGGGTAATGTGACACAGTTTGTTCAAAGACTACCAAAAGAAGTCGTCCAGGTTGCTGGTTCAAAACAACAGAGCCTGCGTATGAGGTTCACCGCAATAGCAACGTGGGCTGGAGCAGGGCAAATAGACAATTTTTGTTTTATAATCAAATGTTATGCGTAAACTGCAAGTCCCATCTGACTCATCATTTCATTCACCTGTGACGACTAACATCATTTCATTCACCTGTGACGACTAACTTATTTAAAAAGTCAGAATGCGATTGGCATACAAAAGTGGTAGGTAGGATAGACATTTTAGCTTGTCCTTCTTTGTCCCGCAATTAGGAATGTATGCAATTCGCACTTAGACTACTGAAATACAATTATTCTTGACACTCAGGTGAATGAAATACTTTGTTACCAAGCTTGTGCATTACATTTGATTTCAATACGAAATGGCCTATTCAGTGTTGGGCGCCGGTGTGATCATAACGCCATCGTTTAGCACAAAATTGTTCGGAACCACCAACCTTGGCAACTTGGGCAGCTTATGCCGTCACACTAAACTCTATAGTTTCGGCAATTCACATCTATTTTGGGCCTTCTTCTGCACAGTTGCTGGCAAAGTCTAACAGGGAAAAATTGTTTCAATAGTGTAATTCGCCAACTAATACAATTTCTTAACATGACATTGACAAATACAGTGCGCGTCACAAAAGTATACCCAACCGTGACAGCTTATGACTAAAAAGTCTTATATCAATGTGACCATGTTCAATCGTAAAATTTCCTTTATCAACTTCTCATAATATTTTCTGCCGCGGATGACAGAGCACCAAGGGCTTTAAAAACTGCCGTCAAAATCTGTTTAGACCATATATCAAGTGACGGCTGATGCACAAAATGTGCTCATTACATGACAAAAATAACTCATTTGGAGAGCTTGTTGCATCTACAGATGAATTGCGAAGTTGAACGAACGAATATGAATTCGAATGACATTTTTCCGTGGTGGCCGATCAAAACTAAAATGAATTTGAATTTTCTTAGCAGTAAGTTGAATGACCAAATTGCTAAATTGAGTGTGAAAACATATAGTTACTCTACACCATGGAATGCAATCCCAGGTGCACACAGGTTTAATTCGATAAAGGTTTAGTTTTTATACGGATTTTATTATGAAATTCGAACATATGGTTATTTGCCATATTATTAGAACAGAATAATCATATGACACAGAGCACATAACGGAAATCTTATTTGCCTTACTAAGCGGTTTCAGCAATTTGTTTGTTTGTTGGAAATTATACAATGTATTCATTGATAACATGAATGTTATGGAACATGTATTCTCAACGAGTAAGTTACACGCACGTTAACTTAGTGATATATACCGACTTATGTAAATGTAAACTTCGCGACAAGTTTACCATGCAATATGTAAATTTACACTTTTGAATCTGTCGAATTTACGCAAAATCATTTAGCTCTATGCTTGTGTGAAGATTATACCAATTTATTCTTTCATTATACCGTATTTGAATGATCTGAACAAAAGACTTTCCTCTTTGCTTTCAAAAACATATCAGCCCGAACCAGGATACGTGGCCCCAATTAAGGCAGAAGAGTATTTTGTGGCGTGGCGTTCTGGCGATCTCAAAGTAACCTGTAAGGCAGACAGCAAGGACAAAGAAACTAAGGCAAGTTCATTAAATGCCTCAGTCACAACGACAAAATCAACTCAAAATTGTCTGATCGACTTTTGGCTATTCAGAGCAATATATTTGTGTTGTTGGTGTGATGTCGGTCTGTATGATCGGTCCATAGAGTATTGAGAAGAAAGTTGTGAGACGCGGACACGTACGAGATCAAAGTTTCCCTCCCGCATAAAATCTCTATACAGTGCGTCCCAGAAAAAAACGAAACCGAGAACTATCGATGTTTTATCATAACTTAATCACAATTATAATTAATAAATGACACATATTTGTAAAGCTTAGATTCTCCTCTTTCATTTGATGCAACTCATTTGATGCATATTTCATGCATGAGTGATTAAAATGAATATGAAGAGAGGAAACTAACAAGTGATTTGGCGGGCAGGATCTGAATTTCAAAACGAAAATCACATTTCTAAAAAGCTGAGTTTCTGCCCTTTCATATGACACCTCAATCATGAAAAATGAGCAAGGAATGACAAAGTTCTGTTCGTTTAAAGTAGTGCTTGTATTTCCATAATTTTATCAAACGAATTAGTTTTCACTGGCTCCCTGTCGTAGCAACAAGCAGAATTGACAAAAGACTTAACTCCGTTTCGTTGACAATCAGCCATGCATGAAGTCTTTCGTCTACTGCTGATTGTCAACGAAACGGAGTTAAGTCTTTTCTTAATTCCGTTTGTTGCTACAGCAGACAGCCAGTGAAAACGAATTCGTTTGATAAAATTATGGAAATGCAAGCACTACTTTAACAAACAGAACTTTGTCATTCCTAGCTCGTTTTTCATGACTGTGGTGCCATATGAATGGGCAGAAACCCAACTTTCTGGAAATGTGATTTTCCCTTTGAAATTCAGATACCGTCCGCCAAATCACTTTTCGGTTTCCTCTCTTCATATTCATTTTAATCACTTATGCATGAAATATGGATTATACGAGTTACATCAAATGAAAGAGGAGGATGTAAGCTTTACAAATATGTGTCATTTATTAATTATACATGTGACTAAGTTATGATAAAACATCGATAGTTCTCGGTTTCGTTTTTTTCTGGGACGCACTACATGGGAGGGAACTTATTTGGAGCTCCACTAATTGACCATTGATCACGTACATGTGCTCGTGTCACAACTATCTCTCTCAATACTGTGACGGAGGTATACCATAGAGAAAAAAAAGTAGATATATGCCATTTTCTCTAAAAAGCTTTCATAGAAATAAAGATTTAAATACTCGATTATATTACCTAAATACGAATTTCTATATATTATATGGTAAATATATGCGACAATTCTTAAAAAGGGAATATTAAAGTGATATTATGTATTAATAACAGAATTATAACAAGAATATTGTTTATTTACCCCCGGGATCTACCCTCACTCGCCGATGTCTCATCGGAGACACATGTAGCATCCTTAAATTGTAGCCTTGTATCACGCAAATCGCTTAGGTCATTCTAATTCATCGACTTGACGGGTACATCTAGCTGATGTGTATTTAAAATGTTTATCTTATGTCTTTCTGAACAGACACGGAATACAAATTTGTTTCGAACATCAGTTGAGGTCAATGTACCATTCCTCGTTAACACTTCAGCCGCTAGCAAATCCAAAATCTTCGTTCAGTTCATTTTGGAACAAAACGCAACGATAGACATTATTTGTCCGATGAATCTGTCAGGTAAGTGCTTATCGCTTGAAATCATATATATGTAGGCACCTAGATTGGCTTTCAGCTTCACAACGAAGAAAGGAAGAACAGAAGGAGGAGAAATAAAAACAACAACATTTAGTAGTTTATATTTTAGCTTATTACCTGTTTCAAACGTCTAAATGGCAGGGATAAGGTTTCGAGAGAAAAAACTAATAATAATAATAAACACTGATGCAAAATGACAACTTGATGTTCTATTTTCGGACAGACAGAATGGTTAGGTATCGAGAATAAACAATGAAATAACTTATCTCGGCCATGCTCTTTTTTGGTAAAAGTGTCTCTACTAAACGCATGGTGACGCAACGCTCATCCGATTCGTTATGTTGACCTATATCTCTCTCTGACATCTTATTTGGTTTTATTTGTATGTATTATTACTAGAAGAAAATCACCAAATTTACAAACAAATATCAAATGTTAGAAAATTATGTAAGTGTTACAGAAAATGTTTTATAAAAATTGTACTGTTGGAAATACCAATAGAATTAAGTATGTAATATGCAACTAAAAGGAATAATGAAAAAAACAACATCGAAACCCCGACACGAGAAGCAGTGTTTTTTATATTTTGTTTGATCATTATTTCTTACTGTAGGAGACGAGGTGACACCACGGGTAAACGGAATTCAAAAGTAGGTATATATTTTTCTCTTTCTGTTTCGAAATGTTCTATTCCGCTGCTGATTTTCTTCTAGGCGTTAATCTCGCTGCTGATATTTTAAGTACTTTATTTCTGACAACTTCGTCTGGGTTTGTTGTGCAACTTGGGTTTACATAGAGTGGAATTTTCTCGGTTTGTGCAATTTATTTGTGCAGTGGTGTTTTCTTCTCCATGTCATTGTAATTTAAATAAAGTGACATTTTTTATATTTTTAGATAATCACTAATTTGATAGGTTTGAAGAGTTTAAAAAAAGCTTCAAGAGACGATTCATTGGTTTGGTTATAATATTTACAATATCTCAATTAATGTAGCCTAAATATTACGTCAACAAAATTATGCTCTGCAGGCAAAGTTTGTTTACCATTTTCTTCAACTTCTAATAAACAGGTTGTAAATTGACCAGCATTAGATATGTCTGATCAAATAAATATTGTCTTTGAAGAACTTGTTGCCCTAAACAGCTGGAGGTCTATATATTAGTGTTAATATCGCAAACTCAGTCTTTTCTCTCCTTTAATGACAGGCCTACCGATTCGCCAGCAGTTACAGATGCACATTTGCTAATAATCTCAAAAGGACTGTCTCCAGATAATTTTCCTGGTTTGTATGTTGCTCTTGGAATCCAATCAAGTATTGCAAAATGTATCCTGCAGAAGAAGGCGAATGACTATACACAAACATACATGGAACTTCTTCAGCTGTGGAAGAGAAGATCCCATAGGACATGGGCAGACCTGGACCAGGTTCTTGTAGAGTCAGAGGCTGGTGGTCTTAGATCCACTTATAAACAATAGCCACAGTAGAAAAAATATGCACATGTACTTGGCTAGATTGGCATGTGTATATGGGCAAAAATGACAAAACCTGCGTGGCTCGCTTGGATGAATGATAACAATGTTAAAATCAAACAGGTTTGGTAGAAATATGTATATTTTGTAATGTGAAGACTCTATTTTTTTCTTTAAAAAAAAGTAAAGCAATGGTTAACCTCTGAAATATACAGCACAAACAGGAATTTTCTCCACTGACATTTGTTCTGTTTTGTGATTTTACAGGGTTTCAAAAAAAACCATTACATTCCTGACTTTTCCGTACTTTTCTAGGTACGCGCTTCTGTCGAAACGAACAATAATCAGGTTAAATAGCTCTAACGTTAATGGAACAGCGTCTCGTCTCCAGCGGTAAATTCTTCCTGAAACGCTCGCCTTCTCATTTCTGTAGAAGGGCAGGTCCAAGCTTTTTGGATTGTGACGTACGGGACATTCAGAGACTTTAAACAAGAAATAACAATGGATGAAATTATTTATATGGCTATCTTTTGGTATGAGTCTGTGGCTATTACGGGCTAGTTTATTTGTGGATAGTTTTAGTTCTGACCAATTCATAAATTAATTTTTAATGTATTTAATGTGATGCGTGACGTACGGGACCAGAGAATTTATGACTTTTTCAAAAATAAGTTCATCGTAAAAGTCCTCTGAATTTATTAAGTTATGAGATTTATGGTAATGATATCTTAATTCATTATGGAATCAAGCATTAATCACAACTATTACCATATTTTCTGACCTTGTTGTGTAATATACCAAAACATAAATATGTGTATGTGACGTACGGGACACGTGACGTACGGGACAACTTTTCCCTATGGGAAAATGCATTGAAATGAAGAAATTTTGTCAAAATTTGTTAAATGTGAACAATTTAAACTTAAATCAGTGACAATTAGAGTGTTTTAGAACCCAATTAGATCCTCTGACCCTCACTTAATATCCTCTGTGTTAATTGATGAGTTAAATCAATACAAATATTACTTTAATAAAGAAAACAAATTAAATTACATTTATACACACTATATTACCATTTTTATTCCATTTACCCATCTACATGTATCATGTGCAGTCATGCTTCTTTTCTCATTTCTTTCATCCATTCCATTCAACATTGCTAAATGTTTTTAAATAATAATTAATGAAGAAGATGAACTTGAACTTGAAAACTTTTATTTAAACTTGTTTGAAACACAGGGACACACTCGGCACATCATATTTTGTCAAAGAACATTTCTTATGCTCTAACTGTTTGTGAACGAAGATACATTACAAATATGAAGTCTTTTCTTCATAGCTTGTTTGAATTACTTGATAGTAATATCATAGAATTTGGAAGGAATTCAAAGATAATGCTGAACATATTGTCTTTTTTATCGTTTTATCACAGATTAGAAAATATATATGTTGCTGATATATATTTAAGAATTTTGATGTATAATACATTAATGTACATGTTTGTGAAAGATGGATACAAAAATTTAAATCTTGAATGTATTTCGTATTGATTAAAGACATCTTATTAACACCACCAGATATAAGAAATTAAAACCCTAAAGGTTAAAAAAAAAAAAAACCTCACATGGAGAGCTTGATACCATGTGCTATTCTTACCTGCGGCATCTATGAGTTGTAAAAGCCAGCTTCTGGTGCATCTACTACCATATAATTTCATTAGACTCATTCCAGGAACTAGTACACTATTATGATTTACATATTTAGCATCCTGCCAATGTTGGGGACATCAACTGGCAAAATACCAAAGTTGATAATACCAGGGGTCTGGCTTGAAGACTAATTACATCAAATTCGGTACTGTAAGTAAATTCCTAGAAGGGACCCAGTTGGAATGTTCATATATCCCTGTATACAACAAGTTTCCTAACAGAATATATTCTCCTTTTAGTCATTTCCTTAAATTTCACATCTTGCATTGGTTTTATATGGGGTTGTCCCGTACGTCACACACTTGTCCAGTACGTCACATTTCTTAATTTGATTATGTAATCAACACAGAATTTTTGTAATTTTTGTTAAACCTATTATTTGTTAGGTATTCATCTAAATTAGAACTTCCTAGAATATCTTTAAACAAAAAATTATTTTCATAATTAAAATTAAACAAATTAATGTCAAATTGTGACGTACGGGACATCACACTTTGGAACCTACCTCATTTGCATAATTAATCAATTTTGAAAGTTTTTACATTTTTTTCCTATTTTCTAGCATGATGGTCCACATGTCCTGAGATATTTAATTGTAAACAAATATTTCAAATGAGATACAAAAATAAAAATGTAATGTCCCGTACGTCACGCTAATTAATAAAAATCTAAGTTCGTGACCTTGGTATTCTTCGTATTTTGATAATTTTTTTTTTTTTATCAGATTCATAAAATTCATAGTTTCAGCTTTAAAATGATGTATAGTTTGTTAAATATATATAAAGATGAAATTTGACTCCCAGAGGGGACAATAGCTTGGACCTGCCCAGAAACGTTTCCGGACTTCCGGGTTAGTGTTTTGGTCACGTGACAAAAGACATTGCTACCTGCAGTGCATACTTTCCAGACGTACAGTATCTTTCCATAATATTACTGATGGGAAAGAATCTGGATTCTTGGCCTGAGCATTCAACAGTGACTGTCCTTTTGAATGTTACAGAAGATTGGTTGGATAGTATGGATAACGGTGACATTTTTGATATGGTAACAGTTGCCTTTTGATACAGTTCACCCCTATATCTTCTCCGTTAAGATTGAATTGAATGGACTCGATACAGTTTATTGTGCATATGGTTCAATTACATATTGTTCAATAGGTATTACATGTACTCAATTTCAATTTTGTAATTTATCAGGTGGGCTGTATATCGTACAGACCACCTTATAATTTCGTTAGAATTGCCTTTATCAGGTGGGCTGTATATCGTACAGACCACCTTATAATTTCGTTAGAATTGCCTTTATTTATCAGGTGGGCTGTATAACGTACAGACCACCTTATAATTTCGTTAGAATTGCCTTTATTTATTTATTATTTATTATTTATTATTTATATATTTTTCTTATTTCTAACCACTTTTTTGTTGGCAAGATAACTTGGAAATGGCTCAATCAAATAATTTGAAATTTGGCACACATATGTATAGGCATATGTACAAAGCACAATAACGTTTTCAACATTGACCTTCACTGATGACGTCATCTAGGCGCCATTTTGTAAAATTTTACGAAAATCAACTCCTGATCATATCTTCATAACCAAAAGGTATTTCTGATTCATATTTATCATGATCAGGGTCAATAGCCGTCCGGTCAATTTCAGGTCAAATAACGCGCGCGTGCGCGTACGTCCGCGCGTCAATACGCGCGCAAAATATTAAAATGCTCAAAATCGTCTCAAAATCATTTTGCATACGTTTTAGGCCATTCTAAGCATTTTATAAAAAAATCGCGCACACGCGCATGCGCGCGCGTTTTCGCGCGTAAAACTATTAGACACCATAGAATCGCCATTTTTTTTCTTTCATAATATTCCACATATTCTTACAAACAAATTGATACCATGTTTGTCTCTTTATGACTATAAATAATTGAATAATCGACCGTTTAACATAAATTTCAATGCGCGCGAGCTCTTGTAATACATAGCATATATGGGCAAAAACATGCCTATGCAAAATCCATTATAGCTCTTTAGGATGCAAGGTGACCCCAATTTTTTTTCATATTTTGAGCGAGTATAAATCAGAGATATGATTTCATGTCTCATTTGACCCTCAATTAACTCATGACGTCATCATAATGGCCTCCGAACTCAAAATTTCAATTTGCCTATTATGACGTCAGCATTTTTTTGGAAAATTGATTGTATCTTTCTAAAAATTGATTAATTTTCTTCAAAATTTTGATATGTTCTAGCTGAGACAATTCTCTACATATCCAATTGTCACAATTTTTCATTTTGACAAAGGCATCATGGCGTATTTTTGCGATTAAAGGAGGCATGCCAATTTTTTCACATTTTGCGTGTATTCTCTATGGGACATGACTTTTTCTCAAAACTTGATTCTACATTCCCGTCTTTCGCGAGCAATATCTACGTCGTGTTAGCTTCATTTACGCTGAACTCCGAATATGTTGTAGCTGAGACAAAAAGCTATTTCAAATGTACCCTTTATTTTGTCTCAATTTTTTGTTGGATCAGCCCACCTATACTTGTTCCAAACAAGTATTACAAATCTAGTTATTAAATATTTTTCTTATTTCTAACCACTTTTTTGTTGGCAAGATAACTTAAAAATGGCTCGATCAAATGCCTTGAAATTTGGCACACATATGTATAGACATATGTACAAAACACAGAATTTTTTTTAACCTTGACCTTGTCTGATGACGTCATCTAGGCGCCATTTTGTAAAAATTTTACGAAAATCAACTCATGATCATATCTTCATAACCAAAAGCTATTTCTCATTCATATTTATCATGATCAAGGTCAATATCCGTCAGGTCAATTTCAGGTCAAATAACGCGCGCGTGCGCGTACGTCCGCGCGTTAATGCGCGCGCAAAATTTTAAAATGCTCAAAATCGTCTCAAAATCATTTTGCATACGTTTTAGGCCATTCTAAGCATTTTATAAAAAATCGCGCACACGCGCATGCGCGCGCGTTTTCGCGCGTTAAAGTATTACACAACATAGATTCGCCATTTTTTTCCTTTTATAATCAAGGTTTATAATATTCCACATATATATACAAACAAATTGATACCATGTTTGTCTCTTTATGACTATTAATAACGGAATGATCGACCGTTTAACATAAATCTCCGTGCGCGAGAGCTCTTGTAATACATAGCATATATGGGCAAAAACATACCTATACAAAATCCATTGTAGCTCTTTAGGATGCAAGGTGACCCCAATTTTTTTTCATATTTTGATAGAGTATGATTCGGAGATGTCACATTTGACCTTCAATTAACTCATGACTTCATCATAATGGCCTCCGAACTCAAAATTCCAATTTGCATATTATGACGTCAGCATATTTATGGAAAATTGATTGTATCTCTGTAAATAGTGATTGATTTTCTTCCAAATTTTGAAATGTTCTAGCTGAGACAATTTTCTACAAATAAAGTCATCACAATTGTTAATTTTGACAAAAGCATCACGGCGTATTTTTGTGATTAAAGGAGGCATGTCAATTTTCACATTTTGCGTGTATTCTCTATGGGACATGATTTTTTCTCAAAACTCGATTCTACATTCCCGTCTTTCGCGAGCAATATCTACGTTGTTTTTGCTTCATTTACGCTGAACTTCGAGTATGTTGTAGCTGAGACAAAAAGCTATCTCAAATGTACCATTTATTTTGTCTCAATTTTTTGTTGGATCATGCGCAGCCCACCTATACTTGTTCCAAACAAGTATTACAAATCTAGTATATTTTTCTTATTTCTAACCACTTTTTTGTTGGCAAGATAACTTGGTAATGGCTCAATCAAATGCCTTGAAATTTGGCATACATATGTATAAGCATATGTACAAAGCACAATAACGTTTTCAATATTGACCTTTACTGATGACGTCATCTAGGCGCCATTTTGTAAAATTTTACGAAAATCAACTCATGACCATATCTTCATAACTAAAGGTTATTTCATATTCATATTTATCATGATCAAGGTCAATATCCGTCCGGTCAATTGCAGGTCGAAAATCGCGCGCGTGCGCGTGCCTCCGCGCGTAAATACGCGCGCAAAATACTAAAATGCTCAAAATCGTCTCAAAATCATTTTGCATACGTTTTAGGCCATTCTAAGCATTTTATAAAAAATCGCGCACACGCGCATGCGCGCGCGTTTTCGCGCGTAAAACTATTACACAACATAGAATCGCAATTTTTTTTCTTTCATAATATTCCACATATTTTTACAAACAATTTAATACCATGTTTGTCTCTTTATGACTATTAATAACGGAATGATTGACCTTTTAACATAAATTTCTGTGCGTGCGAGCTCTTGTATTACATAGAATATATGGACAAAAACATGCCTACACAAAATCCATTGTAGCTCTTTAGGATGCAAGGTCACCCTAATTCTTTTTTCAAATTGTGATAGAATATAAATTGGAGATATGATTTCATGTCTTATTTTACCCTCAATTAACTCATGACGTCATCATAATGGCCTCCGAACTTAAAATTTCAATTTGCATATTATGTTGTCATCGTATTTTTGGAAAATTGATGGTATCTCTCTTAATATTGATCAATTTTCTTCCAAAATTGTATATGTTTTAGCTGAGACAATGTTCTACAAATGCACTGTTCACAATTTTTAATTTTGACAAAGACATCATGGCGTAATTTTGCGATTAAAGGAGGAATGTCAATTTTTCACATTTTGCGTGTATTCTCTATGGGACATGAGTTTTTCTCAGAACTGGATTCTACATTTTTGTCTTTTGCGAGCAATATCTCCGTCGTTTTAGCTTCGTTTACGCTGAACTTCGAGTATGTTGTAGCTGAGACAATTAGCTATCTCAAATGTGCCATTTATTTTGTCTTAAGTTTTAGTTGGACCAGCCCACCTATACTTGTTCCAAACAAGTATTACAAATCTAGTTTATTAATATTATTATTAAATATTTTTCTTATTTCTAACCACTTTTTTGTTGGCAAGATAACTTGAAAATGGCTCGATCAAATGCCTTGAAATTTGGCACACATATGTATACACATATGTACAAAACACAGAAATTTTTTCAACCTTGACCTTGACTGATGACGTCATCTAGGCGCCATTTTGTAAAATTTTACGAAAATCAACTCATGATCATATCTTCATAACCAAAAACTATTTCTCATTCATATTTATCATGATCAAGGTCAATATCCGTTCGGTCAATTTCAGGTCAAATAACGCGCGCGTGCGCGTACGTCCGCGCGTTAATGCGCGCGCAAAATTTTAAAATGCTCAAAATCGTCTCAAAATCATTTTGCATACGTTTTAGGCCATTCTAAGCATTTTATAAAAAATCGCGCACACGCGCATGCGCGCGCGTTTTCGCGCGTAAAAGTATTACACAACATAGATTCGCCATTTTTTTTCTTTTATAATATTCCACATATATATACAAACAAATTGATACCATGTTTGTCTCTTTATGACTATTAATAACGGAATGATCGACCGTTTAACATAAATCTCCGTGCGCGCGAACTCTTGTAATACATAGCATATATGGGCAAAAACATACCTATACAAAATCCATTGTAGCTCTTTAGGATGCAAGGTGACCCCAATTTTTTTTCATATTTTGATAGAGTATGATTCGGAGATATTGTTTCATGTCACATTTGACCTTCAATTAACTCATGACTTCATCAAAATGGCCTCCGAACTCAAAATTCCAATTTGCATATTATGACGTCAGCATATTTATGGAAAATTGATTGTATCTCTGTAAATAGTGATTGATTTTCTTCCAAATTTTGAAATGTTCTAGCTGAGACAATTTACTACAAATGAAGTCATCACAATTGTTAATTTTGACAAAAGCATCATGGCGTATTTTTGTGATTAAAGGAGGCATGTCAATTTTCACATTTTGTGTGTATTCTCTATGGGACATGATTTTTTCTCAAAACTCGATTCTACATTCCCGTCTTTCACGAGCAATATCTACGTTGTTTTTGCTTCATTTACGCTGAACTTCGAGTATGTTGTAGCTGAGACAAAAAGCTATCTCAAATGTACCCTTTATTTTGTCTCAATTTTTTGTTGGATCAGCCCACCTATACTTGTTCCAAACAAGTATTACAAATCTAGTTTTCTTTGTGAACATATCAGCTTGGATATCGTTTAAGGGGCATAACCTAGATAAGTATGTATACTTGTGTTACCCCTCCACTTCATTTGATGGTAAATGTATAATTTTGTACACTTTAATTTTCATTTTTTTTGGAAATATATTCGATTCAATTCAAATACTTTGTACTTGGCTGTGCATCAGTGCACCTCTTTTTTCTGACCAGTGGGACAGTCATTTAGTGGCTCAGTTCTACAACAGTCAGGGCACTCTTTGCTGTCTACAGTGAAGGTGCCTGTTTATCTGTTTGATGCAGAAGAAATTATGAGATTTCTTTCTTCTTCTTCTTCCCCTACCAGTATAATACTGACCGCTGTTGGCGTTTTTGTTTAAACCTTATGCTTGTCATCTGACAATTAGTGTACAAAGCAAGTAAAAAGAACTCTATGTGCAGCTACATTTGTATTCCTATTTGTATTATAAATATGTTAATGTGTGGAGATTGTGCACACAGTGTGTGCGGGCAAGCACTGAATCCAATGACCGGGGTAATAGTATATTTGTAAAGCGCTTAGAGACATTTGTATTAAGCGCTATATAAAAATTAAATATTATTATTATTGTTATTCATGGTGATTATACTTTATTAAACTGATTATCATAAATATCATAATACCACTTTATATGATTTACTAGGATATATCATGTATATGTAGTACAAATTAATAGCGACATTTTTACTGGTGAAAGTTTTTAGGCCATCGAATCAGGCATTATGCTGCTTCTGATATGCTTATACTTTTAGCTTTTATTTGTTAAAGTGACTCGGTTACATTATTGAAGGTTGATTAAAAATTGCGTGATTTTGGTATGAAATGCTACTTATTATCTTCCTTATACTGTATTAGCCCTCTAACATGCAAACAATCCTGAACAAAATTCTCAAACTACAAAGATATTAATGGTTTTCTAAGAAAGCGTCACTGGTCAACACCCTCTAACAAAATTCTCCGAACCATTTTCGAATTTTCCTAACCGTTTTACCATGAAAATAAGACAAAAAACAGGCTTTAAAAAAAAATTTCAACACTTAAATGTCTGGAATGGTATATAGAGCCAATTCATTGCTTTGTGACGATTTACATTCACCTAAAATGTAATAATTGGAATAATATAGTTGGGAGAATTAAGAATCGATCAGATCAGTTTTTCCTAATTGTTATCGTTAATAACGGTCCGTTTTTACTCAAATTTCAGATTATCTTTAATTGTAAATCTAGCATTGAAGTCACCACCTTAGCACCATTTTCTCTCATCCTTACAATGTTACCATGTCACTTTAATGCTATTGACAATGTTTAGTTAATATGACAAAATTGAAGTACTGTGAAATTTGAATGTATTGTGTGTCTGCTTTAGGCAAATGTAAATTTTGTGTAATTGATTATGCCAGCTACATGTATGATATTGTATAACTGAAGTGGTATCGCATAAAATCAGTATAGCCTAATGAATGTATTGTGCTACAATGGACGGTAGCTTTCATATATGTAGATTTAGCAGAGTAGCTAGTATTGACCGGTGAGTAATATAAGTGGTTATCTGTACATTTATTATTTTTGTTTATGTTAAGGTTTTATTTGATGAGGTAACATGCAGTCTAATTATTTACAATATCGTTACATTGCTTACTGAATTATATGAAAGAATGAATGAAGATCTTTTTGTTAATGATATTGAACTGGAAAGAACGGTACTGAATTGTTGATAATTGATACATTAATTATTGACCTTTATTTGATTTTACAATTCCACTATGAAAAAAAGTGTACATGACAAATTAACTCTCCTTGTACGGATATAAAATGAAAGTGATTTATGATTTCTCTCTGTTGCTTTGATAATAAAGCTGTGAATAATTGGCTCAAAATGTATTTAAACGATTACAAAAAATTATGTCAGATAAGAAACTGTAAGAATTTTAAATTTTATATATCTAGGACCTTAAAAACGTTAGATCGGATGTACAGGTGGAAAGCAGTTTGGCTTTCGAAGCTGCGATGTGCATGCATTCATCATATCTAATTTACTCACAATGCAGTTCAAAGTTTGTATAACTTAACCGAATGTATCTGATTAAATAAGTGGTAACTATTTTTTTAAGCTTTTAAAATGATAATGATAACAACAAACACAACAACAATAATAATATGAGTAATATTAAATATTTACTGAGGGTAGCCTCATCGGTATTAATAATGTTCTCCCTGAGGACCCTACAATCGTATTATTACCCAGGCTTTTAGGAGACAAGGTTTGTTATTGGCTGTTACAGGAAATAGATAACTGAGATTTTGAACATGTTAAACTAGGGTGACGTACATTTAAGAGGATTTTAAGTGCGAATGGTGCATTCGGGAGCATGTTTTTCATAATGACTTAATTTCGTTCAAATACTACACAATAAACTATTTAAATTTAATTCCAAGAGTAATAGATCCACATAACAAACATGCATAATTATAGGCAGCCATATGTCTTATATGTGAAAATCAATGCAAGGTAGATTGGAGAGATCTAATTTACACAAGGACGTTTTAATTATTTGCATGTGTCATTAATTTTCAACTTATGTTGTTTTCTGAACCAAATGGATTTTTAGATTATTGAACAAGCAGCTGTATCATTTTATGTATGTTTTTTTTATTCATTGCAGGGTTAGCTCGGTTTCCCAGTCCTTGCCATACCTCTAATTATCCAAGCGCTGTCCTTTACTAAGTCAAAACTGCTTCCGCTTCAATACCAATCAAGTTATTACAAGGGTTCGGTCGCCTTTTTAAGTTTTAAGTGTAAATTATAATTCCTTAAATCTGCCATATTCAAAAATGCCATTTTTATTAATGCATAAACATTATGGCTAGTCCTACCTAAAAATGTGGAATGTATGCAATTCACATTCTGACTATGGTAATACAATTATTCGTAACAGGTGAATAAAATAATTTTTAACGAGCCAATTAACAAAGATTTTAGCATTAAATTAAATAATATGAAGAAACTGCTCTTATTACGTAATAGTTATCAAAATAGGCAGGAAATAAATAGGAGAGGGTCCTTGGATCACTGTTAATATTTTCCTACTCTTCAGAGTGTCACCACAATGTATATAAACTTTCTGAAGTTAGCAACTCTGCCTTTTTTCAAATTTCGAGGAATACTGGTTTGAAATAAATGTTGTCATTTCATATTTGTATCTCCTACGGTTGTTTTATTATTCGATTTTTAGCTGGTTTTTTTCTTCAAATGACGCAGGACTGTACACTGTGTATGTGTATGTGTGTGTGTGTGTGGGGGGGGGGGGCGTGTGTGTGTGTGTATATACGTTTATATATACACATACATACACACATTTATATAATACAGGGTAAAGAACTCTGTTGACAAGTTCAGGATAAACTAGATTTCGCCCATAGGGCTTCTTGAAGTTAAGATTTAAACTTTATGAACTTTAACTTCTCTAATGTAGGGCATATTTTTCAAGTTCTTGGTGGTTTTTCATCAGAGTCAAAATCTACATCCTGACCTTTGACCCTGTTACCTCTATTGTCCTGAAGCCAGCATGCACTACTATTAAAAACAAAAGAATAAATAATTGAGGCAATTTCAAACAATTGATGTCGACACCTAAATTATTGCCCGGCACCATCGATTGGACGGTCACAACCAACAAAAAAAAGCTGTGAAACTCAATTGCAACCATTCGAGGAGCATTGTTGAAGAAAAGTGAACACTGGAAAGAGTGAATCAATATAAGAGCCCGAGAAAAGGAAACAGCGCCATCTAATCATCATTGATGAATAACTCCAAGAACAGTATTGCCAGGCGGAAATAATCTGTTTAGATTGGACTCCACAACCGGATCCAACAGTGAATAATATTTGTTTCATAATATTACAGTCGAAAGAATTGCCGTATGTTTATATTCGCAGAAGGATGTGAGTGGACTCGTCTGATAATCTGAAATACAATAGAAAACTCTAGACGATTTGAATTTTTTTTAATTCTTATAAAATCTTTTCTATACCATCAACATTCATGTCCAACTTATAATGACCTCAAAAAGCTTCAAGCATAAAGCTGAAATACAAGTATGTGCAATAAAAAAATGTACACATACTAGACTGTAACTAAATATATGAATCAAGATACTCTGTTACGACTAAACATGGAAGAGAGGGAGAGATATATATTTATATAGAAATGGGGGAGAAGAAATTAAATAGATGGATAGATAAATATACGTTCATGTTGGGCGATGGATAAAGAGTCAGAGAGAGATGAAGAGAGATGGAAAAAGAAAGTGAGATTGAGATAGAGAGAGAAAGAGAGGGAAAGAGAGAGAGAGAGAGAGAGCGAGATGTAGAGAAAGAAGATTGAGAAATAAACTAGAATAGATTAAAGACCACCGCACACTATACCCCCTCGTCCTCCAATCTGATTTTCGATGAAATTACAATTTTAAAGCATAAGAGCAAATAAAAGGGGCACTTATCGAAAGGTAAGAAGGGGCATTTATGAGAAAGGGAAGGGGTTATTATTAAAACAATTAGAGATGTACTTATCACTAGGAAAAAAGAGCACTAATTAGGAAGGAAAAGGAGCACATGTCAAAGTAAACAGGGCAATCATAAGAGGTAAAAAGGGGCATTTGTGGAAGGAAAAGGGGCACTTTTCTCACCTGAAAGTAAACACCCATCACAGATGAAATGGGGTACTCACCACGATCATTCGCATTTATCATGTTTTAATGTTCATATAAAATGCGCTAGCTGTGGTAAATTCTTCCAAAATTGGATGGCAGTCAGATCGTGTGGTGTGCGCTGAGCCTTAGAGACTGGTATGTGTTTCGTTGGTAGTTCTCATGTCTGTCCCAGTGAACTAGCTGCGCCTATAACGACAGGGTGGCCATAACAAAACGGACTAGCATATTTCCGATAATTCAGAGCAAATTTAACCGGTATCAGTAGATGGGAATCTTTGGAAAAGAACATAATAGTGGTTATATAATAGTAATAATATGTCCATTTATATACTACACCGGCTGTATAACATGAAGCCGCACGAGCCCCCATGATAAGGGGCTCAAACATTCAATGAAGTTTTTTCTACTAGAAACCCATTCACTTCACCTGGGTGGAGAGTGGTAATTGTAGATTATATTTTCTCACTAAAGTACATTAGTGCTCAAGGCGGAACTCAAACCGCGAGCCATTTGATCCACAGTCCCCGATGACGGGTATTTACCATACACCACGACAGCTCTACAAACCAAAGTTCGTATTTTAAAGATGCATTTTCGGCAAAATATTGAAAAGATCCACTGGGAGGGCTCCATGCAAATATCACGTATCATGGTTGAGTTTCAGAATGATATTAATGCAATCATTGGTTAAGCTGTAATAAACATCAGATTGAACATAAATTAACTTTCTTAACAATATTTTTACCCGCGTTTTTAAAGATTTTAACGCAGACATTAAATAATACTTATGTTTTAAAATGCTGTTTCCGTATTATTGGACAAACTTGAACCGCTATGAATTATTGCATCACAAAATGCACCCCAAAACAACAACAAAATATCTACCAAATGTGTAAATGTTGGTAGCATATTTTTCACGATGAAATATTCTCTTCCGTCATGTTATTGGATTATGCTAGTACGATTTTATTGGGTCACCATGTTAAGGTTATGCCTATTGTCAACTGTTCATTGAATCGAGTAAAAAAGTAAACAGAAACTAAATTCTGGTCATATGTCAATTTCTACAATATATCTTTTTAAAGAAACAGCTAGACGGCTGAGTGTGTTAGTATCATTATGCAGCGACTGGGTATAGCGCTGCGTCCATTGTAGCCTGTACTAAACGTCACATCATACAAGTTTCGTATGAGATCACGCTGGTGTTTTTTTTCTTTCGGAATAAGAACATTGCCATATCTGTAGGACTAGCCCGCTTATACACATTCGAAAGGAGGTGATGGATACGTGACATTAATGGGAGAATGTATAAGACCGTCGTGTTTATTCGGGAATGGAACGTACCGATGCAGCTGACATGAACAACATTGTATTAATAGAATGTGGAGAAGAAGTGATCTCCTTTGTGGGCAAGAATAATTACGCAGTCTAAATGAAATTTACAGGTGCATTATGTAAACCACTGCCAGCCGTTTTACTCGGAGTAGATAAAAGGCGGCACGGTATAGCCTATAGCCATCTATCTCTCTTCGTCCAATAGCTTGAGGGCCGTTAGGGGCGACAATGAAATAGACCTAATGACACAGATTCTCAATAACTTCATGTCTTCAGCTGTAATACAGTTCTAGTTGGCTGATCAAATAGCCTAAACGTCAGTTATAATAGTCTAGAAATATCAGGCAGACACTCAGATCAGTTGAATTCTTACGATGGATGGGGACAATATTCAAAGAGCAGATCTTTCTAGGGCTGAAAATGATGATTTGACACCTCTCCAAGAAGCAGCATCCAATGGTCACCTCAATGATATACAGGTTCTCATTCGCCAAGGAGCAGATCTAAATGGGGCTGATAATGATGGCAGGACACCTCTTCTTGCGGCATCATTAAATGGTCACCTCGATGTGGTAACATTTCTCATTGGCCAAGGAGCAGATCTAAAAAAGGCGGATAAATACGGCATGACACCTCTCCACATGGCATCATTCAACGGTCACCTAGATGTTGTACAGTTTCTCACTGACCAAGGAGGAGATCTAAATACGGCGGATAATGATGCCAGTACACCTCTACATGTGGCATCATCCAATGGTCATCGCGACGTTGTACAGTTTCTCATTGGCCAAGGAGCAGATATAAATAGGGCTGGTATTGGTGGGGGCACACCTCTCTACTCGGCATCTTCAAACGGTCACGTCGATGTTGTAAAGTTTCTCACTGCCGAAGGAGCAGATCTTAATAGGGCTGGTTATGATGGCAGAACACCTCTCCTAGAGGCATCATTCAATGGTCACCTCGTTGTTGTACAGTTTCTCATTGGGCAAAAAGCAGATCTAAATAAGGCGAGTATCAGTGGCAGGACACCTCTCCACGCAGCATCATCTAATGGTCATCTCGACGTTGTACAGTTTGTCATTGGCCAAGGAGCAGATCTGAATATGGCACATCGGTTTCAAGGCACACCTCTCCACACGGCATCATCCAATGGTCACCTCAATGTTGTACAGTTTCTCACTGACCAAGGAGCAGATGTAAAAAGGGCTGATGATAAAGGCAGGTCACCTCTCCAAGCGGCATCATGGAATGGTCACCTCGTTGTTGTACAGTTTCTCACTGGCCAAGGAGCAGATCTAAATAGGGCTAATAATAATGGTAGCACACCTCTCCACACGGCATCTTCCCATGGTCACCTCGATGTTGTACAGTTTCTCACTGACCAAGGAGCAGATTTCAAAAGGGCTGATGATAAAGGCAGGTCACCTCTCCAAGCGGCATCATTCAATGGTCACCTCGATGTTGTACAGTTTCTTACTGGCCAAGAAGCAAATATAAATAGGGTTGGTATTGATGGGCGCACACCTCTCTACACGGCATCTTCCAAAGGTCACCTCAATGTTGTACAGTTTCTCATTGAAAAAGGAGCAGATCTGAAAAAGGCTGGTTATGATGGCAGGACACCTCTTCTTGCGGCATCATTCAATGGTCACCTCGATGTGGTAACATTTCTCATTGGCCAAGGAGCAGATCTAAAAAAGGCGGAGAAATACGGCATGACACCTCTCCACATGGCATCATTCAACGGTCACCTGGATGTTGTACAGTTTCTCACTGACCAAGGAGGAGATCTAAATACGGCGGATAATGATGCCAGGACACCTCTACATGTGGCATCATCCAATGGTCATCGCGACGTTGTACAGTTTCTCATTGGCAAAGGAGCAGATAAAAATAGGGAAGATAAGGATGGATGGACACCTCTCTATACAGCATCATTCGATGGTCACCTCGATGTTGCACAGTTTCTCACTGGCCAAGGAGGAGATCTAAAAAGGGCGGATAAAGACGACATGACACCTCTCCACAAGGCATCATTCAATGGTCACCTCGATGTCGTACAGTTTCTTATTGGCCAAGGAGCAGATCTAAACAAGGGGAATATACATGGCAGGACCCCTCTCAATACAGCATCATCTAATGGTCACCTCGATGTTGTAAAGTTTCTCATTGGCCAAGGAGCAGATCTAAAAAGGGCGGATAAAGATGCCAGGACACCTCTACATGCGGCATCATCCAATGGTCATCGTGACGTTGTACAGTTCCTTATTGGAAAAGGAGCAGATCTAAATAGACTTGGTCGAGATGGCAGCACACCTCTAGAAGTGGCATCACTCAATGGTCACCTGGATGTTGTACAGTTTCTCATTGGCCAAGGAGCAGATTTAAAAAGGGCGAATAAAGATGGCAGGACACCTCTCTTCGCGGCATCACTCAATGGTCACCTTGGTGTTGTACAGTTTCTAACTGACCAAGGAGCAGATTTAAAATGGGCGGATAAAGATGGCAGGACACCTCTCTTCGCGGCATCATTCAATGGTCACCTTGATGTTGTACAGTTTCTCATTGGCAAAAAAACAGATCTAAATAGGACTGGTAATGATGGCAGCACACTTCTAGAAGCAGCATCACTCAAAGGTCACCTCGATGTTGTACAGTTTCTCATTGGCAAAAAAGCAGATCTAAATAGGACTGGTATTGGTGGGCGCACTCCTCTCCAAGCGGCATCATTCAATGGTCACCTTGATGTTGTACAGTTTCTTATTGGCCAAGGAGCAGTTCTGAATAAAGTTGGTCGAGATGGCAGCACACCTCTAGAAGTGGCATCAATCAAAGGTCACGTCGATGTTGTACAGTTTCTCATTGGCCAAAAAGCAGATCTAAAAAGGGCTGGTAACGATGGAAGCACACCTCTAGAAGCGGCATCACTCAAAGGTCATCTTGATGTTGTACAATTTCTCATTGGCCAAGGAGCAGATCTAAATAGGGCTGGTATTGGTGGGCGCACACCTCTCCAAGCGGCATCATTCAAGGGTCACCTCAATGTTGTACAATTTCTTATTGGCCAAGGAGCAGATCTAAATAGGGTTGGTCGGGATGGCAGCACACCTCTGGAAGTGGCATCACTCAAAGGTCATCTCGATGTTGTTAAGTTTATCATTGGCCAAAAAGCAGATCTAAATAAGGCTGGTATTGGTGGTCACACACCTCTCCAAGCGGCATCATTCAATGGTCACCTCGATGTTGTACAGTTTCTCATTGGCCAAGGAGCAGATCTAAATAGGGTTGGTAAAGATGGCAGCACACCTCTGGAAGTGGCATCACTCAAAGGTCATCTCGAGGTTGCACAGGTTCTCATTGGCCAAGGAGCAGATCTGAATAGGGCTGGTTTTGATGGGCGCACACCTCTCCATGCGGCATCATTCAATGGTCACCTCGACGTTGTACAGTTTCTCATTGGCCAAGGAGCAGATCGAAATACGGCTGGTAATGATGGCAGGACACCTCTCCAAGCGGCATCATTCAATGGTCACCATGATGTGGAACAGTTTCTCACTGACCGAAAAGCAGATCCAAATAGGGTTGATATTGGTTGGAGGCGCACACCTCTCCACGCGCAGTTAATTGATAAAGGTAAGTTCAGTTGGCAAGGTTGATTGTATTTGTTATTGACTCTATCGACCCCCTCTCGGGGTATGTGAGTACAACGTATTTCCAACAGAGTATCAATATAACAATAGTATAACAATGATAAACATGTGATAATATGAACAATGATAAACATATGATAAAATGATAAATGATTATGATAATATGAACAAAAATCAATATATTATTTACAAATCAAGGCGAACTGGGCAGTTCACCCTCCTACCGCTACAAGTTTGCCTCACAACATTGCTTACTTGTGAGCTATCATTTACAGTATTACCATCTACACTTGGCTCTTTTGAAAAATGTGACATAATTATCCTTAAAAATTTTGCTAATTTCTTTAGCTGGCAAGCATGAGCTGTATTAAAAACCTTATCCATGTGCAACGCACTTGGTCTAGAGCTACTACCACACACGTTATTTGGTATACACCATTTTTTCTCATTTTGGAAGAATGGACATATACAAATATAATGAAATTCATCACCAATATCGGTTGATGTATAAAGTGCGCATTGCAAATCATGTACTACTATATTTGCATCAAATCTGCTTTTATTAACAGGTAATCTATGTGTTTTACATCTAAATTTACTTACATTTCATAAACTTATTCTTAAATATCCTTTAGTTCGTGCAAATTTGACTAGGTAGCTACATCCATTCCTGAATAGACATGTCACAAAGCCTGATTTTCAAAGTATTCATTATCCAGGCAGCACTATATCCTTCTCCTTGAGCTCGCCAGACGTTTCCAAGTCATGTATAATCAAAACTCAGGAGTCGTGAACGTGAATGGTCGAATGTGGGTCGTGAATGGTCGAATAGCGGTCGGAAAGAGCTTGCGTTTAGGCATGTGGTCGGGATTTGTCGGGGGAAAATGGGTGATCGGGCTTGATTGGGCTTGGGCGGGTTGGTTTGATCGGCAGTAGGAACCCACCATTAAGCAGTATCTTCGATCGTGTAGAAAAAAAAACAAATATTGGAATCATCCCTGATAATGTGATCACAATGTAGGGGTATATACCAATTTCTAAAAATTATATCTTGTCGCTGTGAGAGTTCCCTTTGTAGGTGCCCCTGCTTTCCCAAAAGTGCCCCTTAAGTGTTGACCCCCACTTTGAAAAACCCTCTGCCGCCGCCCCTGTGCACGTTCGCAATTATATCCACACAAGTACAGAAATCCAATAAAAAAAATAACATGCAACTTGGAGAGCACACATGCCAATTCCCTCTTGATTAATATAAATGTTTCTGATATCGATAGACTTCAACGAATCCAGAATCGTGCAGCCCGTATTATTTCAAATGCAAGAAAATATGATCATGTGTCTCCCTTGTTAAAACAACTACACTGGTTACCTGTTCATAAGAGAATAATGTATTAAGTTTCACTATTTGTTTATAAATCCATGTATAACCTTATCCCATCCTATATTTCTAGTCTGTTTTGTCCCTTCCAGCAATCGAGATATCCATTACGTTCAAGGTCAGACCCCCTTCTTCTGCAAATCCCCCGCATCAATTCGAAGAAGGGTCAACAAAATATAATTTTTTCTGGTCCCACTATTTGGAATAGTCTCCCTTTAAGCATTCGTTCTTGCACCTCAGTCGCATTATTTAAGAAACATTTAAAAACTCATGTGTTTTCTTTGTAATTGTCATTTTTTTTAGAGTGTAATGCACTTGGAGAGTATATAACTATTTTGTTTGTATTTTAAAATGTAAAGCGCCTTGAGCATGTTCATGTAAAGGCGCTCAATAAATACCAATATGTATGTATGTATGTTCGCAATCGTTTACATTGAGTGAACTGATGAGGTAGGAATAAACGACCGTTTCTGCTGTATATTTTGTGCTATATAACACCACATTTGGTTTTTTCTTTATAGATCCAGTCGTTGGTTCAAAAAAGGAAAGCGGGAGTGTCGAAAAACAGGTGGATAGCGAAGCAAACGTGCAAACCTCAAAACTCGAACAGCTCAACATAGACTCTGCATCTTCTGAACAGGTCGTAGAAGATTATGATTCCATGGGGGAATCCAATCAGCAATCAGGCTTGATTCGCATCGAAAAGTATGGCATTGAAGTCCAGTTTCATCCAAGTGAGATTTGGCGCGTTGATGACATCCAGGTAGTACCTGAAGTTCCAGCTGAACTGGCAGACTTGTTAAAGGAGGACCAAGCAATCATTTGCGTTGGTCTTAAGGTGTCATCGTCTTTTGCGAAGTTTGAATATCCAGTAAAAGTGACGATGCCCCATTCAGCAATTTTCACAAGTCCCGATACTGCATCTATTGGGACTTACCATCGAAAAAGCAGTAAGAATCTTTACAGTTAACAACTAAATTATTTATACCTTACCAAGTTTTTTAATTTCAAAAGTATGTGAAAAATGGACTCGTATCCTGAATATATGTTTCTAGAAAATGTGACATATTCAAACTTACATCTAAAAGTATTCAACAAAGGCCCTACTTCAACCACCTTTCATTGTTAAGTTGTGAAAAAAAAAAAAAACATTACATTAAGAAGGGGTATGATTTATTTAGATGTTAAATGCAAGTCTATGTTAAGACGCATTAGATTTCGTTCAATCACCCATCGCAACATTGAGTGATATATTCAAGCGTACTTCATTAGCATAAAGCTGGGGTACTCACCCTCCCCGTCGCTTCTGCGTTCTTTCTTGAAATTTGTAGTTGTTTTTACTTTGCTTTGTTTTCGATTTTGCAAACAAGAACAAATTGTGATTACGCATATGTCTTTTGTTTTCAATTTAAAGGCTCCGACAGTTTTTCGTTGATTGCTGCTGCCAATGGTGACCCTCGATGTGATGTTAGAGAGCAAGACCTTGACCTCTATATCTCTCACTTCTCTGAATGGTGGATTGTTGCCTTCATCACCAAGGTATTCGTGGGCAAGCGTGTCATCTGTACGCCTTTCGTACCCGAACCGAGTCCTATGAACGCTAAGCATCTGTTGAGGCTCTGCATTAGAGACAGTAACCAAGGAAAAGCGGAGGTATGAACGGGAAGGGGGTAATGTGACACAATGGCACGAATTCACAAAAGAGGTTTTTCGACAAACCTGGGTTTATGTGCGTCATATGACGCGTTTCGACGCGTTTTACAAACCTTGGTCTATAAAAAGGCGTCGAAATGCGTCTTATGACGCACATAAACCTAGGTTTGTCGAAAAACCTCCTTTGTGAATTCGGGACAGTTTGTTTAAAACTACTAAAGTACCTATGTCATATTCGCTTGTCGTCCAGGTTACTGGTTCAGACCAACAGAGCTTGCGTATGAGGTTCACCGCAAAATGACAAGCAACGTGGGCTGGAGCAGGGCAAATAGACCATTTTCATATTGTAATGAAGTGTTATGCGTACACTTCAAGTGCCATGATACACCTGTTAGGAATAATCTAGTTCAATAGTCAGAATGCAAATGGCATACATTACTTGATAATAGGACAAACATCTGATAACTTGTCCTGCCTTGTCCTACAATACGGAACGTTTGCATTAGGCAATTTTCGTAATTTAACAAAATTTAATGCATACGTCTTTGTGAAGTACCTCGATATATCTCATTCATCTGATAAGAATAATAGAATTTCAATAGACAGAATCCAAACTGCATACATTAGTTGTTGCCAGACTGGATACACTTTATAGCTTGCCCTACCTAGCAACACTTAATATATGCAGCTTGTATTCTGACTATTGAAATACTATTATTCTTATCGGGTGAATGAAATTATTTGTATTGAGGATGTTCACAAATACTTATGTATTATATTTGATTTCATTTATGAAAACGGCCTATTGCATACCTGTGTCCTTATTGACTGATCTGTTTCATCGTATCCGGACACCTACCCCCTGGACATCCACCCCCGGGTAAAACTTAAGATGAAAAATGACAAAGTGTTTAAACGTTATTCATTCTTTTGTTCTTAATGTTGTTGTTTTAATTTTTGTTTTCAATTTAATGACATGTGGTTTTCTTGCTCATGTAAAGTGTAAACTGTATATTATTTTTTATAGCATTACACATTGGTGGGCTACTTTCTTTTCATTGTACATGTATATTCTTTTTATATCAAAACAAAAATCAGCCCGAACCAGGATACGGGACACCGATAAAGGGAGAAGAATATTTTGTGGCATGGCGTTCTGGTGATCTTAAAGTAACCTGTCAGGTAGACGACAAGGAAATATACACCAAGGCAAGTTAATATAAATGCTTTAGTTACAACGACAAACCAACTCAAAATTAACTGATCGATTTGTTGGCTATTCAGAGCAATGTTTTTGTTTTGTTGGTGTGATGTCTTTAATTTTTATTTTTTTAAGTATTTCTTTTTAATTGTATTCATACAATGCATGTAGATCGTACTAATTATTTCAAATTACATTAAATATAGAGTACACAATATACACAACTCAATTATTTGGAATTAATCAATCTTATCCTAATAACCCCCTTCCCCAAATTAAAACACAAAATGGTCTGTATGATCGGTGCATAGCGTATTGAGAGAGAGAGGTAGTTGTGACACGCGCGCACGTTCGCGATCAAATGTTAATTCATGGAGCTCCAAATGAATCCCTCCCAAATAAAATCTCTATAAAGCGCGTGTTACAACTACCTCTCTCAATACTGTGATGGAGGTATAATAGAGAGGGGAAATAAGTAGGTAAACATGCCATTTTTCTAATCGTAACAGTTGAATGAAAAGTAAAGTTACTCGATTATATTACCTGAATATGAATTTTTATCTATTGTGGCCAATATATGCAACATTTCTAACCAAAGGTGTATTAATGTGATATCGCGTATCAATAGAAGCATGAATAATAATAATACGTATATTGTTTATTTACCCTCGCTCGACGAAAGTGTGTGTGCGCGTTTTGTTGCGAGCAGACGTGGGTGTGTGCGTTTGATTACTCAACCATTTTAACAGGGGATCAGAAACACGTTATGTTATATAGGATGATACCTACGGGGTCTAATAGAGACACAATCATGTAGCACCATTAAACTGTAGCCTTGCAGAGGAAGAGATAATCTTATATTAGGCAAATCGTTAGGACATACAATCTAATTAATTGACATGATGGGTACATTTGATGTGTATCTAAAATTTTTATCCTATGTCTTTTTTAATAGACACAACATGAAACTCTGTTTCATAAATCAGTTGAGATCAATGTACGGTTCGGCGTTGACACTTCAGGCTCTGGTAAATCCCAAATCTTTGTCAAGTTCATTTTGGAACAAAGCGCAGAGAAAGAGATTATGTTCCTGATGACTCTGTCAGGTAAGTGTTAATCGCCTGAAATCATATATATGTACGTCCTTGGTTTAGCTTTCAGCTTTATAACGAAGAAAAGAAGAAACAGAAGGAAGAAACAGAACAAAAACAACCTTGAGTTCAGTTCAGTTCAGTTCAGATTATTAAAAACACCAGACATAGCAATCATGACGAACAAACAAGATCCAAATTGAGACCCAAAAAAGCAATGCTTGTGAGTGTGGCCCCTGGGAAGGATGGAACTCTCAATCCCGGTTGATTGGCAAAGAGACCAACGTGTTTCAAGGATCAGCGCAGTTCAAAAACATGAAAGATGGTAGGATACGATCATGGATACGATACAGTCTCACGCGCGTATAGCCCCGAAAACAAGCAGGTCCCAGAGTCCGCCAAATGAGATCAAGTTCATTTACACAAAAAACATGATAACGTACAAAACTGATTACAAGGAAATGGCAAGGTTATGTAAACTTTATGCAACTTTAAAAACATATTTAGAAGAAAAAAAGCTGAATCACTGACATCATGAACTCCCTTAACACACACACGCACACGCACACACACACACACGCACACACACACACAGAAGCTGACTGGCTAATCCCTGCTATAATACGTAATAGCAGCAATGCATGATTTACATAAAAGTCTGAATCTAGTCTGCGGGTAACTAGTTCCACTCGTTAGTACATGTGATTCGAAAAGAATTCGGTGCAACATTTGTCCTTACATGAGGTTGATGCACAAGGTTACTTTGACCTGTATTGTAGCTTTGTATCTGGGAGTTACAGGGAAATAGGTCTTTTGACAGGCAAGCCTGAGGATAAAACTTAAAGTGACTTGGTAACATTGTTGAAGGTTGATGAAAAAAATTGCTCAATTTCTGTATAAAATGTTACTTACTATATTGCTTTTACTGTACTAACCCTCTGACATGCAAAAAATCCTGAACAAATTCTCAAACCCCGAAGATATCTATGGTTTTCTTTGAAGGAGTCAATGTTTGACACCCTCCAACAGTGATTAGCAGTAAATTCTCCCAACCGTTTTTCCATGAAAAAAAGGTAGGCTATACAAAAATCTGTCAACCCTTAATTGTCTGGAATGGAATGTAGAGCCTTTCTATTGCTTTGTGACGTTTTCCATTCACCTAAAATGTAATTAAATTGTAATAATATAGTTGGGAGAATTAAGAAATCGATCAGATCAGTTTTTAACAATTTGTACCATGAATAATGGTCCGTTTTCACTCAAATTTCCAGATTATCTTTAACTGTACATTTAGCATTGAAGTCACTTCCTTAGCACCACTATCTCTCATCTGAAAAATGTTACCAAGTCCCTTTAAGTTTAAACACAAACATCATACTACTGAATGACACAAGCTCATCAACAGGCAGCAATTTCATTTCAAGGAATAATGGCTTACTAGGCTGTCTGAAGTTATAGTTGGTAACAAGCCGAATGACTTTCTTTTGCAATATTTTAAGTTTATCAATTTACATCATAAAAGTGTTACCCCACGCAACATTGCAATACGGGTAAGGGAGAACAATACTGTTTTATAAAATTAATAAAACATTCTTAGGTAGGATAAATCTTAACCTACGTATGACACCAACACTTCGCGAAATCTTGTGCATATAGCATCCAAATGGGGTTTCCAAGATGAGTACTCATCTATTATAACACCGAAGAATTTAACATGCTCACTTCGCGCAACACTATGACCTCCTACCTCCAGAAGATCAACATTGTTAGGAATTCGTTTCCCCTGTATACATGTTAAGCTTATATCCTGTTTCAAACGTCTAAACGGCAAGAACATGGAAACAAACAAAAAGAAAGGAAAAGAAAATGCTGATGCCATAAGATATTGACCTAGAATAATTATATTTTGGTGTTCTTTTTTCTGACAGACAGATTGATTAGGTACTAAGAATAAAGATTTAAATTTACTTCTCTCGAACAAGCTCTATTTTGGTTTAAAAAAAAATTCTCTACCAAACGCATGGTGACGCCAATCTGATTCGTTTGACCAACATCTCTCTTTGCCATCATGTTTGGTTTCATTTGCATTTACTATTAATCGAAGAAAAATACAAAATTTACAAGAAATTAAATGTTAAAAGGTTATAAAACTGTCAGAAAAAAAACGTTACATTTGGAAATACCACTGAAAATCAGTTTGTAATATAAATGAAATGCTTTAATAGGAAGAATGGAACACCGACGTGAAGCAGTGTTTTTTTTTCTTACTATAGGGGACAAAGAGACACCAAGGACAAACAGAGCTCAAAAGTAGGTCGATATTTTTCTTTTTCTATTTCGAAATGTTCTATTCCGCTGCTGATTGTCTTCTAGGCTGCTGACATTTTAAAATTCTAACAACCTTTTTATTTTAAGTTCGGTCTGTTGTAGAACTCGGGTTTTAAGAAAATTGAGTTTTCTTGGTTTGGGCAATTTAATTGTGCAGTGGTGTTTTCTTCTCCCGTTCATTGTCATTTACAGAAATTGTGATAATCACTAACTTGAAATGTTTTAATCATTTAAAAGGCGCTTAATGAGACAAGTTATTGGTTTGGTTATAATATTTAAAATATATTCATTTATTGTGGCCTTTTTGTTGTTTTCAACATAATATTGCTCTACATGCAAAGTTAATTTAACATTTTCTTCAACTTTAGACAGGTTGTAAATTCACCCTCGTTAAATGTTTATAATCAATTAACTATTATCATCGACAACATTTTTGCCATAACTAGCTGTAGGCCTATATATTGATGTTAACATTGCAAACTCAATCCTTTTCTCTCCTATAATTTCAGGCCTACCGATTTACCAGAAGTAACAGAAGTGCATTTGCTAAGAATTTCAAAAGGACTCTATCCGACAAATTTCTCCGATTTATACGTTGCTCTGGGAATCCCATCAAGTATTGCGCAATGTATCCTAAAGAAGCAGGACAATGACTATACACAAACATACATGGAACTTCTGCAGCTGTGGAATACAGAATCCCATAGGACCTTGGCAGACCTAGACAAGGTTCTTGTTGAGTCAGAGGCAGGTGGTCTTAGATCCACCTATAAATAAGAGCAAAAGTAGAAACTTGAATGACATTTACTTGGCTAGCTTGGCATGTGAATATGGGCAAACATTTGCAAATCTGCATGGCTTGCTTGGATGAATGATAGCAAGGTTAAAATCAAACAAGTTTGAAAGAAATAAGGATCTTTTTTTAATGTGAGGTTTTTATTGTCTTCTAAAATAAGTTAAAGCAATGGTTTATCTGAAATGTACAGCGCAAATGGGAATTGTCTCCACTGACATTTTTTTAATTTTTAATTTCTACAGGATTTTAAAATACCATTACATTCCGGACTTTCCTGCACTTTTCCAGTCACGCAGTTCTTTCGAAAGAAATAATAATCAGTTTTGATAGCTATAACGCTATTATAGAAGAGGTGGATTTCTCTGGGTACGGTTGTCATCTCAATTCTGTAGAATCTTTTCCAGACTTCCGGGTTGCGTCATTTATATTTCCCATGAGAATTCCGGACCCCTGTATGAACTCATTTGCATACAGCCAATCAGAAGAGTCTATCCAGCTAGCCGACCCCAACCATGCGCACACAGTAACCGTTGGGGTTACCGATAGGGTTATAATAACCATGCAAACCCATCTTTTATCAACCCATCGTTAGCTCCATCGGTATGGACAGCGTAATACAACGTTAGAGTTGTGGGTTCGGAGCTCAGATTTTATTCAGTTCTATTTTTGGCCCTTATCAATAGTGAGACAAAGCAATAAATAATCGAAGTCAAATTGTTTGTGATCTTTTTCTAATCTTCTAATGACGTAAAACACATCAGTCAAGGTCCGGAACTCTCTTGGGAAAATAAATGACGCTTCCGGGTAAGTGTTTTGGTCACATGACCCAACACATTACTACCTTCAGTGCATACTCTGCAGACGTACATATATATTTTAATAATATTATTATAGAGTGTAGACAGAATTTGGATGTTGGGCCTGAGCACAGTAGAGGGGCGGTCCTCCTGAATGTTACTGAAGATCGGTTGGATTGTATTGATAAAGCTGTCATCATTGGTATGGTAACAATTGATTAAAATCTTTAATTGAATGGGCTCTGTATACTTGTGCATCGTTCAACTATATGTTGTAGGTATCCGAATAATAAAATGCACAGTTGTAAATGAGGTCAATGTAGAGCAAACGAGTTAAATGTCTTGTGCAATATAGACCCCCTCCTAATTTCTGCCATCTATGTATTAATATATCGAATTGTATCTTTACTTTATTTCATAAGGGGACTATCTTGACAAGACCGCCTTGGTCGTTGGTAATTCCCTTGATTCAATGTATAATGAACTGCATTTGAGCTGTACTTCTGATTTGTATGTGTGTATGTTTTTTTTAAATTACATGACATTGAACTTGATCTTGCCTTGTACAAAATATTACTGGAGAAAAAAGTACACGTTGGAAATTTCATTATTCGAAATATCTATACTTCTGTTATATTCATCGAGGAAATGTATTATCTTTTTCATGACAAATTATATGTATCATTATGATGAAATAAGGAGCAGTTACTAACTTCATCAAGTTTATATAGATGTTTATGATTTGTATACACATATCATTATTATTGCCTATTATAAATGATTTATGTTGTTGTCTTAGGCCATGATATATTATTATTTAGAAGGTTTTCTTTAATTATGATGACATTTCAGAACACTGTTTAAGATAATTAAAAACAAGTATCCGTCTTTAACATTTTTATTCTTTGTATCATGCAATATACATGTAAAACCATCATTCAATTGATTAGTTTCCAATGTCACATCAATTACCCTAGCTGTTTATATTTTCCTTTTTGTTTGTTTGTTACTCATGTCAAAAAGAAGAAGAACGAATAACCATTGAGTTGTATGACAATTCAAATCTCCAAAATTATAATATTTATAATCAAGGTTTTGCTTTATAATGATTATTTTGTAGAGTTCCTAAATAGATGAATAACATATAGATAACTTGTTTATAACCGTTGATGTTTGATTTTCTCGATTTGTTTTGAATTTTTCTTGAACCTTATTATGTTCCATGTATATAATGTATTTGTGTGACTCTGCCAATGACACATACGGTACGTAATTTGTACTATACAGTGTCATGGAACTGAGTTTTCAATGTTCATTTTTTCCCCTTTATTTCATATCGTTTCTTACTATTTATTTTTAATAAAGACGACACACAAATATAATTATGCAGCTGACACATATAAAATCACCATAGTAAAACCAGGATGGTTATTGCAAATGTAATCAATGCTGATCTCATTCTGTTTTCTAAATGGTTAAATTCAAACAGATGTTATGGATAAAAAATTCTGCTATAATTATTAAGTGTTGTAAATAATTGTGTTATTGCATTATTTTCATTGATATATCTTATTTCACGTATTGAATGCTATATTAATACGCTGTTAGTTAAACTGTACGTTCTTATGTTATGCCCTGCTTTGGCAAATCCATTTTCTTGGGCAATGTGTGCTATATTACCACGACTTATTTTATTCACCGTCTATTTTGATTATGAAATGAATGCTTTACTTAGCATGTGTATCAATAGGGAGAGCAGACAAAGGTACCCCTCCCCCTTTTTGTTTCTCCTCAGTCATTGGTCGAATGTTTCCAACCTTTGGGGAGGGGTACCTCCATTTCTCCAATTCGAGTATCCCCTACAAGTATTACTTTGTACTTGGCTGTGCATCAGTGCACATCTTTTATTCTAAGCAGTGGGAGAGTCCTACAGTGGCTCAGTTTTATAATAGAAAGAGCACTCTGTGCTGTTGACGGTAAAGGTGTCTGTTCATGTGTTTGCTGCAGAAGAACGTGTGAAGAGATTCATTTCTTCTTCTTGTCCTTCCTGTATAATACAGACCGCCTTGGCGTTTTGTTATAGTATCCTGTGCTTGCCATGTGACAAGTGTAAAGAACTCTATGTGCAGCTTATAACAGAATTGTGATCATATTTGTATTTGAAGTGCGTGTTCATGATGATTATACTTTATTTAAATGATTATCATACATATCATATTACCACTTTCGATTATCTACTATGGTATATAATTATGTAGTATGGATTACTAGTGACTTCTTTACTGGTGTAATTGTATAGGCCATTGGATCAGGCCTTATACTGCAACTGATATGCTGATACTTGTGACTTTTATTTGGTAATGCTATTGACAATGTTTAAAACATTACACTGTGTTATTGTCTATACGAACAAACTTGAATACTTTTAGATGTAAGTTTGAATATGTCACATTCTCTAGGAACATATAATTCACATACTTCAGAAATTACAAAAATTGGTAAGGGAATAAACAATTTAGTTGTTAACTGTAAAAAAAAAAAATGCTTTTTCGATGGTAAGTCCCAATAAATGCAGTATCAGGACTTGTGAAAATTGCTGAATGGGGCAACGTCACTTTTTCATAATTTGAATTGTACTGGGTCTTTGTTTTAAGCAAATGTTACTATTTTGTAATACATTATGCCAACTACATGTATAGCATTGGAAAGTTGAAATGAGCACAATCTTTACCTCCTACTGGTTAGATGTCATTTTGTAAAAGGCACTATTTTGGAGCAAGGTTTTTTTCTTCTTCTTTTCATGTAACTTTTAGGACATTTGTAAAGGTATAGCACAAAGTCATTATAGACTAATGAAAGTCATGTGCTACATGAGAGTTGGATGGTAACACTCATGTATGTTGATTTAGCACAGTGTAGCTGGTGTCGACCTGTGAGTAAAATTAAGGGTTCTTCTGTATAATGTTGTATCTATTTTATGCCAAGATGTTATTTAATGATGTAACATGCATTGTTATTATTGACACTACTGTAAATATTGCTCACTGAATTATATGAATGAATGAATCAAGATCTTTGTAAAATGATGTTGAACAGAAAAGAATAGTATTGAATATTTGATAATTGATTAATTTATAATTAATCTTTATTTGATTGAAAGATTACACTATTAAAGTGAACATGACAAATGTACTCTCCTTGTCCTACCAAACAACACGCATCTTGACTATTGAAATACAATTAATTGTAAAAGGTGAATGAAATAATTTTCAACGAGGCACTTAACAAAGATGTGTGCATTAAATTTCGTGGTATTACAAAGAATGGCCTATTGAATAATAGCTTTCATAACAAAGAGAAAATAAGTAGGTTAGAGTCCTTGAATCGCAGTAAATACTTCATACTCTTCAGAGTGTCACTATAATGTAAATAAACTTAAAAGTTAGTACCTGTACCTTTTATAAACATTTTGGAAGTATTTACTTGTTTTGAATAAATTTGTCATTTAATATTTGTATCTCCTACGGTCATTTAATTATTCGATTTTTTAGCTGTCTATTTTTTCTTAAAATGACGCAGGACTATACACTGTGTATGTGTGTGTGTGGGCGGGTGTGTGGGTGTGTGTGGGGGGCGGGGCGTGTGTGCGAGTGTGTATACACGTTTACATGTACAAAAACACACATTTATATATAGAGTGAAACGGCAGTATAAAGAGCTCTGATATATTAATGTATCTGTTATAACAAACTTATTTGTGTTGGTCCCATCTCTTTATATTCTTATAATATAACTAGATTCCTGATATTACATGATAATTTTCTTGGTCCCTAGCACCTCGTGAAAACGATTTCCCACTGTATACATAAACACTCGATATTAGGCAGGGTAAGGAATTATGTTGAAGCGTTAAAGATAAACTAGATCTCGCCCATGGGGCTTCTTAAAGTTATGATTTTGAACTTTATGAATGTTATCTTCGTCAGAGACAAACTCTACACCCTGACCGTAGACCCAGTTACCTTTATTGTCTTTAACACAGTCAGCACTACTAAACAAAATATTACAAAAATAAATAATAACAAATATATTATTAAATGAGGCGATTTCAAGCAAGACACCTGAACTATTGCCCACACAATCGATTGGACGGTTGCAACCAACGAAAGAAAGCTATGTTCAACCCAATGGCGACCATTGGAGTAGCATTGTTGAAGAAAAATGAAACACTGAAAAGACTGAATCAATGTTTGAGCAAGAGGAAAGGAAACAGCGCCATCTATTCATAATTGACGAAATGACTCGAAGAACAGTATAGCCAGGCGGAAATATTTTGTTTTAGATTGGACAGCCTTAAGACTCTATAACAATAACAACGAAAAAAAATCATTGAATTTCTGAACAATTTAACATATCGCATACCTCACTGCCCAAACCTACAAGTGATCCTAATCCTAATCCTTACCCAACGAGGATCCTTGAGAAGAGGAAAAGGGCATTAATCATGACAATTTGGGCAAAAAGTAATACATATCTGAACAAATGCAGAGTACCCCAATAAACAATTACACTAAGACGTCAGTTGTAATCCTTTTGCTGACCCCAGGGGTGACGGAGAGTCTTTCAAGGTGGGGGAGGGGGCACCAACGTAAAGGGCACTTTCTGGAAAAAAGGGGGACCTACAAAGAGAAATCTCCAAGTGAAAATATGACAATTTTGTATTGGTATATGCCCCTACAATGTGATTACATTATCAAGGATGATTTCAACGTTCTCTTTGCACGGTTCAAGATACTGCTTTAATAACCATCACATTTTGCAGTTTGGTGTGATGATCAGAATAATTTAGGATTAGTGAGGTCGCATTCCGAAAGAATATTTTATAAAGAGCAAAAGAAAATCCTGATTGGGTTTTAAGCACATTGCAATCATGAAAGACTGAACAGATCTTAAATAAGAAACACATTTATATCAACTTTAAATGCGAGATCATGTAGCGAGCGAAGTTTTGGTGAAGTTAAAATTCGGTGCCTTTAACTTAGGAGCACATTTTATGGTAAAAGGAAACGATGGCATATATCCAAATGGAATTTTGTTTTGTTAAAGAGCACATGTCACAGTAAAACGGGGAATTATTAGAAATGAGAATGGAGCACTTCTCGCACCTGATAAAGGGCACTCACCAGAGATGAAGAAAGGCTTTAATGATAACGGAAAAGGTGCACTTATTACAAGGGGGAAATGAGCACTTGTCGAAGGAAAATGGGCATGTTTTAGATTTTGATAGAGGCATCTATCAGAGGTGTCAGAATGGGCATTTATAAGAAGGGGAAGCGGCTCTTGTCAAAAAAGAAAAGGGGCATTTATGAGCAGGAAAATGGCACTGATTAGAAAGGATAAAGGGCACGTGTCAACATAAAAGGGTGCACTTTTTATAGATGAATAGGGCCTCTTATTGCAGAGTGAAATGGGTGACCTCTCAGATTTAAATAAAGGCACTCGTCGGAGATGAAAAGGGGAATTTATAAGAATGAAAAGAGGGCACACAAATGAAAAGAGGCACTTGTCAAAATATAAGGGGCACCTCTCAGATTTAAACAGAGGCAATTAAAGGTAAAGTGACACTTGTTACAGATTGTAAGGGGCATTTTTGGGACATTGAAATCTTAACCCTAATCTGAACCTTAACCCTAACCCTAAATATTAACCAAATCATAGTCCTAACCGTAACGTGGACCCCCAAAAACGAAAATATAAATGCTTTCAAATCTCAGATAAAGATACACAATTATCCATAGCAGTCTCCGCATTCCAATCATAAAAACTACCCCCCCCCCCTTTCCCTCCACACGGCTATTGACCACTC
The DNA here is from genome assembly GCF_000002235.5 of Strongylocentrotus purpuratus. Taxonomy (NCBI): domain Eukaryota; kingdom Metazoa; phylum Echinodermata; class Echinoidea; order Camarodonta; family Strongylocentrotidae; genus Strongylocentrotus; species Strongylocentrotus purpuratus. Next base: position 7,414,109 of record NW_022145606.1, on the reverse strand, counting down.
ACTACTTATGTTCAAATGCTGGCAAATTTGGTCGGCGTAAAGGTCGTGTTTGGAGCTAGTCGGCGTAAGTATGGCAAGGTCGGCGTAAAGGCTGTTGTGGTAACTATCTGAACGATAGTGGTCTTAGCTATGCCGACCTTTATGCCGACTGAAATACACCGGGATATTTCCAGCAATCTTATCAACAATTATTCGCCACGACTATGATATGCAGTAGCAAATTAATCTGTCATGACTCATGATACATTCGTTTATCAATTGATTCCGCTAGATTGATTCCACTGTTCGCAGGATTCGGCAGAGAGATAAAGAAGAGATCATTCACACGATAACAACGATGTACTATTCATATTTTTTCATCGTCTGTACATTGCTTTTTGAATAAACTCCTTTTTTATTTGTATAGGCTTTCTAGGAGAAGTTTCAATTGTTGTACAGTAACTTTTAGCTTACACCCAGTAGGTCCCTCTGGTTAAAAGGTTTTGTTTTGACTTGTTTTCAATTAGGGACTTTTCGATTTGCACGTCGACATACTGGACTGTAACGTATGACGTCCTTTTAAGGCACCGACAGTGCCTTATTAGGACGTCACACCTAGCAGTCCACTATGTCGACGTGCAAATCGAAAAGTCCCTAATGGCAACATCAAGCACGCACTGAGTGCAAGCCAATTACATTATTTACAACAATAAACATCACTGTGGAACTATCACATGGCAAACAAATGGAAGATATAGCTAGGTTGAATAATTTTAAAGAAAACTGAACTTGAATCCCGCACAACCCCATCGCTCCCCTCTCTCTCTCTCTCTCTCTCTCTTTCTCTCGCAATACGATTAAATACGAAAAACATGCCCCCCCTCCGGAGCTTAGTCACTGACTTAGAGCGTTATTCATTTTCTTCTCCATACAGTAGGCCTTCAAAGTAAAAAGGAAACTGGAACGAGGATGATGAAGTAAATATTTGCTAAAGTAATACTGTTTCCCAGGTTTGCAGTCTCTAGCTTTATGTCTCATGATAATTTAAGGGAAAAGCAATCTTAGCAACACAAATTTGCTGTATATTAGAAACAATTATTCGCCATTGCTGCTCTTTAATCCGACTATATGCAGTGTATACATCATTACTTAATAAAATTATCCAGACTCATGTTAAATTCGTTTACAAAAATCAATTCTATCCGATTGATTCATAAAAATGGATGAAAATTGCTGTTTCATAGATATTGGACAAACTTGAACTCCTATGAATTATTGCAATCCAAAATACTCCCCCCCCCCCCCAAAAAAAAAAAAAAAAAAAATCCCTCTTCCAAAGCTGTAAATGCACGTTGGTATCATATTTTTTTACGATAAATATTCTCCTCCGTCATGTTATTGGAATATGCTAGTACGATTTTATTGGTTAGGCCTATTGTCAACTGTTCATTGAGCCGAGTAAAAAAGTAAACAGAAACCAAATTCAGGTCATATGTCAACTTCTACAATATACAGTTTTGAGGAAGCAGCTAGCATAATTCACACCCGGATGACGGTTGAGTGCGTTATAGTCATACTGTAGCAAAAATTGAATAGAGCTGCGTGTATTAATTGTAGCCTGTACTAAACGTCATATCATACTAGTTTCCTATGTGATCGCGCTGTTTTTTTGGTATTTCGGAATAACAGCATTGCCATATCTGTAGGCCTAGGCCGCCTATACACTTTCTAAATTTCACTACGTTGAGGAGGTGTTGGATATGTGATATTAATGGGAGAATGGAAGACCATCATGCTTATTCGGAAATGGAACGTACCTATGCAGCTGAAATGAACATTAAATATAATATATAATGAGAAAAACTGATCTCCTTTGTGGGCAAGACAAATCACGCGGTCTAAATGACGTTTGCAGGCACGTTAAACCATTGCCAGCCGTTTTACTTGGAGCAGATAATAACTGGCACGGTATAGCCTACCCATCTATCTTCGTTTCATAGCTTGGAGTCGTTAGGGGCGATAATGAAATAGACACAAAGACACAGATTCTCATTAACTTCATGTCTTCAGCTGTAATACAGTTCTAGTTGATCAAATATAGCACATACTTTTGCTATAATAGTCTAGAAATTACAGGCAGACGCTCAGATCAGTTGAATTCTTATCATGGATGGGGACAAGTTTCAAAGAGAAGACCTTTCTGGGGCTAAAAAAGATGATTTGACACCTCTCCAAGCAGCAGCATCCAATGGTCGCCTCGATGCTGTACAGGTTCTCATTGGGCAAGGAGCAGATATAAACAGGGCTAATAATAATGGCAAGACACCTCTCTACGCAGCATCTTTTAATGGGCAACTCGATATTGTAAAATTTCTCATTGGTCAAGGAGCAGATATAAATAGAGAAGATAAGGATGGATGGACACCTGTCTATGCAGCATCATTCAACGGTCACCTCGATGTTGTAAAGTTTCTCATTGACCAAGGAGCAGATATAAATAGGGAAGATAAGGATGGATGGACACCTCTCTATGCAGCATCATTCAATGGTCACCTCGATGTTGTAAAGTTTCTCTTTGTCGAAGGAGCAAATCTAAATAGGGGTAGTAATGATGGCAGTACACCTCTATTAGCAGCATCATTCGATGGTCATCTCGATGTTGTACAGTTTCTCATTGGCCAAGGAGCAGATCTAAATAGGGTTGGTCGGGATGGCAGCACACCTCTCGAAGTGGCATCACTCAAAGGTCATCTCGATGTTGTTACGTTTCTCATTGGCCAAAAAGCAGATCTAAATATGGCTGGTATTGGTGGTCACACACCTCTCCATGCGGCATCATCTAATGGTCATCGCGACGTTGTACAGTTTCTCATTGGCCAAGGAGCAGATCTAAAAAAGGCGGATAAATACGGCATGCCACCTCTCCACAGGGCATCATTAAACGGTCACCTCGATGTTGTACAGTTTCTCACTGACCAAGGAGCAGATCTAAACAAGGAGAATATACATGGCAGGACCCCTCTCAATACAGCATCATCTAATGGTCACCTCGATGTTGTAAAGTTTCTCATTGGCCAAGGAGCAGATATAAAAAGGGCGGATAAAGATGCCAGGACACCTCTACATGCAGCATCATCCAATGGTCATTGCGAGGTTGTACAGTTTCTCATTGGCAAAGGAGCAGATTTAAAAAGGGCGGATAAAGATGGCAGGACACCTCTCTTTGCGGCATCATTCAATGGTCACCTTGATGTTGTACAGTTTCTCATTGGCAAAAAAGCAGATCTAAATAGGACTGGTAATGATAACAGCACACTTCTAGAAGCAGCATCACTCAAAGGTCACCTCGATGTTGTACAGTTTCTTATTGGCAAAAAAGCAGATCTAAATAGGGCTGGTATTGGTGGGCGCACGCCTCTCCAAGCGGCATCATTTAATGGTCACCTTAATGTTGTACAGTTTCTTATTGGCCAAGGAGCAGTTCTGAATAAGGTTGGTCGAGATGGCAGCACAGCTCTAGAAGTGGCATCAATCAAAGGTCACGTCGATGTTGTACAGTTTCTCATTGGCCAAAAAGCAGATCTAAATAGGGCTGGTAAAGATGGAAGCACACCTCTAGAAGCGGCATCACTCAAAGGTCATCTCGATGTTGTACAATTTCTCATTGGCCAAGGAGCAGATCTAAATAGGGCTGGTATTGGTGGGCGCACACCTCTCCAAGCGGCATCATTTAAGGGTCACCTCAATGTTGTACAATTTCTTATTGGCCAAGGAGCAGATCTAAATAGAGTTGGTCGAGATGGCAGCACACCTCTAGAAGTGGCATCACTCAAAGGTCATCTCGATGTTGTTAAGTTTCTCATTGGCAAAAAAGCAGATCTAAATATAGCTGGTATTGGTGGTCACACACCTCTCCAATCGGCATCATTCAATGGTCACCTGGATGTTGTACAGTTTCTCATTGGCCAAGGAGCAGATCTAAATAGGGCTGGTAAAGATGGCAGCACACCTCTTGAGGTGGCATCACTCAAAGGCCATCTCGAGGTTGCACAGGATCTCATTGGCCAAGGAGCAGATCTGAATAGGGCTGGTTTTGATGGGCGCACACCTCTCCATGCGGCATCATTCAATGGTCACCTCGACGTTGTACAGTTTCTCATTGGCCAAGGAGCAGATTTAAATACGGCTGGTAATGATGGCAGGACACCTCTCCAAGCGGCAGCATTCAATGGTCACCAGGATGTGGTACAGTTTCTCACTTACCGAGAAGCAGATCCAAATAGGGCTGATATTGGTAGGAGGCGCACACCTCTCCACGCGCAGTTAATTGATAAAGGTAAGTTCAGTTGGTAAGATTGATTGTAAGATGTACTCTATCGACCCCCTCTCGGGGTATGTGAATACAAACATATTTAAAACATAGTATTAATATAGCAATAGTATAACAATGATAAACATGTAATCATATGAACAATGATAAACAAATGATAATATGAACAAAGACAAACATGTGATAATATGAACAATAATAAAACATGTGATACTATGAATAATGATTGTGATAATATGAACAAATCAATTTATTATTTACAAATCAAGGCGAACTGGGCAATCCACCCTCCTACCGCTACAAGTTTGCCTCACAACATTGCTAACTTGTGAGCTATCATTTACAGTACTACCATCTACACTTGGCTCTTTTGAAAAATGTGACATAATTATCCTAACAAATTTTGCTAATTTCTTTAGCTGGCAAGCATGAACTGTATTAAAAACCTTATCCATTTGCAACGGACTTGGTCTAGAGCTACTACTACACAAGTTATTTAATATACATTTTTCTCTCATTTTGAAAGAATGGACATATACAAATATAATGAAATCCATCACCAATATCGGTTGATGTACAAAGTGGGCATTGCAAATCATGTACTATTACATTTGCATCAAATCTGCTTTTATAAACAGGTAATCTATGTGTTTTACATCTAAATTTACTTAAAGTTATTGAACCCTTCTGACATAATATCTGCAGGTACATTTCATAAACTTATTCTTATATATCCATTAGTTCGTGCAAATACGATTTGACCAGGTAGCTGCATCTATTCCGGAATACATATTTCCTACAATATTTACTTGTACATGTTTAAGGATATTATGCGAGGGAGCGTAGCGACCGAGCGAGAATATTTTTGCATTTGTATAGTCTTATCGCTGCACTCTTGGGCCCTCCAGAGCTTAAAAGAATGTTGCAGTCTTTAGTTATTATTTGCTATACATTTTTTGGGGGAACTTTTTCAAATTTTCCGAGAGGGGGACGATCCCCCCTAAAATAATTGAGGGGGGACATGCTTTCCCCTTCCCGTCCCCCGGGATCGACGCTCCTGGTATAACTGTAATCTTATCTGCCATTCCCTATTTTTAATTAATTATTATCATTATTATTTTAAGAAAATATATATATCAGATGTTGATATTAGAGATTTAAGGGGAGATGACTATAAGTCACTGATAGACTAAAGTCAAATACCAACCTTCTTTGTAAAAGGGATAGTTGAATTGTGTTGCAGAGGGCGCTTCACAAAATTAAATATTAGGTGAGATAATGAAAAACAAAGTGTCAAATTTGAAGGAATATACAATTTAAATGACAAAATCATCTTTTTATGATCAAAGTTGGTTCAGAGACAGCTGAAATATTCATAAATATAACCATTTCTAATATTTGCGGTGCCCCACAAATGTACGGTTATTTTGTCTCAGCCGTTGAAAAACGAGATAGTGCATATACGTTTTATTCCAGCTAATGCCAATATCGGCTTTTTGTTGGCCTTTTCGTGCTGGTTATAATACGCACAACCAGCCGGCCCGTTTATCGTTATGATTAATTATGATTAATTAACGGTCACCTTATTTTTTTTAAAGTGGAGCTGAATTGATCGTATTCAATCTAAATTTACACATTATGGGATCTAAAATTACATAAATTAGAATGTAAGAGCAATAACCATGTACTTTGAAGGCATTTGCGTCTTAAACATGCCATTAAAGAACATCATTTTCATAGGCCTGTATTGGCCGTTATATTTTAGTGATTAATGTATTATACAGTGCGTCCCAGAAAAAGCGAAACCGAGAATTATCGATGTTTTATCACAATTTAGTCACATTTATAATAAATAAATGACACATATTTGGAAAGTTTTTAGTGATTAATATATTATACAGTGCGTCCCAGAAAAAGAGAAACCGAGAATTATCGATGTTTTATCACAATTTAGTCACATTTATAATAAATAAATGACACATATTTGGAAAGTTTTTAGTGATTAATATATTATACAGTGCGTCCCAGAAAAAGAGAAACCGAGAATTATCGATGTTTTATCACAATTTAGTCACATTTATAATAAATAAATGACACATATTTGGAAAGTTTTTAGTGATTAATGTATTATACAGTGCGTCCCAGAAAAAGAGAAACCGAGAATTATCGATGTTTTATCACAATTTAGTCACATTTATAATAAATAAATGACACATATTTGGAAAGCTTAGATCCTCCTCTTTCATTTGATGTAACTCATATGATCCATATTTCACGCATGAGTGATTAAAATCAATTTGAAGAGAGGAACACAACAAGTCATTTGGCGGACGGTATCTGAATTTCAAGAAGAAAATCATATTTCTAGAAATTCGGGTTTCTGCCTTTTCATATGACACTTCAATCGGGAAAAATGAGCAAGGAATGACAAAGTTCTGTTTGTTTTAAGTAGTGCTTGCATTTCCATAATTGTATCAAACGAATTCGTTTTCACTGGCTGTCTGCCGTAGCAACAAGAAGAAATGACAACGGACTTAACTCCGTTTCGTTGACAAGTCTTTTGTCATCTCTGTTGATGCTAAAGCAGTATCTTGGACCATGTCGACTGTAGAGAGAAAACAAATACTGGAAGCATCCCTGATAATGTAATCACAATGTAGGGGTATATATCAATTTCTAAAAGTGGTATATTGTCGCTTTGAGATTTCCCGTTGTAGGTGCCCCCTTTTTTTCTCTCCAGACAGTGCCCTTTTGATGTTGCCCCCCACCCCCCCCCCACTTTGAAAAACGCTCCGCCGCCGCCCCTGTGCACATTTGTTTACAGTGAGTGAACAGATGATCATGAGATGAATAAACTGCCGTTTCTGCTGTATATTCTGTGCTATATAAGACCTGATTTGATTGTTTCTTTGTAGATCCAGCCGTTGGTTCAAAACAGGAAAGTGGGGGTCTAAAAAAACAGGTGGATAACGAAGCAAACGTACACACCTCAAAACTCGAACAGCTTAACTTAGACTTTACATCTTCTGAACACGTCGTAGAAGATGTTACTCGTGATTCCATGGGGGCATCCGATCAGCAGTCAGGCTCGATTCGCATCGAGAAGTATGGCATTGAAGTCCAGTTTCATTCAAGTGAGATTTGGGGCGTTGATGACATCCAGGCAGTATCTGAAGTTCCAGCTGAACTGATAGACTTGTTAACGGAGGACCAAGCAATCATATGTGTTGGCCTTAAGGCGTCATCGTCTAATGCAAAGTTTGAATATCCAGTAAAAGTGACGATGCCCCATTCAGCAATTTTCACAAGTCCCGATTCTGCATCTATTGGGACTTACCATCGAAAAGGAAGTAAGAATATTTACAGTTAACAACTAAATTATTCGTAACCTTACCAAGTTGCTGTAATTTCTAAAGTATGTGGAAATTGAATTGTCCTGATTAATGTTTCTTGAGAATCGTAACATAGCAACATCGAGTAATAAGTTTATGCGTGCTTCACGGGGTGCTTCATTAACATAAACAGAGTCCAACTTCTCAAAATTGTCGGTTCAATTTAGGGTTTGACCCCAAATGCAACGATAGAGTTTTAATATGAATGGATGCCTCGACCCTCCAAACCGACACTAAAATAATATCTATATGTTGGGTGTATTATCTGTTAAAGCTATTCCAACGTAATGGCTGCCATCTTTGACGCCGTTTTGAAAGATTACTTTTTTGGGGTCTGATTTTTCTTAGATTTTTAGTATGTTTTATTTTTTTAATATTTATTTTAAATGTCAAACACTTTCAGAAACCGTTGAAAAAGTGTTTACTTTGCTTTGTTTTCGATTTTGCAAACAAGAACAAATTGCGATTACGCATATGTCTTTTGTTTTCAATTTAAAGGCTCCGACAGTTTTTCGTTGATTGCTGCTGCCAATGGTGACCCTCGATGTGTTGTTAGAGAGCGAGACCTTGACCTCTATATCTCTCACTTCTCTGAATGGTGGATTGTTGCCTTCATCACAAAGGTATTCGTGGGCAAGCGTGTCATCTGTACGCCTTTCGTACCTGAACCAAGCCCTATGAACACTAAGCATCTGTTGAGGCTCTGCATTAGAGACAGTAACCAAGGGAAAGCGGAGGTATGAAAGGGAAGGGGTATTGTGACATAATGGCACGAATTCACAAAGGAGGTTTGTCGACAAACCTAGGTTTATGTGCGTCATATGACGCGTTTCGAAGCGTTTTTACAAACCTTGGTCTGTAAAAACGCGTCGAAACGCGTCATATGACACACATAAACTTAGGATGGTCGACAAACCTCCTTTGTGAATTCGGGCCAGTTTGTTCAAAGACTACTAAAGTACTTATGTCATATTAGCTTGTCGTTCAGGTTACTGGTTTAGAACAACAGAGCCTGCGCATGAGGTTCACCTCGAAATGACAAGCAACATGGGCTGGAGCAGGGCAAATAGACCATTTTCATATTTTAATGAAGTGTTATGCGTATACTTTAAGTGCCATGTTACAAATGATTTAATTCACCTGTTAGGAATAATTTAGTTCTATAGTCAGAATATAAATGGCATAAATTACTTGTTGTTTGGTTATCAGGGGGTGGATGTCCAGGGGTACGTGTCGTAGAACCCTCTTTCACAACTAAATTAATTGATACCGTAAGACCTTAATTAAGTTATTTTTTCTTCAAACCATTGTTCTTGTTGTTTTGTTTTGTTGACCCCCCCCCCGAAAATCTTCTTGTTTTTAATTTCTGGTCCCCATGGAAGAAAAGCTGCAGTACGCAAGTGCAGCTGGAAATGGGCTATCCAGTCGTTTGCTTCCTCTGTCTTCTTTTTTACTTTTTTACTTTATTTTATTTTATTTTATTTTATTTTATTTCTGCTCTTTTCCAATATAATAACTGAATAATAAAGAACATGTACACGTACAATACAAAATTCACAAACAACACAAATTTCATGTCAAATCGTTTTTTTTGTTTGTACATATGTTCACATAGTAACGAAATTTAATATATTCAACTATCTGTTGAAAAAGTGCAGGAGATCGCAATCATAAGCGATGCTTGACTAGGATGACGGCCTCAAAAACAAATCATAAGGTAAAACTTAAAATGAAAAATGACAAAGTGTTTAAACGTTATGCATTGTTCCGTTCTTAATGTTGTTGTTTTAATTTTTGTTTTCAATTTATTGCCATGTGGTTTTCTTGCTTGTGTAAAGTGTAAACTGTATATTATGTATACGTCTATTTAGCATTACACATTTTTGGGCTGCTTTCTTTTCATTGTACATGTATATTCTTTTTATATCATAACAAAAATCAGCCGGAACCAGGATACGTGACACCGATAAAGGGAGAAGAGTATTTTGTGGCATGGCGTTCTGGCGATCTTAAAGTAACCTGTCAGGTAGACGACAAGGAAATATACACCAAGGCAAGTTCATATAAATGCTTTAGTAACAACGACAAACCGATTCAAAATTCATTGATCGTTTTTTTTTTTTGCTATTCAGAGCAATGTTTTTGTTTGGTTAGTGTGATGTCTTTAATTTTTATTTGTTTAAGTATTTATTTTTCATTGAATTCATTCAATGCATGTACATCATACTAATTATTACGAATTACATTACATATAGAGTACACAATTATACAACTTAATTATTTGGAATGAATACATTTATCCTAATAACCCCCTTCCACAAATTAAAACACAAAATGGTCTGTATGATCGGTGCATAGCGTATTGAGAGAGAGGTAGTTGTGACACGCGCGCACTTTCGCGATCAAATGTTAAATCATGGAGCTCAAAATAAATCCCTCCCAAATAAAATCTCTATATAGAAGGGAACTTATTTGAAACTCCATGAATTAATATTTGATCGCGAACGTGCGCGCGTGCCACAGCTACCTCTCTCAATACTGTGACGGAGGTATACTAGAGAGGGAAAATAAGTAGGTAAACAGTTGAATGAAAAGTTTATATTACAATTAAAGTTACTCGATTATATTACCTGAATATGAATGAATATATGCAACATTTCTTACCTAAGGTGTGTTAATGTGATACCGCGTATCAATAGAAGCATAAATAATAATAATAATACGAATAATGTTTATTTACCATCGCTCGACGATAGTGTGTGTGCGTGTTTTGTTGCGAGCAGACGTGGGTGTGCGTTTGATTACTCCATCATTTTAACAGGGGATCGGAAACACGTTATGTTATATAGGATGATACCTACGGGGTCTAATGGAGACACACGTAGTACCATTAAACTGTAGCCTTGCAGAGGAAAAGATAATCTTATATTAGGCAAATCGTTAGGACATACAATCTAGTTAATTGACACGATGGGTACATTTGATGTGTATCTAAAATTGTAATTCTATGACTTTTTTAACAGACACAACATGAAACTCTGTTTCATAAATCAGTTGAGGTCAATGTACGGTTCGGCGTTGACACTTCAGGCTCTGGTAAATCCCAAATCTTTGTCAAGTTTATTTTGGAACAAAGCGCAGAGAAAGAGATTATGTTCCTGATGAGTCTGTCAGGTAAGTGTTAATTGCCTGAAATCATATATTTGTACGTCCTTGGTTTAGCTTTCAGCTTTATAACGAAGAAAAAAAGAAACAAACGGAAGAAACAGAACAAAAACAACCTTGAGTTCAGTTCAGTTCAGTTCAGTTCAGATTATTAAAAACACCAGACATAGCAATCATGACGAACAAACAAGATCCAAATTGAGACCCAAAAAAGCAATGCTTGTGAGTGTGGCCCCTGGGAAGGATGGAACTCTCAATCCCGGTTGATTGGCAAAGAGACCAACGTGTTTCAAGGATCAGCGCAGTTCAAAAACATGAAAGATGGTAGGATACGATCATGGATACGATACAGTCTCACGCGCGTATAGCCCCGAAAACAAGCAGGTCCCAGAGTCCGCCAACCGAGATCAAGTTCATTAACACAAAAAACATGATAACGTACAAAACTGATTACAAGGAAATGGCAAGGTTATGTAAACTTTATGCAACTTTAAAAACATATTTAGAAGAAAAAAAGCTGAATCACTGACATCATGAACTCCCTTAACACACACACGCACATACACACACACACACACACACAGAAGCTGACTGGCTAATGATTGCTATAATACGTAATAGCAGCAATGCATGATTTACATAAAAGTCTGAATCTAGTCTGCGGGTAACTAGGTCCACTCGTTAGTACATGTGATTCGAAAAGAATCCGGTGCAACATTTGTCCTTACATGAGGTTGATGCACAAGGTTACTTTGACCTGTATTGTAGCTTTGTATCTGGGAGTTACAGGGAAATTGGTCTTTTGACAGGCAAGCCTGAGGATAAAACTTAAAGTGACTTGGTAACATTGTTGAAGGTTGATGAAAAAAAATTGCTCAATTTCTGTATAAAATGTTACTTACTATATTGCTTTTACTGTACTAACCCTCTGACATGCAAAAAATCCTGAACAAATTCTCAAACCCCGAAGATATCTATGGTTTTCTTTGAAGGAGTCAATGTTCGACACCCTCCAACAGTGATTAGCAGTAAATTCTCCCAACCGTTTTTCCATGAAAAAAAGGTAGGCTATACAAAAATCTGTCAACCCTTAATTGTCTGGAATGGAATGTAGAGCCTTTCTATTGCTTCGTGACGTTTTCCATTCACCTAAAATGAAATTAAATTGTAATAATATAGTTGGGAGAATTAAGGAATTGATCAGATCAGTTTTTAACAATTTGTACCATGAATAATGGTCCGTTTTCACTCAAATTTCAAGATTATCTTTAATTGTACATCTAGCATTGAAGTCACTTCCTTAGCACCACTATCTCTCATCTGAAAAATGTTACCAAGTCCCTTTAAGTTTAAACACAAACATCATACTACTGAATGACACAAGCTCATCAACAGGCAGCAATTTCATTTCAAGGAATAATGGCTTACTAGGCTGTCTGAAGTTATAGTTGGTAACAAGCCGAATGACTTTCTTTTGCAATATTTTAAGTTTATCAATTTACATCATAAAAGTGTTACCCCACGCAACATTGCAATACGGGTAAGGGAGAACAATACTGTTTTATAAAATTAATAAAACATTCTTAGGTAGGATAAATCTTAACCTACGTATGACACCAACACTTCGCGAAATCTTGTGCATATAGCATCCAAATGGGGTTTCCAAGATGAGTACTCATCTATTATAACACCGAAGAATTTAACATGCTCACTTCGCGCAACACTATGACCTCCTACCTCCAGAAGATCAACATTGTTAGGAATTAGTTTACCCCTGTATACATGTTAAGCTTATATCCTGTTTCAAACGTCTAAACGGTAAGAACATGGAAACAAACAAAAAGAAAGGAAAAGAAAATGCTGATGCCATAAGATATTGACCTAGAATAATTATAATTTGGTGTTCTTTTTTCTGACAGACAGATTGATTAGGTACTAAGAATAAAGATTTAAATTTACTTCTCTCGAACAAGCTCTATTTTGGTAAAAAAAAAATTCTCTACCAAACGCATGGTGACGCCAATCTGATTCGTTTGACCAACATCTCTCTCTGCCATCATATTTGGTTTCATTTGCATTTACTATTAATCGAAGAAAAATACAAAATTTACAAGAAATTAAATGTTAAAAGGTTATAAAACTGTCAGAAAAAAAACGTGACATTTGGAAATACCACTGGAAATCAGTTTGTAATATAAATGAAATGCTTTAATGGGAATAATGAAACACCGACGTGAAGCAGTGTTTTGTTTTGATATTTTTCTTACTATAGGGGACAAGGAGACACCAAGGACAAACAGAGCTCAAAAGTAGGTCGATATTTTTCTTTTTCTATTTCGAAATGTTCTATTTCGCTGCTGATTGTCTTCTAGGCGTTAATCTGCTGACATTTTAAAATTCTAACAACTTTTTTATTTTAAGTTCGGTCTGTTGTGGAACTCGGGTTTTCATAGAATGGAGTTTTCTTGGTTTGGGCAATTTAATTGTGCAGTGGTGTTTTCTTCCCCCGTTCATTGTCATTTATTTACAGAAATTGACAGTCTTTTAGATAATCACTAACTTGAAATGTTTTAATGATTTAAAAGGCGCTTAATGAGACAAGGTATTGGTTTGGTTATAATATTTAAAATATATTCATTTATTGTGGCCTTTTTGTTGTTTTCAACATAATATTGCTCTACATGCAAAGTTAATTTAACATTTTCTTCAACTTTAGACAGGTTGTAAATTCACCCTCGTTAAATTTTTATAATCAATTAACTATTATCATTGACAACATTTTTGCCATAACTAGCTGTAGGCCTATATATTGATGTTAACATTGCAAACTCAATCTTTTTCTCTCCTATAATTTCAGGCCTACCGATTTACCAGAAGTAACAGAAGTGCATTTGCTAAGAATTTCAAAAGGACTCTATCCGACAAATTTCTCCGATTTATACGTTGCTCTGGGAATCCCATCAAGTATTGCGCAATGTATCCTAAAGAAGCAGGACAATGACTATACACAAACATACATGGAACTTCTGCAGCTGTGGAATACAGAATCCCATAGGACCTTGGCAGACCTAGACAAGGTTCTTGTTGAGTCAGAGGCAGGTGGTCTTAGATCCACCTATAAATAAGAGCAAAAGTAGAAACTTGAATAACATTTACTTGGCTAGCTTGGCATGTGAATATGGGCAAACATTTGCAAATCTGCATGGCTTGCTTGGATGAATGATAGCAATGTTAAAATCAAACAAGTTTGAAAGAAATAAGGATCTTTTTTAATGTGAGGTTTTTATTGTCTTCTAAAATAAGTTAAAGCAATGGTTTATCTGAAATGTACAGCGCAAATGGAAATTGTCTCCACTGACATTTTTTTTATTTTTTATTTCTACAGGATTTTAAAATACCATTACATTCCGGACTTTCCTGCACTTTTCCAGTCACGCAGTTCTTTCGAAACAAATAATAATCAGTTTTGATAGCTATAACGCTATTATAGAAGAGGTGGATTTCTCTGGGTACGATTGTCATCTCAATTCTGTAGAATCTTTTCCAGACTTCCGGGTTGCGTCATTTATATTTCCCATGAGAATTCCGGACCCCTGTATGAACTCATTTGCATACAGCCAATCAGAAGAGTCTATCCAGCTAGCCTACCCCAACCATGCGCACACAGTAACCGTTGGGGTTACCGATAGGGTTATAATAACCATGCAAACCCATCTTTTATCAACCCATCGTTAGCTCCATCGGTATGGACAGCGTAATACAACGTTGGAGTTGTGGGTTCGGAGCTCAGTTTTTATTCAGTTCTATTTTTGGCCTTTATCAATAGTGAGACAAAGCAATAAATAATCGAAATCAAATTGTTTGTGATCTTTTTCTAATCGTTTAATGACGTAAAACACATCAGTCAAGGTCCGGAACTCTCTTGGGAAAATAAATGACGCTTCCGGATAAGTGTTTTGGTCACATGACCCAACACATTACTACCTTCAGTGCATACTCTGCAGACGTACATATATATTTTAATAATATTATTGTAGAGTGTAGACAGAATTTGGATGTTGGGCCTGAGCACAGTAGAGGGGCGGTCCTCCTGAATGTTACTGAAGATTGGTTGGATTGTATTGATAAAGCTGTCAGCATTGGTATGGTACAATTGATTAAAATCTTTAATTGAATGGGCTCTGTATACTTGTGCATCGTTCAACTACATGTTGTAGGTATCCGACTAATAAAATGCACAGTTGTACATGAGGTCAATGTAGATCAAACGAGTTAAATGTCTTGTGCAATATAGACCCCCTCCTAATTTCTGCCATCTATGTATTAATATATCGAATTGTATCTTTACTTTATTTCATAATGGGACTATATTGACAAGACCGCCTTGGTCGTTGGTAATTCCCTTGATTCAATGTATAATGAACTGCATTTGAGTTGTACTTCTGATTTGTATGTGTGTATGTTTTTTGTTTAATTACATAAAATTGAACTTGATCTTGCCTTGAAAAAAAAATTACTAGAGAAAAAAGTACACGTTGGAAATTTCATTATTTGAAATATCTATACTTCTGTTATATTCATCGAGAAAATATATTATCTTTTTCATGACAAATTATATGTATCATTATCATGAAATAAGGAGCAGTTACTAAATTCATCAAGTTTATATAGATGATTATGATTTGTATACATATATCATTATTAGTGCCTATTATAAATGATTTATGTTGTTGTCTTAGGCCATGATATATATATAATTATTTAAAATGTTTTCTTTAATTATGATGACATTTCAGAACACTGTTTAAAATAATTTAAAAAAAGTATCAGTCTTTAAACATTTTATTCTTTTTATCATGCAATATATATGTAAAACTATCATTCGATTGATTAGTTTCCAATGTCACATCAATTACACTAGCTGTTTATTCTTTCCTTTTTGTTTATTAATTTTGTTACTCATGTCAAAAAGAAGAAGAACGAATAACCATTGAGTTGTATGGCAATTCAAATCTCAAAAATTATAATATTTATAATCAAGGTTTTGCTTTATAATGATTATTATGTAAAGTTCCTAAATAGATGAATAACATATAGATAACTTGTTTATAACCGTTGATGTTTGATTTTCTGGATTTGTTTTGAATATTTCTTGAACCTTATTATGTTACATGTATATAATGTATTTGTGTGACTCTGCCAATGACACATACATAATTTGTACCATACAGTGTCATGGAACTGAGTTTTCAATGTTCATTTTTCCCCCTTTATTTCATATCGTTTCTTACTATTTATGTTTAATAAAGACGACACACACATATAATTATGCAGCTGACACATATAAAATCACCATAGTAAAACCAGGATGGTTATTGCAAATGTAATCAATGCTGATCTCATTCTGTTTTCTAAATGGTTAAATTCAAACAGATGTTATGAATAAAAAAATCTGCTATAATTATTAAGTGTTGTAAATAATTGTGTTATTGCATTATTTTCATTGATATATCTTACTTCATGTATTGAATGCTATATTAATACGCTGTTAGTTAAACTGTACGTTTTTATGGTATGCCCTGCTTTGGCAAATCCATTTTCTTGGGCAATGTGTGCTATATTACCACGACTTATTCTATTCACCGTCTATTTTGATTATGAAATGAATGCTTTACTTAGCATGTGTATCAATAGGGAGAGCAGACAAAGGTACCCCTCCCCCTTTTTGTTTCTCCTCAGTCATTGGTCGAATGTTTCCAACCTTTGGGGAGGGGTACCTCCATTTCTCCAATTCGAGTATCCCCTATAAGTATTACTTTGTACTTGGCTGTGCATCAGTGCACATCTAAGCAGTGGGAGAGTCCTACAGTGGCTCAGTTTTATAATAGAAAGAGCACTCTGTGCTGTTGACGGTAAAGGTGCCTGTTCATGTGTTTGCTGCAGAAGAATGTGTGCAGAGATTTATTTCTTCTTCTTGTCCTTCCTGTATAATACGGACCGCCTTGGCGTTTTGATAATATTATATTGTGCTTGTCATGTGGCAAGTGTAAAGAGCTATATGTGCAGCTTAAAACCGAATTGTAATTCATATTTGTATTTGAAGTGCGTGTTCACGATGCTTATACCTTATTTAACTGATTATCATACATATCATATTACCACTTTACATTATCTACTATGATATATATGTAGTAAGGATTACTAGTGACTTCTTTACTGGTGTAATTGTGTGGGCCATTGGATCAGGCCTTATACTGCATCTGATATGCTGATACTTGTGACTTTTATTTGGTAATGCTATTGATGTTTAAAACATTGCACTGTGTTATTGTCTATACGAACAAACATAAAGTACTGTCATAATTTGAATTGTACTGGGTCTTTGTTTTAAGCAAATTTTACTATTTTGTAATATATTATGACAACTACATGTATAGCATTGCAAGGTTGAAATGAGCACAAACTTTACCTCCTACTGGTTAGATTTCATTTTGTAAAAGGCACTATTTTGAAGTAAGGTTTTTTTCTTCTCCTTTTATGTAACTTTTAGGACATTTGTAAAGGTATAGCACAAAGTCATTATAGACTAATGAAAGTCTTGTGCTACATGAGCGTTGGATGGTAACACTCATGTATGCCGATTTAGCACAGTGTAGCTGGTGTCGACCGGTGAGTAAAATTAAGGGTTCTTCTGTATTAATGTTGTATCTATTTTATGCCAAGATGTTATTTAATGAGGTAACATGCATTGTAATTATTGGCACTACTGTAAATATTGCTCACTGAATTATATGAATGAATGAATCAAGATCTTTGTAAAATGATGTTGAACAGAAATGAATAGTATTGAATGTTTGATAATTGATTAATTTATAATTAATCTTTATTTGATTGACAGATTTCACTATCAAAGTGAACATGGCAAATTTACTCTCCTTGTCCTACCACACGAAACGCATCTTGACTATTGAAACACAATTAATTGTAACAGATGAATGAAGTAATTTTCAACGAGGCATTGAACAAAGATGTGTGCATTAAATTTCGTGGTATTACAAAAAATGGCCAATTGAATAATAGCTATCGTAACAGAGAGTAGATAAGTAGGTCAGAGTCCTTGAATCGCTGTAAATACTTTCATACTCTTCAGAGTGTCACCATAATGTATATAAACTTTCTAAAGTTAGTACCTGTGCCTTTTATAATTTTTTTGGAAGTATGTACTTGTTTTGAATAAATTTGTCATTCAATATTTGCATCTCCTGTGGTTGTTTCATTGATGGATTTTTTACCTTTCTATTTTTCTTCAATTGACGCATGGCTATACACTTAAGGTGTGTGTGGATAGGCGGGCGTGTGTGCTTGTGTGTATACACGTTGTCATGTACATGAAGAGCTCTGATATTAATATATTTGTTATAATAAGCTGATTTGTTTTGGTCCCAGCTCTTTATATTCTTATAATATAACTAGATTCCTGATATTACATTACAATTTTCTTGTTCCCTAGTAGCTCTTGTGTAGGGCATATTTTGTAAGATGGTGGTGGCTCTTCGTTAGAGTCAACTCTACATCCTGACCTTTGACCCGGCTACCTGGGTCTTGAACCCAGCAAGCACTACTATACAATTTTTTTTTAAATGAATAACACCTACATTTTTGCCTGGCAACATCGATTTAACGGTCACAGGCAACGAAAGGAAGCTGTGTAAATAAATGTCGACTCTTCGAGGAGCATTGTTGAAGAAAAATGAAACACTGAAAAGAATTAATCAATATTTGAGCCAGAGAATAGGAAACAGCGCCATCTAATCATCATTGATGAATAACCCGAAAAACAGTATTGCCAGGCGGAGATAATCTCTTCAGATTGGTGACCACAACCGGATTCGACAGTGAACAATATTTAGTCGAAAGAATTGCCGTATGTTTATATTCGCATGTGAGTGAAACCGCCTGATAATCTGAAATACAATAAAAAAAAAATCTAGACGATTTGTACATTTTTAATTCTTAATAAATCTTTTCTATACCATCAACATTCATGTCCAACTTATAGTGACCTCAAATAGCTTCAAACATGAAGCTGAAATACAAGTTTGTGCAATAAAGAATGTACACATACTAGACTGTAACTAAATATACGAATCAAAATACTCTGTTACGGCTAAACATGGAAGAGAGGGAGAGATATATATTTATAAAGAAAGGGGGGAGAGGAAATTAAATAGATGGATAGATAGATAGACGTATATGTTGGGTGATGGATAAAGAGTCAGAGAGAGATGAAGAGAAATGGAAAAAGAAAGTGAGATTGAGATAGAGAGAGAAAGAGAGGGAAAGAGAGAGAGAGAGAGAACGAGATGTAGAGAAAGAAGATTGAGAAATAAACTAGAATAGATTAAAGACCACCACACACCTTCCGTCCTCCAATCCGATTTTCGAGGAAATTACAATTTTATAGCATAGGAGCAAATAAAATGAGCACTTATCAAAAGGTAAGAAGGGGCCATTTATGAAAAAGGGAAGAGGTTCTTATTTTTAAGAAAATGAAAGATACACTCATCAGTATAGGAAAAAAATGCACTTATTAGGCAGGAAAAGGGGCACATGTCAAAGTAAACAGGGCGATTATCAGAGGTGAAAAGGGGCATTTGTGGAAGGAAAAGGGGCACTTTTCCGCACCTGAAAGTAAACACCCACCACAGATGAAAAGGCGCACTCACCACGATCATTCACATTTTACATGTTTTAATGTTCATATAAAATGCGCTAGCTGTGGTAAATTCTTCCAAAATCGGATCGCATTCGGATCGTGTAGTGTGCGCTGAGCCTTAGAGACTGGTATGTGTTTCATTCATACTTCTTTTGTCTGTCCTAGTCGACTAGCTGCGCCTATAACGACAGGGTGGCAATACAAAAACGGACTAGCATACTCCCGATAATGCAGAGCAAATTTTACCGGTATCAGTAGATGGTGAATCTTTTGAAAAGAACATAATAGTAGTAATATAATAATAATAATAATAATATGTCCATTTATATACTACACCGGCTGTATTACATGAAGCCGCACGAGCCCCCATGATAAGGGGCTCAAACATTCAATGAAGTTTGTTCTACTAGAAACCCATTCACTTCACCTGGGTGGAGAGTGGTAATTGTAGAATATATTTTCTCGCCAAAGTACATTAGTGCTGCAAGGCGGAACTCAAACCGCGAGCCATTTGATCCACAGTCCGATGACGGGTATTTACTATAGACCACGACACCAACACAAACCAAATTTCGTATTTTAGGGATAATAAGATCCACTGGCAGTGCTCCAAGCAAAAATCACGTATTATTGTTGAGTTTCAGAATGATATTAAAGGTATTACAAAGTTTTGGTAAGGGGTCATGAATTTGGTTTAAATTAACATATTGGAAGCATATGCGTTCCTACAATATTCATTGATTGTTGTCGCGGTTGAAATCGAGTCTAAAGTTATGAAATTATAAATAATAAACTCTTTATGTTGTATAGCTCCCTCTCAAGGTCAAGATATTAATTTAGCTATGAAACAATGTTTACTGACTAAATTCGACCAATTACTTATTCCCGTTTGGAAATTATACATCACAACTACATATTCTGATATTTTCATAGTCGCAGCTACCATTGTACGGCCATATAGGCGATATTTGAAATTTATCAAAATTTACCGGGAGCACCGGTAAATTTTTATATTCAATTTTTCTCGAAAACAGAAGTGTTTTAGGGGCTAATATTTTTAGTGCTTATAATACATCCACAGGGGCATCCAAATATATCAAAATTGTAAAGATTCACTATCCACCCAATTTTCACATTTCCCAAAACTTTGTATTACCTTTAATGCAAGCATTGGTGAAGCTGTAAAAACATCAGATTGAACTTAAATTAACTTTCTAAACAATATTTTTACAGGCGTTTTTAATGATTTTAACGAAGACATAAAATATTACTCATGTTTTTAAATGCTGTTTCCGTAATATCGAACAAAATGGAAATCCTATGAATTATTGCATCACAAAATGCTCCCCAAAACAAAAGAACCTCTACCAAATGTGTAAATGTTGGTAGCATATGTTTCACGAGAACATATTCTTCTTCCTCATGTCATTCCAGTTCCTCTTTTATTTGGCCACCTTGTATAGGCCTATTGTCGACTATTTATTGAGCCGAGTACAAAAGTAAACAGAAACTAAATTCATGTCATATTTCCATTTCTACAATATATGATTGTGCGAAAGCAGCTAGCATAATTCACAGGCGGGTGAGGGACGGTTGAGTGCGTTGTGTTCATAGTGCAACAACTCGGAATGGAGCTGCGTGCATTGTAGCCTGAGTGTATCGAAAGTCATAGCATAAACGTTTCGTATGAGATCGCGCTGTTTTTCTTTAATTCGGAATAACAACATTGCCACATAAGTAGGCCTAGGCCACCGTGAAAATGGACTACGGTCATATTCGGTAATGGAACGTACCGATGCAGCTGAAATGAACATTTAATAGAATATACAATGGGAGGAAGTGATCTCCTTTGTGGGCAAGAATACATTTGCAGGTGCATTACATAAACCACTGCCAGCCGTAATACTCGGAGCAGACAACGAGCGGCACGGTATAGCCTATAAATATCTATCTTCGTCTCATATCTTCGAGCCGTTAGGGGCGAAAATGAAATCGACCTTCGGACACAGCTTCTCCATAACGCCATGTCTTCAACTGTTCTAGTTGGCTGATCAAATAAACTATACTTCAGTTAAAACAATCTTGATATTACAGGCAGACACTTAGACTAGTTGAATTCTTATCATAGATATGAATAGGTTTAACAGAGCAGAAGTTTGTGAGGCTGATATCCGTAGGGCTGATGAGGACAGATCACCTCTCCATGCGGCATCTGCCGATGGTCACTATGATGTTGTACGGGCTATCATTTTCCAAGGAGCAGATCTAAATAGTGTTGATATCTGTGGCAGGACACCTCTCCACGTGGCATCATCCAATGGTCACCTACGTGTTGTACAGTTTCTCACTATCCATGGAGCAGATCGAGATAGGGCTGATTCTGATGGCAGGACACCTCTCCACATGGCATCATCCAATGGTCACCGAGATATTGTACAGTTTCTCACTTGCTATGGAGCCGATCGAGGCTAATAATCATTTGATGTCACCTCTGCACGCGGCATCATACACGGGATCTCTTTTGCGAAGGAGCAGGTCTGAATATAACTGATATTTATGGCAGAACACCTCTTTACGTGGCATCATCGAATGGTCACCTCGATGTAGTACTGTATCTCGTTGGCAAAGGAGCAGTACTGAATAGTTTGAATAGTTCTTTGTATTGTGTGAAAAGGTTGTCACCTCTCTACACGGCATCATCCAATGGTCACCTCGATGTTGTACAGTATCTCATTGGCCAAGGAGCAGATCTAAATAGGGCTGATAATGATGGCAGGACACCTGTCCACGCGGCATCATCCAATGACCACCGCAATGTTGTACAGGCTCTCATTGGCCAAAGAGCAGATCTAAATAGGGCTGATAATGATGGCAGGACACCTCTCCATGCGGCATCATCCAATGGCCACCGCAATTGTTTACAGGCTCTCATTGGCCAAAGAGCAGATCTAAATAGGGCTGATAACGATGGCAGGCCACCTCCCCACGCGGCATCATCCAATGGTCACTGCGATGTTGTACAGGCTCTCATTGGCCAAAGAGCAGATCTAAATTGGGCTGATAATGATGGCTGGGCACCTATCCACGTGGCATCATTCAATGGTCACCTCGATGTTGTACATGTTCTTATTGGCCACAGAGCGGATCTGAATAGGAATAACAATGATGGCAGAAAATCCTTCCAAGCGGCATCATCCAATGGTCACCACGATGTTTTACAGATTCTAATTGGCCAAGAATCAGATCCAAATAGGGCGAATAATGATGGGATGCCACCTCTTTGTACGCAATTAATTGATAATGGTAAGTTCAGTTGGTATTCGAAGGTTTGGGTTTGTGTACTGTTAATTTCTTTGACATTTCCTGTTGAGAATCCATTAATATCATTATTCATTTAGGAAAATAACTAAATCAAATGATGACACCAGGAATTTAAGTGGAGATGACCATTACGTCGGTGTTAGATTCAAGGTCATTCTATTGAGCGGACGAAGTCAAAAGCCACTGTCCTTTGTTAAAAGAACATCACATGTTTATATAGGCGTTAATTACTTGTGATGAATGTATTATATAACATGTACAGCCACTATATTGTTTTTGCATATCATCTTGTATTAATATACTTGTCAGTTCCAGAATATCTGTCATATGACAATATATGCAGGATAGTGGTACAATATCCTTTTGTTTACCACCAGCAATACATACCACATCCTAACTTCATTACACAATACTCTTAATTTATACAGTTGCATTTTTGTGTGAATGAACTTGTGAGGACTCCACACAGATTTATTCCCACATGCATGTTATAACCAGGTCATAAATGATGTCAAATTCATTAATTACTTTAAACTAATTGTGTTACGAATGCTATGATAATTACATTGTGTTAAATTCCTATTTACTTGTATGTCATTCCCAGATATGATCCCCGGGGCAATAATCCTCTAACAACTTTTTGTTTTATTGTTCTGTACTCTTAAAACTTTATCATTATTTTGTTTAGTTACATACCAAAGATATATATATATATATTAAGCAAATAATAACCGTTGGTGAAGGTGGGACAAACTATCACTTCCGAGGCGATCTGGATGTAGCTATCTTTCCGAAGCGAAGCTGAGGAAAGATAGCGTATATATTCTGACCGACGAGGAAGTGATAGTTTGCCATCGCCTGAAAAAAAGGTGATTATTTGCTTTATATTCCACATCTAAAAAAATTAATTACAAAAAGAAAAGGACGTGTACGCATCTTAATAAAAGTCACCTAGGCCCAAATTCACGCCAAAAAGGTTTTAGTTTAACCCAGCCCCTTGAAGGTAAGGTGCGCGCATGTGTTTTCTTTAATTGCGCTCATTGGTAATGCGCGCTTAATTACGCTGTTTTAGTGCGCTTTTGGATAATCTTCAGTAAAAGTGCGTTGCCCTGTGTAGATACTACCTCTATCTTCAGTGAAATTGCGTTGCACTGTGTAGATAGTAGTACTATCTACACAGTGTAACAAACTTTTTGCTTCTCCCATCAATAATGGGCGAACTATCTTTCACCACGTGATTTACTTTTGACCAATCGTAGAGCAAGATTATTAGTATGTGGAATATAAATATATATATATATATATCCTCCTTTTAAGTATCAAATTGCATTAATATTTGTATATTTTATGTCTGTTATTCATTTCATTCATGTTTTGTGTCAATTGTAACCTTTGTGTGGAAACATATCAAATGATGTGTCATATATGCAGGAATGAGACTTGAACATTTAATGATTGTAGTGCTTCTGTAATAAGCGAAAAACAACTGTAATTATGCAAATTGGTATTTTCCCCATACATTCACACTATATTTGAATTAGATATGCTGGATGACAATGATTTCAAAATGATGAATTTACTCCAAACTTTGAGTGACTCGATGAAATAAGTGGTTTTCAAAGTTAGGTCTTAGATGATGATGATGAGACTATTATGTACTGAAAATTGTTTAAATTGAAAATGTATTAAAAGGATGATGTTCTAGTGACTTCAAAATTGTGGATAAAAACTTTTTTTTTTAATTTGGCATGTTAATGCTCGTAGCTTAATCAAACAATTTGTTGCAATATCTGACTTCATCCTAACGCTTTCTTATACTTAAGGTTACATGTAAACCAAATGAAGCATTAGATTCTTAACAAATAAAGTACTAAATACATATTCAAGCAACTGTATCAATCGTAGCACGATCTCACAAAAAAGTGTAATAGGAAGTTGTTAGTGTTCCGTTGCCTTAAGAAGTATGGATTGCCTCTAGATGACCTTTACTTATATAAAAAGGATACATTCGTTTGATTTTAGATTATGGGGTACCTGTTTTTAAAGATAATTTAACAAAAACGCATGTATACACTTTAGAACGTTTTCAGAAAAGAGCTTGTAAAATCATTTAGGTCGTCAGTATGAAAATTATGAAATTTGGAAACGTGCAATCTGCGTTCATTAGAAGCAAGACGTGAGCAGTTACAGGAGCGTACGCAGGGGTAGGTTTTGGGATTAACCTCCCCCCTTGATTTTTTGTTATGTGTATGTGTTGTGTATGTTTTTTGTATGTTTTTTGTGACCCCCCCCCTTCTTTTTTTTTTTTTTTAATAAAAAAATAAAAATAAATAAATAAAAATTATGCCAATGGCTGACCTACAAAAGGTGACCTTACCCCCCCCCCAACGGAACATATATCAAATTTTCAAATTTCGAGACAAAAAAAAAAAAAAAGTGTCCTCTTACCCCCCCCCCCCCCCCCCCCCCCCCCAGGGATGCCAGTGTTTGATTTTTTTTTTTAATGGACTCCAAAAAAAAAAAAAAAAATGTCCGCTTAACCCCCCACCCCCCCCTCCCCCCCCTCCCCCCCCCCCCCCACACTGAGCGACTTTTCGGCTTGCTGAGTCGTTTCGATTTTGTTTGGACTACCAAAAAAAAAAAAAGTGTCCGTTTACCCCCCCCCCCCCCCCCCCCCCCCCCAACTGAGCGACTTGTTGGCCGGCGCGATTTTCAAATTTTCTGGAGCAAATTTTGGGCCCGATTTTAAAACCCCTCCCTTGAAAAAATCCTGCGTACGCCACTGAGCAGTTATGTATAGACTTTCCAATGCTCTTGCCAAACACCCACAATTTAAAGAATGTTTACGTCTTAGACAAAAAAGCACTTATTCTCTAACATCTCAATCAAAGTTTAAACAATACAAATTTAAAACAAAACGCTTCCAGTGCAGCTCTCTTCCTTACTTTATAAATCTTCTTAATAAAATGTAATACCAATATAAATTGTATTTTTAGAATTTCACAGTCCATGATTAAACTATGTGAATGAATTTTGATATTTTGTTATCTCTTTTTTTTTCATTACTGAATATTCCTTGCCATCTCCCCTCATCTGTAATGATAAGGTACCCTTTGTCTGTCTCTTCCCCTCTTCTTCTCTCTCTCTCCTTCTCTCTCTTTCTTTCTCTCTTCCTCTCTTTCACTCTCTTTTTCATCACTCCAACTCTCCCTCTCCTACACATCTCCCTTTCTCTTTCTTTTTTAACAAAAATTTGAATTTGCTTCAATTGACCATTTTCGTAATGTCATCAAATTTAATGCACAACAGTTACGACTTTTTCTACCTAACAACACGGAATGTATGCAATTTGCATTCTGACTATTGAAATACAATTATGTTTTACAAGTAATTAAATCATTTGCAACAAGATACTTAACAAAGATTTGTGCATAAAATTAAATGATATTACTAAAAATGACCTATCACAGAATAGCTTTCAAAGTAGACAGGAAGTAAGTAGGAGAGAGTCTTTAAATCACTGTAAATACTATCCTTTTCTTCAGAGTGTCACCACAAAGTATATACATGTTATGAAGTTAGTAACTGTGCATTTTATCAAGTTTTGGGGAATACTGGTTTTGAATAAATCTTGTCATCTAATACTTGTATCTCCTACGGTTGTTTTATTATTTCATGTTAACCTGTCTGTTTTCGTTAACTGACGCGGGAGTATATACTGTGTGTGCGTGTGTGTTGGTGTGTGCCTTTGTGTGTGTATACACGTGTATATATATATATATATATATATATATATATATATATATATTGAATAAGGCAGACTAATGGAACATGTTTGCTGCTCCGATATATGAATATATATATATATATATATATACATCTACAGATTCCCCTATTTCATCCCAGATGCCTACCACAAATCGCAATTTATTGCTGAAATATTATCAAGAGAAAGGAAGAAACAATAGAATATTCATTACAAAATAAAGTACAAAATAAAGATGAATAAGGTAGACACTATTTTCTGACAATAGACAATTTATATATGGTTAATCGGTACTGGAGGATTAACATGAACAATTAATACACAATTACAGGAACGAATTGTGTCCTGTTCATTCCATGTTAATGTTTTCTCACTGTTTTCAAGAATATATAATATAATATCATTTTTGTCGTGCATGGTTTATCTAGCTCCATGTCTCATGATACGTTGTAGTAACAATTGCTTTATTTTTGCCATAATAATTCTCCATTGCTGCTTTTTAATACGACTTTGATGTACAGGAGCAAATTAATCTGTCACGACTCATGATAAATTCGTTTATCAATTGATTCTACCTGATTGATTCCACTGTTCGCAGGATTTTGCAAAGAGAGATAGTCTAGATGTGATCATTCTAACGAATAACACCAATATATTATACTTATTTGTTCATTGTCGTTCAGTGATATTTGAATAAACAATTTTGTTATGATAGGCCTCCTAAGAGCAGTTCAATTGTTGTAAAGAAATTATTGGCTTGCACCCGGTAAGTCCCTCTGAATCCCTGTTTAAAAAAAAAAATACAGGTATTCAATAACAACATCGAGCACTCGATCTTAATCTACAAAGTGCAAGCTAAACATTTTTTACAACAATAAACATCACTTTGGTACTATCACATGGCAATCACATGGAATATACATTTATTAGTACCAGGTTTAATACAGTTAAAGAAAACTGAAATTAAACCCCGCACAACCCCCACCCCCTCTCTATCTCTCGCAATAAGATTAAGGAAAAGCATTCACGCCGTCCCTGAAGCTACGTCACTGACTTAAAACTTCATCCATTTTATTCCTTCCAGACAGTAGGTCTTACAAGTAAAATATAAACTGGAACATGAATGATGAAGTAAATGCTTGTTATAGCTACTGTTTCCCAGGTTTGAAATCGAAGTTTATGATTATTTTACCATATTGATGATGAAAATGAAATTGAAAATGAATTTTTTTTCACTATGAATATTTGGATCATCCATGTACACAATGGGGATGAAGTAATGTTTTGTTGACACACGGTTGCCTAAACATTTTAGCACTGTTCCCTTCTTGAGAGCCCAAAATCCCATGATTAAAACAGGATTGAGCTTTGTAATACCTTTCATATTAAATGTCTGCACAATTATCAATACATGTACATGTTTGTCATGAATTACTGTCTTTTGTTCATACTCTTATTTGCTAGTGGATGATTAACATGAAGAAACAAATGTTTACATGATAACCATTTATGTCTCATAAATTATGTATCAAATACTTTCTTAATTTGTTCGAGACACTGTCTGCCACCTTTCAGCTACCTTCATGTCTCATTTGTAATTTTAGGGACAAAACAATGTTAGAAAACTTCGATTGTTGCTGAATTTTAACAACAGTCGTTAGCCATTGCTGCTCTTCCTCTTTCAAGAATCATAATAATTTGTTTCACATTTGATTCAACTTGGTTGAAACCACTGATCACAGGATTTAGCACAGAGACAGAAAGAAGTGAAAGATTCTCACGATCTACGACGATGCATTTTTATAATTATTTGTTCCTCGTCTCTACAGTACTTTTTGAATAAACAAATTTTAAGGATAGGCTTTCTAAGAGAAATTTCAATTGTTGTATCAAAATTTTGGCTAGCACCCGGTAAGTCCCTCTGAATCTATTTTGTTCCTTCTTTTGACTGGTATGCAATAACAACATTGAGCACGCAATCTGAAGCATCTACCCCGCCCCGAAGCTACGTCATTGACTAAGAATGTTATCTATTTTTGGTAGACAGTAGGTCTCACAAGCTATAAAGAAACATTAACAGTTCAATGGCTAATTATCAGAGGTGAAAAAGGGACCTTATTAGAATAGTAAAGGGGCTCTAATGATAAATGGAAATGTGAATTTGTTGCAAGAAAAGGGGCACCGATCAGATTTTAATAGGGGCACTTATCGGAGGTTAAAGGGGGCTTTTATGAGAAGGGGGAAGTTGCTCTTATTAAAAATAAAAAGAGGCACATGTTAAAATAAACGGGACACTAATCAAAGATGAAAAGGGGGTAATTATGAGAAGGACAAGGGGCACTTATAAGAAAGAAAAAGAGCATCTATTAGGAAGGTCAAGGGGGCGTGTCAAACTAAAAGGGATATTTATATAAGATAAAAAGATCACTTATCACGAGGGTAAGGGGCACTTTCAAATAAAACGAGTATCTCTCATAAATGAATAGGGTCATTTACAAGAGATGAAAAGGGGCACTAATAAGAATGAAAAGGTACTATTTTCATTAAAAAGGGGCATTTATGAAAAAGGAAAGGGGCTTTTTCTAAATGGGGGCACTTATCATAAGGAAAAGGGGCACTTATTAAAAAGGAAAGGGGGCACATGCGAAATTTAAAGTGTGCGCTTATCCGAGTTTAAAAAGGGTAGTTATTAAAAAGGGAAGGGGCACCTTTTACAAAGGAAAAGGAGAATTTGTCAAAGCAAAAGGGGAACCTTTCAGATTTGAATAGGGCATTTTTCAGAGTTGAAGGGGGTGTTCATCACAAGTGAAGAGGGACGCTTCTTGTATCTGAAAAGGGGATCTTACTAGAGATTAAAAAAGGCACTTATGAGAATGGAAAATGGAAACTTATTGCAAAGGGAAAATGTGTACTTGTCAAAAGAAAAGGGGTACGTGCCAAAATAAAAGGGGCACTTATCAGAGGTGGAAAGGGGAAGGGGCATTTTTCAAATTTAAAAGGGGCACTTGTCAAAATAAAAGGGGCGCTTTTTACAAACTTAAAGGGGCACTTTACCTTTGAAAAGGGGGCACTTTTGGGGTACTTAAAAAAGTGGGGGGCACTATGCCCCCCCCCCCGGAGCACCGCCTCTGCACACGGTAGTCTAAACTGTTTTAACACTGTTTCCTTCTTGAAAGCCCAAAATCCCATGATTAAAATAGGATTAAGCTTTTGAAAACTTTTTATATGAAATGTCAGCACAATTTTCAATACATGTACATGCATGTCATAAATTACTGTTTGTTATGCATACCCTTATTTGCACCTTTTCCGAGTTTTGCATGGTCATTTGGTAATGGAGGATTAACATGAATAAAAATATGTTTACATGATAACATTTATGTCTTATTCATTCTGTATTAAATCCTTTCTTAATTTGCTCGAGGTACTGTCATTTTTCATCTTACTTCATGTCTCAATGTAATTTGAGGGGAAAACAATTTTAGAAAACCGTGCTACACTGTTGCTGAATTTTAACAACAATCGTAAGCCAATGCTGCTCTACCTCTTTAAAGAATCATAATGATTCGTTTCACAGTTGATTCCACTTGGTTGAATCCATTAATCACAGGATTTAGCACATAGACAGAAAAAAGAGAACGATTCTCACGATCTACGACGATGCATTTTTATAATTCTTTGTTCCTCGTCTCTACAGTACTTTTTGAATAAACAAGTTTTAAGGATAGGCTTCCTAAGAGAAATTTCAATTGTTGTAAACGAATTTTGGCTAGCACCCGGTAAGTCCCTCTGAATCCCTTTTTTTTTTACTTCTTTTGACTGGTATTCAATAACAACATCATGCACGCGATCTTCAGCATCCACCCCCGCCCCGAAAATACGTCATTGATTAAGAATGTTATCTATTTTTGGTAGACAGTAGGTCTAACAAGTAAAACAGAAACTAGATCAATGATGATGCAGTAAGTACCTGTGATAGCTACTGTTTTCCAGGTTTGCAATCGGATGATGTCTTGAGCAGGGCCGTAGCCAGAGTGTGATGTTTGTAGGGGGTGGGGGGGGGGGGGGGACACATACATGTAATTGATCGACGTCCTGGAGAGGGGTCTAAAAAAGTTCAACCGATCTTGGACATTTCTTTTGTTTGGGGGGGGGGGGGGGAGACACGTGACCCCCGTGCCCCCCCCCCCCCGTGGCTACGGGCCTTGTCTTGAGGCTCATGATTATTTCACCATATTGATGATGAAATTAAAAATGGTTTCAACATGAATATTTGTATTATCCCTGTTCACAATGGGGATGAATAAATGTTTTTGTTTACACACGGTAGCCTAAACAGTTTTATCCCTGTTCTCTTCTTGAGAGCCCTACAATCCCATGATTAAAACAGGATTTAGACTTTGAATACTTTTCATATTAAATGTCTGCACAATTATCAAAACATGTACATGTTTGTCATGAATTACTGTCTTTTGTTCATACTCTTATTTGGTAGTGGATGATTAACATGAAGAAACAAATGTTTACATGATAACCATTTATGTCTCATAAATTATGTATCAAATACTTTCTTAATTTGTTCGAGACACTGTCTGCCACCTTTCAGCTACCTTCATGTCTCATTTGTAATTTTAGGGAAAAACAATTTTAGAAAGCTGCGATTATTGCTGAATTTCAACAACAATCGTTAGCCATTGCTGCTCTCCCTTTTTCAAGAATCATAATAATTTGTGTCACAGTTGATTCCACTTGATTGAATCCACTGATCACAGGATTTAGCACAGAGACAGAAAGAAGGGAACGATTCTCACGATCTACGACGATGTATTTTTATAATTTTTTTTTCCTCGTCTCTACAGTGCTTTTTGAATAAACAACTTTGAAGGATAGGCTTCTATAAAGAGAAATGTCAATTGTTGTAAAGAGATATTTGGCTTGCACCCGGTAAGTCCCTCTGAATCTATTTTATTCCTTCTTTTAACTGGTATTCAATAACAGCATCGAGCACTCGATCTTAATCTACAAAGTGCAAGCTAAACATTCTTTACGACAATAAACATCACTTTGGTACTATCACATGGCAATCACATGGAAGATGAATTATCATCAGTGCCGGGCTGAATAGTTGAAAGAAAACTGAATTCGATCCTCGGGTCATACACACTCTTTCTCTCTCCCTTTGTCCTTGCCCTCCTTTTCCCTCTCTTACTTTCTTCTTACATAAAGGAAACAGTATAGGTTTTTGAAAAATATAATATAAAGAAGAATAAAGTACAGAATAAAGTGGAATATGAAATAGAACACATTACGGTGGAACATTATTACACAAACTATAGAGTATAAAATGAAGTAGACTATCAAGCAGAAGATATATCAAATAACCCTATATCAAATACAAGTTTAGCAATACATGATTTCGCACGGTGCACTATTAATACAGTAATCATAACCCGGTCCATGTACCTATTCGGATTCATGACAGGTTTGTGCAATGCTTCGTAGAATACAACCAAAACAAAATCAAAAAAGATGAAATAATGAAAACAAATAAAGGTAACTTGTGGCGAAAACATATCACCATAACTCATGAAATAAGTTTTTAAGATAATATGTGAGAAGCCGTAGAAAATTATTGATTAAACCATTTTGTCGGTGGTGGGTAATTACTTTGAATGTGTCATTTTCTTCCATGTTGTTATTATAATATTCTACATAGGTGTTGCACCTATCCTCCCAAACATAGAAGAAAACGAAATATGCCGGAAAGTATCCTTACTCATTCCTCACCGTAGATCTGACGTCACATTTACACACATCACAAATATTATTGTCTTAAGTCTACATTTATCTGAATGAACTCTCACTCCGATTTCAAATATG
Organism: Strongylocentrotus purpuratus; assembly: GCF_000002235.5. Taxonomy (NCBI): domain Eukaryota; kingdom Metazoa; phylum Echinodermata; class Echinoidea; order Camarodonta; family Strongylocentrotidae; genus Strongylocentrotus; species Strongylocentrotus purpuratus. The sequence continues at coordinate 7,381,560 of NW_022145606.1, read as the reverse complement.
TCATGTATCTTTCAAGTGTCCTTGATATGTCAAACCGTCCCAACATTTTACATGCATAATGTTCGTCTTGCACATTTCTTTCAAATTGACCAGTATGTTCCGTTATTTAGTTCCGTCGTTAATAAGAATAAACAGAACGTATGAGATAAAATCTTTGACGTCAGACTTATTTTCCACGATGAATTTGAAGAATCCTGGACATCTACTTTGAATAAAATCTGATAAAAATATCGGCATTAAAGGCCTCTTATAATGATTGTGTATAACACTTTTTTTCTTCAACAATCTTAATTCGTTATTTTTTTTAAGCTGTTCTTTAATAATGAATAATTTATCTACGCAATTTCGGGAGAAAAAAGAGAACGTTCGTATATTTTCGCATTCATACTCTCTATTTTGATTTGTGGAATTTTGTTATGACAATAAACAACATAGTCTGTTGTGGGACAATCTGTTGATAACTATCTATACAGGTGTACCTGACTTCGGTAGCTCCTAGTTATTAAATCATAACCACTATGACTTTTAAATATATACCATGCTGAAGAGTAACTCATTTTCTATCTAAAGATAACTATTCATAATATTTCTGCCACGGGTGACTGAGCACCAGGGCCTTTAAAAATGTGGTCATATTCGCTTTGTACCATGATTGGGCTAAAATGCATTATGTGTTTATCTCGAATAACGAATGAAAACTAAAATGTGACATACCCACATGCAAGAAAGAACACAAATGATGATAAGTATCAAAGAATTTGACAGCAGATTTTCCTTTAAAAATAAAGAATATAACATCCCAAATAAACTTTATCCATTTTGTATCACTCAATGGGAAGGGTGACCTTAGACAAAGGTTGCGAATGAAGTCAATATTGTAATCATCATAAGAAAGAGAATATCAACACTTTTGTTTGTAATAAGCATTTTCTGGAGATTGAGTTGATATTAACACCTGTTCTTTTCAACTGCATAAATAGTCAATATAAATAAATGAGCAAACGTTTTGGGAATGAGATAAAACACCCATAATGGGATTTTGACCCACATTCATTGCTTCAGCCAAAACTTGGTACAAGAGGATGTTGACAATACTTTTTGAAAAGCCTGGTGCTCAGTCATCAGGTGCAGCACAATTATGAATATGGTATCAGTAGGCAGGGTATTACTTACTCTTTACCATGATATGATTTTAATTTAAAGGTCAAATAATTTTCAACTTTTTGTTTTATTAGAAGCTGCCAAAGTTGGGTCCATCTTTTATCTACGCGCTGTATAGCTGGGAAAATAGGAGTGGGTATTGTGATGATAGCAAGTTTTAAGGTTGAAATCACAGACTATGAACTTATACCTTTTTTCACAGCGTATAACATATTCAGAATTAATATTTCCGAGAATATGTGTCGAGCTCCTAAATACAAAGTTCAAACTAGAAATCGTAAACCGTTGCCATCTCTATGGTCCTGGGGCACAGTACGGTTACATGAATACCTTGAGTAATAATCGTGCCCCTCAAATATTGGAACTGGCTACGTCAACAATGACTTTGGAACCTTCTTTGTTCTATATATTTCAGACGACGTGTATGGAGTTCAAGAAAACTTGGGATTCCACTTGCGTAGGCGTTGTAGTCTACCTCACATGTTCTTTATGTGCAATCGTTGGGACATCAAGCTGCATTGGGCCTTTAAGAGAAGGTTGAATTTTGGGAAATGTGAACAATAATTTGTGAGCTATTCCATTCTTTATGTAGACCATGAACCCTACCATGTATAGGCACGTGTTTTGTCTAAAACGTATGGCATTACAAGGTGAACTGAAGAGTAGAAGAAAGGCAGACAATACATGGCCACAATATGTCTGTTCCTGTTCGATTGTTTGTGTTATTATTATTTATTCTTATTTTATTTGGCAGGAAATACATTATATAAAAATACAGCTGTGGTGCCAGGCCTTCGGCAAAGTTAACCAAATATCTATAGTCCGCAGACCGCCCTTGCCTATATCCCAACCAGATGCAACCAGTGTTGCAGATTTATGTGACAAGGAAAATCTAAGAGAAACATGTCCCACATTCACATAATTAAAATGCATCAAGACAAAGACTACACACTTCCCCAGATGTTGTATCACACTCTGGAGAGTCATGACCACATCAGCAGAAAAAAATGGCACAACATGTTACAAAACATTTCCCTCTCCTCCCCCATCCCTCCTCCCCACAACAACCCACCCCTACCAGGTTCCGAAACCAATCGCGAAGGAATGTAGTCACCCTCTCCCCCACGTGTCGTCAATGAAATTACCTTCAAAGAAAGAAAATTACTAAACTATTTCAAGAAAAAAAAAGGGATGTGTATCTCTGACCCCGCCAACAATCCATTCCATTCATCATGCAGAAACATCGGGGGGGGGGGGGGGGGGGGGGGAGGGGGGGGGGGGTACTCAGATTTGGTTTGGACAGGGGTGTGCCGCTGAAGCCTCGAAACCCCTACCCATTATTTGGGGTCGTGTCGGGCATTTTTCTCGAAAAAACAGATTTCTTTTTCAATTTTCGGGTATTTTTCCCGAAAATTTAGAAGAAAAAAAAATGAAAAAACGGACCCATCTGGTATTTTTGTTAAAAGTGAAACCCATGTTTAGGGATTTTTGTGTGAACAAGTGATCCATAAGAGGGGCACACCCCCGTATGTCCTAATATGTGGGTACCCCCCCCCCCCCACTCCTTCCCGGGGCTACATCAGCACATTCACCAGCTAGTATTTCCCGACCCATTCTAAAAACCCAGAACAACAGATTAGTTTCACTGAACCTATTGTTCAGTTTATTGCTCTGGATTCCCGAGTGCCGTAGTGAGTCACAGAACACCAACCGGCACTGTAAATTTTACTAAATTACAACAGTTTTGGGTTTTTAGCTCAGAAACAACTGAATTATTAGTCGCGGTAAAAAGAATTAGTATGCACATAAATGCATGCCTGTAATATAATACAATAGTGTCTAGATTGCTTTTTCTTAACTTAGCGTATGTGATACACGAAGTTTTCAATTTCGAATGTGAACAAAATGAGTTTTAAAAGCTACTTGTTTCCCTATTGTGAGAAAAGGAATGATATTTAACAAAAGCGTTAGTCTTAATATATTCTTTGTTGAGAGCAGGAATCAAACGGTTGTACTAAGCGTCAGTTACCTTGGTGAGAGAAAGTCTCCCTTCACTAGCGGGATGTACTACTATGACTCCATCCCAGTGCTTTGATGATGGAAATGTATTGAGATCTCCGGATGTCAGTTCATGGAATGTAGGGATAGATTTACTTGTTTTGATCCTTCCAATTACATTTTTTTCGATTGAGTTGTCAAATGAAAGCGAGAGGACCCCAATCGTTAAAGTGTGTTGCGCTGCTGCCATATCGAAATTCTTTATGAGGTCTTTGTAACGGGTTATATACTCCTAATACTTGGTGTAAATATAACAATACGTAGCTGAAATTGAAGCAATGTTCAGCCAATCATGTCCATCCGACTGAAAAGGGGAGGGTGCGAATTCGTCCGGTGAGCAAGCTAACCAATATGCGTGATTCATGCTCAATAGGATTCGTGCAGTATGTCACTGAAGCAATCGCACACTATTATACTTGCTTTACTCACGACACCTGCCATTCCGTCCATATACAAAACAGACAGTAAACATTGTATAAACAATGTAACAGTATGGGCAATTCCTCAAGTACGCAACATTTGACAGCGGAGCGTGAGGCGAAATGGACAATTTTCCTAAAAAAACAAGAAGAAGAAATGAAGAAAAGGGAAGATGCGCTAAAGAGAGATCTGGAATATGTTCGTAAGGTCGAATATGTCAGTAAAAAAATAGAAAGGCGACGCACCAGCGTGCAAAAATACAAGCCAGGCAAATCAATGGAGTTTAGCGATATGACTTTTCCAGAAACCCTAAATATTGGATTATTTGGCACAATAGGGATCGGAAAGACATCGCTTCTAAACTCCCTAAAATATGCCGTGAACGGAGAACTACAAGACTTCCATAGGGAAAAAGTTGCTCCGGCTGATTATCAAGGAATTCACACAGTACGGCGACGGGCAGTTCGGCTTACAAAGCACATCGCATTCATTGATAATCGTGGAGTCGGAGCTGAAGATCTTGGGGCCCCAGGAAACACTGACGAGACGATTAGGCAATTAGGTAGGATATTTATTTTATTTTTCTTGTATACATGGCCATTACCTTTGAGTTTAAATACATTTTATCAACTCAAAGGTACAGTAAGAGTTACAGTTCACAGCTTGTAAACTTACCTCCAATACAATTTAAAAAAGGAAATGTAAACAAGAAAAGACATTTTTGTTTCAATGATTTTCATGAAAAAACATTCTCAAGTATAATGATTGCGCATCAATACTATTTTATCATAAAGTAGAATTTTGAAATATCATTTATACAATTTTGTTTTGATATTTTGTTTAATTGAAAATAAAACTCAACGACACAGCATATTAACAATAATATCATATTAACTAAGTAAATGGATGAGGGTACAAACGAATAAACTGATCGACAATCAGGAAATATACGATTTATCAAATACCAGAGAACCAACATTTTATAAGAAAGAAAGTGACCATTTTCTAATGTGGGAACTCAGTTTTCCTTTCTTCTTTGCCATTTATATTAAATTTTCTGTTAAATTTTTACAAAAGAAAGGAAACCCTAACAAATAAAATTCTACCTCTCGAAATTTACAGCGAATAATATAAAAACAACAAATTATTTCAATCTAGACAGCAGAAATCCAGATTTACACCAAAATTGTTTAGTTTTCAGGTTCTGGGTTTCTCTTTTACTTTTCTTCAAGGTTATGTGAAATATACCAGTAGCCAGAATTAATTACAAATGTATCATTACCTTTTAAGTAAGGGTTCTGCCTAATCTTATAATAGTTCATGAATTGCAAAATCATCAAATTATAAATTACACATGCATTGTTAATGCGTTACAATGGCAACGAATAATAAATCAGGCCTTCAATCATTTTGTTTGGGTAATTTTTATTTTTATTTGTAAAGCAAGACATCCAGTATTGAAAAATATGCACAGTACAAAGGACATGATAATTTCAGAAATACAAACAAACAAACAAATTGCAAGACTTATGACTCTTATTACTATAGCAACATTAATAGGTTATGATAAATGCTACATCTATGAACTGAGCATTAAATGATAAAAGTGTTATACCAAACAACAGCGCACTGAGTGGTATACGCTCCTAGTTACCTGACAGAATTACTTCAACTCAAAGTCCAGTCACACAGTCGTAGCCTGCGCAGTTCCACAGATAAATTATTGTTTCAGATTCCCCATGACAAAACTAAAATAACTCTCGGGGACCGTGCTTTTGCTATTGCTGCCCCCAAACTATGGAATAGCTTGCCAAAAGAAATACGAAGTACTCCATCTATCAATGTTTTAAAATCCAATTAAAAAACTTATTTGTTCAATTGAGAGATCTTATTTTGTAGAAATTAGTAAAAAGGAGCTCTCAACTAGCGCAGCTGAATATATTTTGTACAAAAGCTGCGCTATATAAATGTATTATTATTAGTAGTAGTAGTATGAGCGTTATACCGATCTTCAGGGCACTAAATGCTATAAGCGTTATACCAACCTACAGGGCACTACGTGGTATAACGCTGATACCATTTAGTGCCCTGTAGGTTGGTATAACGCTTATACAATGTAGTGCCCTGTAGGTCGGTATAACGCTTATACCATTTAGTGCCCTGTAGAATGGTATAACGCTTATACCATTTAGTGCCCTGTAGGTTGGTATAACCCTTATAGAGTGGTGAAATGTGACGTCATCAAAAATGTATTTTTCAAATTTCTCAATTTTTTCTTCATTTTCCGAAAGAGCATCAGAAATAATGTCCGAATGTCGAAGACCAGTTGAATATATTAAGTATTAGTTGAGATATGACCATCTGAATAAATATATGTCCTATGGGAACTCAGTAGCGTAAACAAACTTGATTATCATGATTGGTAATTCGCACATGTAGTCTACGACCTTTTGTTAACGGTGTATAAAAGATATAATGACTTCTTTAATATTCGAGGAATAGTTGTGTTATGGGCTCTCGGGGATGTTGCATCTTGCTATCACCCCTTGGCGATCCCCTTGAGCCTATACAACAACTATCCCTCTCATAGCAGTCATTATATCTTTTATACACCTTTAACATACTAATTATTCAACGTTAAACAAAAAAGATCTATAAACATCAATATTTAACACAGAGAACAAATATAATAGCTTGGGCAATAAAAGAGCTTTGACAACTGATATCTTTCAAATTAGAGATAAACTCCTCTGTCTCCAGCAATTCATAACTTTTTCAATTCAATTCAATTTAATTTCGGTATTATTACAAATATACCAAATAAAAAGTCCAAAGACTAACAATAATTGGCTTACAATGTATCATATAAAAATGCATTAAAAACAGTCGATTTAAAAATTCAGTAATAAGTTAAAGTACATTGCTCACATTGTATCATATAAAAATGCATTAAAAACAGTTGATTTAAAAATTCAATAATAACTTAAAGTATGAAGAAAAAAAAAAAGATTGTAAAATGGTGATAATCAGTTTGTCAGTGAATTGAGAAGAAAAAAGAAATAAAGAGTGAAAAGTGGAAGAGAGGGAGAGGGAAAGGACAACGTGAAAAAAGAAAAGAGAGTTCAATTTATGACAAAAAAAAAGTAAGCAAATGAACGAGAATTGAGTTGATTCAGCTTAACGAAGCATTGTAAAAGTAAAATGCACATAATACGGAAATGTCAAATGATACATTAATACGAATGCCATTATGGAATGGATTTTGTTTTATATCCCGCATACTAAGAATCTGATTGGTCTAAATGAGGTCACATGATCCATGATAGATTTAATATCACTTCATGGCCTTGAGCTAGGGGTGTGGTGGTACTTTTGTACAGTAAGCAAATAAATACCGTTGGTGAAGGTGATGGGACAAACTATCACTTCCGAGGCGATCTGGATGTAGCTATTTTTCCGAAGCGAAGCTGAGGAAAGATGGCGTATACATTCTGATCGACGAGGAAGTGATAGTTTGCCATCGCCTGAAACCAAAAGGTGATTATTTGCTTTATATTCCACATCTCAAACAATGTAACTACAAAAAGAAAAGGACGTGTATGCATCTACATGAAAGACACCAGGCCCAAATTCACACCAAAAAAAAATAAAAGTTTAACCCAACCCCTTGAGGTTACGGTGCGCGCATGTGTTTGCTTTAATTGCGCTCATTGGTAATGCGCGCTTAATTACGCCTGTTTTAGTGCGCTTTTGGATAATCTTCAGTAAAAGTGTGTTGCCCTTTGTAGATAGTAGTACTATCTACAAAGGGCAACGAACTTTTTGCTTCTCCCATCAATGATGGGCGAACTATCTTTGATCACGTGATTTACTTAGATTCTTAGTATGTGGAATATGATACAAACTATCATCCCCTCGGTGATCTCTAGTGTACATATACATGTATGATATGTTATGTGTTGACAAGTTCATCGTTCTTTCGGATTTTTAACAGTTTTATTGACTTATTAAAGATAAAGGTGAGTTCAGGTCATCTGATGGCATTGTGAAAGAAAAGGTGTGGAATGGATCAGAAAAAGTTGAGTATGTAGCATGTAAGGGAAGCTACTATATAGTTATTAGTAAGAGTTTGTCGCAACACATTTCTGCTCTTATATATGAGAGCACAAAATCGCTACGTTTGCGAGAGAGTAAAGTCCCGCATGTAAGTATGGTGTGTACTGCAAAGTCCTGGAGTCATCAAAAACATAATACATTTGGCCCAGTCTTGGTAAAGTAACAAGCATTGTACACATAAAGATGTATATGGGACTATACAAATTGTGTCGGGGCTACTAGCCTTGATTTTCTAATCATTATATGCTCATTACTCAGCTAGTATATATTTTCTACCAAATTTGTTTGGCAGATGACATTTATTTTTAATCTTGAACATTTAGTGTAGGGTTGGTTTGATTCTGTGAGAATTAATTTTCTTTCTTTTTTGTACCAGAACTCACCTTTATCTTTAACTGAATTGAAATACGATGTGGGATATAAAACAAATATTAACCTCCTTTACTCGGGCAATGTGGTAGAGTCACGAAAACCCGATAAATTCATTCAGACACAAGCTTCGACTGCAGTTGTCCTTTTTAAAAAAAAATTATTTTACGTCTCCGTATCCATCCTTCAACTCCGTGAAAACTGTATGACAAACACAAAATTGCAAGCATAATAAGTACATATGCAAATGAATCTAACCACAACTGAAATGCTTCAATACGTTACCAAATAAGGAAATGAGCATTTATATCGATTACAGTTTCGATCGATCACAGAATCATCTACGCAAATTAATCTTGGCTATAAGCCCTTGCCAATCATTATAATCATTATGTCATACAATTCATAAGGCTTCTATGGCTCCTTGTAACTTGACAGCCTAGCTAAATTGAATCAACTCCAATAACGAAAGAATAATGACTTTTCATTGCCCTACATATGCCTTTCTATGTAAGTAGAAAGTGCAGATCCTTCCAGACCTTCCTTGCAAACTTCATTTATCTTTGTCCTACATAACCCTAATACAAGTACTTTCATAACTATGATAAATGAAACCTGTCTCATACAGTCATAATATATCAGTCATTACTCTTCACCTTATACAATATTTCATCAATGGTTTTACCGTTCTACGTAAATTCCTACACAGTCGCACATTACATGTGTACATGAACGTATCGCTACATACAGCCAGACTTGGCTTTATATCCAAATTAATCTTCATAATCCTTTACATAACAGCACTTAATTGCAAGCAAACTTCAAATATATAAATATACTGACCTCTGTGCCCTTTTGTGAACTGAATATCCCTCAGAATACGATTTGTGACAAATCAAAACATTCGATAACAAACAAAAGCCAGCTTGCTCCATCGAACCAAACAATCAGCTGCCACTAGAGGGCGACAAATTTCTGAGCAAGTCAACGTCATCAACAGATACAAACTATCATCGCCTCGGTGGTCTCGGCGGTGTTAGTTTGTACCATTACCCTTGTAGGCGGTTAACACACCGGGGTGTTGGCTCAGTTAGTAGAGCGTCCGCCTCTCAACCGGGAGGTCGTGGGTTTGAACCCCGGCCGCGTCATACCAAGAGACGTTAAAATACGGGAATTGCTGCTACCTTCTTTGGCGCTCAACAATAAGGGATAAAGCAACGTCGATCTGGCGCTGCTCAGTGGCTGCCGGGCTCACGAGCAATTGGGAAAAAAGAATTTCCATTTTCGGTTTAAATTAATACAATTTGGAGTGGACTTTAAAAGATTATTATTAATATTTGCTTATTATTTTTGTTAGTGTCATGGGATGATTAAGTTCATACAAAGATTTAATTGATAAGAGAATGTTACTCCCAATACTTTAAAGGTCTTACTTCTCCAGGTATTAAGTATAATAAGATATTAAGTATAAGTAGGGTGATCACACTGTCTATGCAAACAGTCTGCCCCGCGAACACACACACACAACAGCAGTCAGTTGGTAGAAATATCAATTTTTGTAAATGTATTAACAAAAAACTAAACAATATTTTTAAAATTTTATTTCACATATATTTCAAGCATACCTTTAACTACAATTCTTCGTGGTTTCATTGTTATAGGCATGTGGGAAATATGTTAATTATTTGATTATAATATTGTCTTTTCAGCCATGTGTGACATGGCCCGATGATCGCCCATCGACTCGCGCTGCTATTCTGCGTGGTGAAAATGCACCTCAATGTATAAAACTCCCTACAAAAATGCAATATCCTCATGTGTTTCACTCATTGAATCAATTTGTTATTTACACTCAAGGTAGCCTAAACTATACTGGGGTCACCAAAATTTTTGTTACTCTAAAATTTAGTCTTTGTGGAATGTTATGGCCTGTTGAATGGTTTCTCGGAAGATCATCATAAATCCTCAAATCTGGCAATTTTTGAATAGGCAAATATACTGTGAAGTAGCTGAAAGTCTACAAATTCTTATCATACGATCGGTTTTTCTAAATAATTTGTGAAACACATGAGGAAATAGCTGTGACGGTGATCCAAGTAATTTCCATCGCCATATTTTATTGGCATTGCAAAAATATTTGGAATTTAAGGTTAATATTTGGTGTATATATGATCTATGAATATATAATTTAAAAAATTCCCCCAAAATGAACAATTTGACTTTCCTAATTTGCATAATTAGTGCGCGAATATATAATTAGCTGAAATGACCTAATTTGCATATTTGATGAATATTCATGATTTGTTGTTTCTTTTTTCATTATGAAATATATTTCCATACCTGTCTGATATGCATAGTATCATATGTTTTACTGATGAATCATGTTCGGTTTTGATTTGATTACATATGCGCATATTAATTAGTCGGACTTAGTTATTTTCACAACTTTTTTATATCTGCAGATTCGCAAAAATGGCTAAAATTACTTATTTTGTTGGCTTCTGTTTTCAAAACGGTAATAGATATATGAATTTTCATTTTTGTATTTTTTACCACAAAGATGATATTTTAGTCTCTGATAATTTAATCTATTATTTGTGTCCAAGAAAGTGATAAATTAAGTTTTTTTTGGCAGGTTTTTCGGTAATTTTGCGATATAAAAAAAATGGTATAAAATCACAACGCATTGACCGATTTCAATTCTGTTTTTTGTTTTTTTGAAGCTTTCATAAAGCTTGATCATTTGCAACCATCAAATAACATGTGTTTATTGTAATTATGTTTGGTGTGCTATACCTAGTATAATTGCTGATATGGCAAATGTGCAAATATCTCTGTAACCACAGTTCTCTACAGCGACCAGTAGCACTGTCGCGAATGCGAAGGGTGGCTGGGTAATCCATGAAGAAATGTTTCGCTTCTTTCTTGAGCTTGATCAATTGAGGTAGCTTTTCTCTTCTAATCTGCTACACTCTACGGCTATAGTCATCCGAAGCAAACATTTTTGAGTGGTGATCATTCTTTTCTTAACCTTTGAAGAACTCAATCATGGACTTCCGAGCTTTTTCCTTCAATAAGTCGGTACTGAAACCAACGTGTATCGCGCGAGGGCGGGGATTTTCCTCTCTAAATGGTCTGCCACTCATATGTGCTCTTTGTATGGCATCTTTTACCTCAGGAAAACCAGCATCTTTCAACTGATTCTTTACGAATCCTAAACAGTCATCACCTTCACATTTTTCAGAAACATCGAACAAGACTACCTTATTACGCCTGCTTTAATTCTCAAGATCATCAACTTTTTCATCAGCTTTTTCCAAGGCGATAGTAAGATTCCCAACTTCATATTTCAGGTTGGAAATATCCAGCTCCGTGCCCCCGCTCCGTGCTGCAACTGAATTACAGGAAATTTTTCAAAAGTGTAGCTTACCGGTGATTTGGTGGTTTCAATAGAACTCTGAGTAGAAACTTTTGGTTTCTTCTTTTGAGGGGTGGATCCAGATGAGAAAATAGACTTTGGCTTAATTAGACTTATTAGGCATTTTGATCTCCCAGGTATTTCCGGCAAGTGTCTACTAGTAGGACGCCATCTTGAATCTTATCATTTATACAATGAATAGACACGCCAGTCCTGCGTTGTAGTTCACGGACAATTCTCAATTTTGTGTTACTTTTAACATAGGTGTACGTCATGGAAAGAATTTTTCTCCTTTGCTATTTGCAATGTATTTGAATGATTTTCAACAATATAGTAGATAATCCTCAGAGGGTCTTACAGTTAACAACTAAATTACTCATACCCTTGCAAAGTTTTGATAATGTGTAAGTATGTGAACAATTTATCTGTCCCAATTCATGTTTTTTTCAATAATCAATCATATCTAAAGCCAAACTAATATTTTCCCCAAATAAGGTCATTTCATTAACCCAGTCCGGTCACAACTTACTATTTAAAAAAAGACATTTCTGAGCCTATGTGCTAAGCACTTAGCTATTAATTCATAATCAGTATTTAACACAGATTTGGGTATCCAATTTTTCAAAAAAGAGGTCTTGATTTTTCTTTGGAATGCAATTCAATATGGCTCTTCATTGATCAATACAAATTTTACCACTAAGCATGAATAATAAGACACCCAAATCGTTAAAAAAAAAAAAAATCACTAGAAAATCGATCAGTACCAGGTGTTTTATGTTTTCATATTTAAGCGTATTTAAACAATCATACAATCTTCAGGTAAAATTTGTACAAAATGAACTAGTGAGGGATTGTTGGAATATACCCGTTTTATAACACTTTTTAGCTGTTTTTAGGATATTCTATTTGACTGTTTGTACATTTTCATTATATATTTTTGTAATTCATTTTAATTTTTGATTTCTTTTTTCTAAATTCAAAAAGTAACATATACATTTTTCACACTGTTCAATCCAAGTTTAATCTGGATCTCATAAATGCGCCATAAACCCTTTTTTAAATCTTCCCTACATGATTTAATGAGATATACAAAATATTCATTTAGTTTTCAGCGTATCCTGATTCAAGTTTGTTTAAAGGCATAGTTAAGTTTTGTTGCAGAGGGCGCCACCAAAAACAAAATTGGGGGTGAGAAAACAAAAAACTGAGTGTCAAATTTGAAAGAACTTAATATTTAAACGACCTAATCATCATTTTTTATTGTGAAACTATATGTTGGTGTGCTAAATTATAGGTTCACAATCGTTGATGATTAGCCATGCACAAAGAAGACGAAAGACCTGATGTAAACTCTACTTGTTGTTACAACGGGCAGCCAGTGAAAAGGAATTCGTTAACTAAAATTATGAAAATTCAAGCATTACTTTCAACAAACATAATTATCTTATTCCTGGCTCATTTTTCCTGATTGAGGTGTCATATAAAAGGGGAGAAAATTAACTGTCTAGATAGGCTATGTAATTTCTCTTTGAAATTCTGATACCGCCCGCCAAATGACCTTTTGGTACCCTCTTTTCAAATTGTTTTTAACCACTCATGCGTGAAATATGCAACATATGAGTTCCATCAAATGAAAGAAGAGGATCTAAGCTTTACAAATATGTGCCATTTATTCCATATGATAAAACATCGATAATTCTCGGTTTCATTTTTTCTGGGACGCACTTTATAAAAAAGGCAAATCCAGCCGGCGCCAGAGGAGGGAGCCAAAGAGGGGGGCCAATTCGTGAGAAAATATTTAGTGGCGAAATGGCCAGCCGGTGAATATGAATAAGCGGGGGGGGGGGGGGGGGGGGGGGAGGGTTATAAGGAGCACTTTTTTCTTCTTTTTTTTGCCCTCGAAAATTTGAAAATCGCCCCCTCCCCTTGATCACCAGGGGTGTCAAATACAGGTAAAATGAACCTGTTTTTACCTGTTTTTCCCCCACTGCTGTATAGAGCGAAATTCAAGTAGGAGTGCGCAAACTGTAGCGATCTAACTCGCTATTTGAAATTCGCTCTTATATAGGAGAGCGCAGCAGCCGTAGCGATCTAACTCGCTAATTGAATTTCGCTGTTATATAGGAGAGTGCAGCAGCCGTAGCGATCTTACTTGCTTTTTGATTTTTGCTGCTACTAGTAGGTGTGCGCCAAATATTGTAGCTATCTTACTCTCTATGTGCTATTTGAATTCCACTCTTATAAATGAGAGCGCAGCAGCCGTAGCGATCTAACTCGCTATTAGGGACTTTTAGATTTGCGTGGACTGATACGTGGTACTTCCATTCACGGCAGTGCTTTAACAGGACGTCGATCGTAGCATAGACCTATTGTCTTCGTGCGAATCTAAAAGTCCCTACTAACGATTTTGCTACTACCATTTGGAGTGCGCCAACTGTAGCGATCTAACTCGCTATTTTAATTTCACTCTTATATTGGAGTGTGCAGCAGCCGTAGCGATCTTACTTGCTATTTGAATTTCGCTGTTATATAGGAGAGTGCAGCAGCCGTAGCGATCTTACTTGCTATTTGATTTTTGCTGCTACTAGTAGGTGTGCGCCAATTATTGTAGCTATCTTACTCTCTTTTTGAATGTCACTCTTATATAGGAGAGCGCAGCAGCCGTAGCAATCTAACTCGCTACTAGGGACTTTTAGAATGGGTGCACGAGAACACGACGAACGCCGACTGATCATGCGTGTCAACGTACTGAACTGCCCATGTTGACTACAATTAGAAATCTTTTAGATTGCACTCGACGATATACATGCATGCAGGAAGTAACATTATGAACATCACGGACAAAGAAAGAGGACAAAATATACAGTTCCTCATTCTACCCTCAACAAAAGAACATCCCTTCACTGCTATTAAGTAAAAATGTGTAGAACAGGTGAATATGCATGTGACACCTGCTCTACACATTTTTACATAATAGCAGGGAAAGGATGTTCCTTTGTCTACCTGAGGATCTGTATATTTTATGCGCACGCGGCATACTAGTACCTTGAGCATGTAAAGGCGCTATATAAATATCAATATGTATGTATGTATGTACTAGATTGAGGAAAATCAAGTTTGACGCATTCTCGATCGCCGACTGAGACGACGTAACGCATGCGCAGTGCCTTAAAAGGACGTCACACGTTGCAGTCAAAGCTGTCAACGTGCAAATCTAAAAGTCCCTATTAACGATTTTGCTACTACTAGTTGGAGTGCGCCAACTGTAGCGATCTAACTCGCTATTTCAATTTCACTCTTATATTGGAGTGTGCAGCAGCCGTTGCGATCTTACTCGCTATTTTAATTTCACTCTTATGCCTGGATTACATTTGCCCCGGGCGCCGTACGATAAATTAGCCTACGATTTTTCGTGTGATTTTGGGAGCATCGTAGGAGGCTACGGGCTACGATGTTTGTGTTTACATTGTCTACGAGCATTGTGCCATTTCTTGTATTGGCCCTCGGTGGCAGGCCGGGGCAAATCCGTACAGAGGCCGCTCGGAGATTGTACGGATATCGTGCAATTTCTACGCAGTAGCCGTGTTGTCTCCGCAGCCTACGCACGGAAATCGTACGGAGCCCGTGCAGCTTCCGTGCACAGGTTGCGCGGAGAAGGCGCGGTGACCGTGCAGCCGCCGTGCCGATTTTAAGTTATTTTTGCATCCATGTTCACCGAAAATGCGTGCGTTTGCTGCACGATCAGCGCGAGTCCTCCGCGCGATGCCCGTGCGGGGATTGTGCAATGAGACCTACGACATGTCTACGGACTACGGGCTTACGATTTTTCAAATTTGTATAACTTTCTACGAAACAAAATCTTACAGGCCGCAGAGCCCCGCGGAGCCCGTGAATCCGTCTGAAAATCTCACGGCCGCCTCCTGCCTCCGTACGGAGGCCGCACGGAAAAGGGGATACGGACTCCGTGGACTTATCGCAGGCCAAATGTAATCCAGGCATTAATTGCAGTGTGCAGCAGCCGTAGCGATCTTACTCTCTATTTTAATTTCACTCTTATATTGGAGTGTGCAGCAGCCGTAGCGATGTAACTCGCTATTAACAAATTTTGTTAATCCTAGTTGGAGTGCGCCAACTGTAGCAATCTAACTTGCTATTAGGAATTCACTCTGATATAGGAGATCGCAGTAGCCATAGCAATCTAACTCGCTTTTTGAATTGTGCTACTTCTAGTTGGAGTGCGCCAACTGTAGCAATCAAACTCGCTATTTGAATTTCACTCTCAAATAGGAGAGTGCAGCAGCTGTAGCGATCTTACTCGCTACCAGGTGTTGCGATCTAACTCGCTTTTTAAAATTTGCTACTAGTACTTGTAGAAGTGCGCCAATTGTAGCGATCTAACTCGCTATTTTATAAATCATCTATGAACAGTAAATTAGTATACTATTATGAAAGAGTGTTTTATCCCAAATCATTGAGTACCATTTTGTGTGGTATGTGTTAACGCTTGGATGAATAGGAGGCATTGTTTGCGAGAGTGCAAAAATTGACTTGCGCCAAAGTTGCTTATGTGATGTTTGAATAAAACACTTTGGATTTGGGTAATAATTCGGTCTTTGCAGATCCAAATAACATCCCTAACAAATTTAATCATGTCACACATATCAAATATCGAATATCAAACATCAAACAATATTTGTGCGCGTGTGTGTGACTTTGCTTCTGCAAAAAGCATAGCAACGCGTTTCATTCGATACATTCAATCCATTCTCTCACTCCGCTAATCCCAACATAATACATACTGTAGGCATCACTCTGGCGCAAGTCGATTTTTGCACTCTCGCAAAGTCGCAAACAATGCCTCCTGTTTATCCAAGTGTGAACACATTCCACACAAAAATGATACCAAATGATTTGCGATAAAACACTCTTTCATAAGATGTATAATGATTTACTGTTCATAGATGATTTTTAAAATAATAAGCAATTTTCTAGGTGTAAACTTTTTTTTGACTCACACGGTATAGGAGAGCGCAGGAGCCGTATAGTAGCGATGCAAATCGCTACATCAGCGCCTCATCACACCTCTCCTTAAGAAGTCATCGCTCGACAGGAAAGATTTTAAGAGCTATAGACCAATCGCTAACCTACCCTTCCTTGAAAAGGTGTTGAAGAGGTTCGTATCTTATCTGGAGTCCAACGACTAATTATTCCCAGCGAACCAGTCGGCGTACCGGCATCATCACTCAACTGAGACATCCTTGTTAAAGGTTGCCAATGACCTTCTGTTAGCGCTGACAACGGACTTGAAGCCTGTCTAGTCCTGTTAGACTCTTCATCTGCATTTGATTGCCTGGACCACACGACTCTCTTCAATCGGGTCGAAACCTGCTACGGTATATAGGGATCTGCTCTTGAGTGGATAAAGTCTTATCTTAGCGGTCGTTTCCAGGGAGTAGTGCACTTTAAACACCGCGACGGAAGGCAAAGATGACGGAAGAAATCACTCAACCGAGATCGTCCTGTACTATGCTCCCGTCTTCATATGTAACCTGTATATAGAGCGCTTCCGCAAACACGACGGAAGGCAAAGACGAGGGTAACCGAGCAAAATAATCAATCTGCGCATGTGCGAACCAGAAGTGTCTCCGTCTTGTTGATTTTTTTTGCGACCATTCTCAGCCATAATAGCGTTCGTTCCCTAAACTCGACGGAAGAGTTGTATCGCCGTATAATAGACAATTTTCGTAATGTAACCAAATTCATTCACCTGATGAGAATAATAGTATTTCAATAGACAAAATCCGAACTGCATACATTATTTGATCTTGGTTGAGTGAATTCTCCGGTCCTCTTTGCCTTCCGTCGCGTTGCTAAAGCGCCCTAATAACAGTGAGAGGGTCAATGTCACAATCCTTTCCTCTCCGTTTGGGAGTACCTCATGGGTCGGTCGTGGGCCCCCTGTTATTTACTCTCTATACTGGTCCTCTTTGCCATGTGATCAGTTCGCACCATGGTATCCAGATCGCAATGTATGCAGATGATACCAAGCTTTACATAGTTATGAGAGCTGATGTCGGCGACAAAAGTGATGCCATTAGTAGACTTACAGATTGTGTACGCGATGTCAAGACTTGGTCAACCAACAACTTGAAACTTTAAATAATGAAGCATAAAAACAGAAATGCTGCATATACAGGGTGAGTCAGAAAGAATGTCTCACTTTTTAAAAGTTGTATTGTTTGCAGTATGAATATTTAATTAGAGGTTTAATGATATGTCTTGATAGAGTTATCCTTGTTACGTTTGCGGTATTTGTGTGTGAGTGTGTGCCTATGTGCATGCGCGTGTGAGTGTGTACTGTGTGTGTGTGTGTGGGGGGGGGTGGGTGGGTGGGTGGGTGAGTATGTGTGTGAGTGGGTGAGTATGTTTGTGTGATAGAGGGTGAGTATGTCTGTGTGATGTAGGGGGCAGGGAGGGGGCAGGATTGTTTCAGTAAAATTATCTCCAGATTTGTTTTTTTTTGTAATATATAAGTAAATAACATTTACAATTGACATATTATGTTTAGGTACTTATACGTTTACTTTGTTGTTAAGTTATATTATACTGCAAATAAGTTTGTGTTTAATTATGTTTATGTAAAAGCATCAATATTGAACACGTTTATTTTATTCAATTGTATGTCATGGTTTGTATTACACATCTGGAGAAATAAAACAAAATTGTTAAAAAAAAAAAAGTGAGTGCGTGTGCGTGTGTTTGTGTACGTTCCTGTATCAAATTCAGATACCGCCCGCCAAATGTCTTTTTGGTTTCCTTCCTTCAAATTGCTTTTAATCACTCATGCGTGAAATAGGCATTATCTGAGTAGCATCACATGAAAGAGGAGACTCTAAACTTTCCAAATATGTATCATTCATTAATTATAGTTGTGATTAAGTTATGATAGAACACCGATACTTCTCGGTTTCGTTTTTTCTGGGACGCACTGTATATTATTACCCCGGTCATCGGATTCAGGCTCTCCCTCCCCGACTTAGATGTATTGAGCGTTATTATACTACATTGCAGTTTACTGATATTGTTATTTGTATTGTTTAATGTTGTATGATATGTAAATTAATATGCATAATTATAATATTTAATATTTAATATTTAATATAATAATTTATACACTACGTTATTGTAAGTTACATTTGCATATTTCACATTGTTTATTATAATTATGAGTCCTTATCTGGTTCATTTATTATTTTGATTAATACCGATGTAGTCATTATTTTGTTTAATGTCATATTCTTGTTTGCCGTTTACTTGTAATTCAATATTTTTAAAATGTTTCTTTGGTGTGTCTCTCACTTTTCCTTCCTTTTTCCTTTCTTCTTTTTCTTGCGCTTAGAAACATTCGTATTAGGGGATTATAAATATAATTTTTTATTAGTATTATTATTATTATTTGAATTTTGCTACTACTAGTTGGAGTGCGCCAACTGAATCAATCAAACTCGCTAATTGAATTTCGCTCTTTTATAGGAGAGCGCAGCAGCTGTAGTAATCTTACTCGCTTTTAAAGATTTCGCTACTATATTGCTATTAGTAGGAGATTGTCGCAACAAATGTCTGCTCTTACATATGAGAGCACAAAATCGCTTTATGTTTGAGAGATTATTGTTTTCCAGTCGCTATTTGTCCTACGTTAACGTTAGCTAACACAGTTACAGCTCACTAGCTATCTCCATATATATTGTAACGTGATTGTGACAACGCGTAATAGGGACTTTTAAACGTCACATTGCCTTAAAAGGATGCCACACGTCGCTGTCCACATTTTCGTTGTGCAAATCTAAAAGTCCCTATTGACTGCGATGGATATAACAAAATGATGTAAACTATGATCATGACAATGCGAGTCGCCCTTGGTGGTAACTGTGCGGTATTCCGCGGGAGGGTATAATCATCTAGTACGCGAGCTAGGCTAGGCGAATCACTCAGACTGGTTTGCATGTGTCTCCGTTGCGGATTCTTGTTGATCACTTCCAAAAATTCCGGCTATCCCCCCCCCCCCGCCCCCCCCCCCCCACACTCAGGGAACGGAGGGACCACATTCATGTTCCCAAAATCTCCGGTAAAGGGGTAGTTTTCACGCAACAAAGTCCGGCTCGCAATACACAACAAAGTCGGCCCGTATTGACTTTACACACCGGACTTAGGGGGTGCTTTCAAAGGAAGGGAACATGCATCTGCGTACCCTACATAACACTGAGGGGGGAGAGGGGGGCTATCCCCTTCAAGAGGGAGAAACAAATATTAATACACTATCAAAAGTTACAAATATTTCCTGGTAATACTAAAAACACATTGCTATAAAGATCACCTACAACCTCTAAAAATAGTTACTTAATTTTTAA
The DNA here is from genome assembly GCF_000002235.5 of Strongylocentrotus purpuratus. Taxonomy (NCBI): domain Eukaryota; kingdom Metazoa; phylum Echinodermata; class Echinoidea; order Camarodonta; family Strongylocentrotidae; genus Strongylocentrotus; species Strongylocentrotus purpuratus. Next base: position 7,361,610 of record NW_022145606.1, on the reverse strand, counting down.
CATTAATTTAATAATAACGTGTTACGTGTTTTTATTTATTTCGTATTACAGAAGGTAGGAGCTCCTATGATCAACCGATTGTTTGGCGTGAAAATCCGGCTAAGAAGTTGAACATCACAAAACAATGTCATCGCCAACGAATTTACTGCGCAGTCCTTGTATTCGAGTAAGTACTGAATCAGCAATATCGTCTAAAACATTCCGCTTACATGTATCATGTGTTTGTATGTACTATTAAATAGTGTTATCATCAGTGTTACACCAAAACTATAGGCGAGACGATGATTGTCTGTCAAAGATATGCATGGTCAGTCAAGCATAAAGAAATGAATATGTTGACTTTTGCAGAAATAAGATTATAATAAGATAATACAAAACAAAATATGTTAAAACAAAAAGATAAGATTTCATATGAAGGAAATATATGAAGCAAGCAAAGTTAGAAGTTAGAGATATTCGGCAAAGATGTATGTGTGATCCTTCATGCATGGCAATATGAGAGGAAATGAAAGATTTTGATGTTAATATATATGTTAAAAACAATGTTACAAACGAATTTAAGTCTTCGTTCAAAAGTTCACCCCCCCCCCCCCCCACACACATTTTTGTTAAAATGTATTCATTTATTTATTTTTCCAACTAAGAAATAAACAAACAAACTTTAAGAAAATGGAAAATGTCTAGCTCGACACACATCTGTGATCTCCACAATCCTGCGATGAAATGCACTTGATATCGGCATCCCAAATGTGCATAGGAAGTTTACAAAATATGTATTATATTTTGAAAGGTCACAAAGATATGAAATGTATAAGCCTATTTAGATCACCCGAATACAAACAAAAGAGAATGCAATTCAAGGGATTGGCATTCGAAATAATTTTCACACGTCCAACATTCATTATTCTTGCAACTATTTTTTTCAAAAGAATCATTCATATTTCAACTAGGAGCGTAACATTTAAGAAATAGCCATTTTGAGCATCAGATGCCGATTGCCTCGGTTTTTATTCAGTCGTTTAAAGTCATGAAAGGGCAAACATGTTTTAACTAAGTGCATTAGATCTAAATTCTCTTGACTAAGACCACAAATCATGTGTATAAATGTAGGCCTACCATGTTCATTTTTAATCAATCTGTGTTCTCTTCGTAGTAATAAGCTCCCAAAGGTCCCATATGAACTTGATATGAAGGATAAACAGGTGAAAAGAAAGAAAAACGAACATGTATAACGGGCATAACATGCTGAGTCAGGTGAATACTTTAACCTCCCATACCTTTACTGCGTCAATGAAAAACAATGACCTTTATTCAACCTAAAGTAATGATTGTATTTACGTGAGCAAGAAGTCGAAATCAATCATCCCGATTCAAATACATGTACTTCAATAAAAAATATCACAAAACTAGTAGTTTCCTTTCACACAAAGGAAAATCAAGTATGTGTCTACACTCTAAAAAAATTGGGCCTAAAAAGCCTTATTTTTACCCAACATGAGAGCGATTATATGTCCAACCAACTGTTGGGTGAATTAAAGATTTTGCATGATTTACCCAGGTTTGAATAAAAAGAGAATATGCAGCTTTTAACAAACACAAATTTACCCAATCAGAAATTCACCCAATTCTCACCATAATGTGTAGCATAATTATATTAGACACTAGTTGGGGAAATAAGTTGGATAAAATATTACATGCAAAAGGACATGAGTGCCGCGGCGGGACCCGAACCACGGACCTTGTGATCCACAGTCGTGTTACATATCCACTCGACCCCGACACCTCTAATATAAAAATGTAACCCTATTGTTGCATAATAATGTTGCCCGACTTACGTTTGCCCAGTTACATCTGCCTATTTTGAACATGTAATCGGGTAAATACATGTAGTAAATGGCTGGGAGAAAATAACCCAAATGTTGGACAAAAATGGCCAAACTCTAATTTGCCCAATAACATTACCTAATTATTTCATCGGTTACTACATGGTTGGTAGGAAATAACCCAATTGTTGGACGACATTTGCCCAATATCGATTTGCCAAGTAACACCTGCCCAACCTATTTGTTTTCCTTTTATGAGGTACTTCATATAGTAAATAGTTGGGAGAAAATAACCTAATTATCGGACAAAATTTGCCCAACTTCGATTTACAGTGTAGGGACTCTTGTCAGTAAGACTAGATTATGCACAACATAGATTTATGAAAATGGGCTGGAGCTCAGTCAGTATTTGACTGAGGTGTTAAATATGGTAGAATGTACTCCTTAATTTAAAGTAATAATACTCATGATTGAGTATTTGAATCCATGGCATGGACATGGACTGTATTTAGACTGTAAACACGTATAATTTAACATCAGTAATATTAATTAACCGAAGCCTCTTAAGAATAATAATGGAAAAATAAATTCATCTCAAATCATTTCAGAATAAACATTCAATTATTTATCATCATCATATTTAGTTTTGTCTGGTCTAGTTTGCCATTTCCATGCATTTATAGTTTATAGAGTTTGAATTTGCTGGGTGAAAAATGACCCCGGCTACACCATGTCCATGATTATGGACACAATCTTGGTCATGTCTCAGAACTCTATTCATAATTGACCCTTGACCTGCTCACTATCATGATTTGATACATATAATATTGTGTATATATGAGCCAATAGCCAATAACAAAACGTTAATTGACGAATTGTTGTTATCGTTGCTTATAAATAAATATATGCTTTTCACACTTGTTTAGCTTAGCCCAGGACTAACTTTTTTTGGCATTTCACTAACGCTGTTTTAGTCCCGTACAAAGCGCCTATCCTGCGATAATTTTTTGTTACAGAGCCAACTCACCCGTGCGTAAGGTGGGGCTAGCCCACTTTGGTAAATCGTGCCTGAACAGAAAGTACCGGTAGGCTAAGCTTAGCCCAGGACTATAGATGGGGCTTCACAAAAACATTTAGCCCCACCTATAGTCCGGGGCCAAGCAATACTTTACCAGTGTGAAAAGCATACCAAATCGTCGTTCACATAAAACCTAATTCATGTAAACGTTCATATTTTAGTTTCATCTCTAGCTGTCCTTTGGAGGGCATACTTTTTATGATCGAATCTCTTTGCATTATATTATTTTCCAAGCATGAAATCGTAGGAGACAGGGGTAATAATTAATGAAAGATATGAACACATTTTCAGACCCTTGTACTTCAAGTCATGTCATTAGACCAATCGGCTACGAAACATCTACGTTAAAGAAAATGTGATATGAATATTTATGATGGCAGATTTCACTAAAGACACAATTCCACCATGGAGTAATATACAAAATAAATAAATCAATATTCAAACTCATTCGTAATTCCAAAATTGGAAAAGTGGAAATTGAATAACAGATATTGAGTTTTAGTTTGAGATGGTTCGCTGGATTATTGAATGACAGTAAAAGTTCATGGTTAATTTAGTTAGATGGCTAGAAATTGCAACTTCCTAAAATATTGCAATGAATTAAAAGTAAAAGTTAAAAAACCTGTAGTGTAGATGAACGTTTTCAACAGTAAATACTAAATTAAGAAAAACTAAAATTGAATACGAAGTCGTTGATTTACACGGATGTTCGGAGAACGTTTTGAGATTTATTGGTGGCAGATCTAATATCATTTGTCGATCAGGTGCCGACATTTCGTCAACCTCATATCGCCCGATGATAGTCAGCAAGCACTGATAATCAGTCGGATATCAATATAAAAAAGTGTCGCCTACTCTTGAAGACAACGAAACAAATTTGAACTAGAAATGCAATCGTGTCAGAACGATGTGCGTGCAATGACGCCGTGTTTCTACGTGTCAAACGAAAGAGCTTCTCTCGGACTATCCAGAGCAATTTGCACGAAGTCTGTGGCTTCTGTGATATTGGAGATAGGTAGGGCGAAAGAAAGGCATCAACAGTGACCCTGATGGGATGGTACTATGCCTACGAAGTTTGAAAGAAATTGGGATAGGGGAAAGAACCTAGAAAGGGCTCGCAAGCACTGCGTCCACAAACCAATGGGATTTGGTGCATGTTTGACATTGCAATCAAGTTCGTTCTGGGGGCCAAAAGCGTGAACCCGATATGCCCCCATAGACAATGCGTGTAATGAATGGGCGGAAAACGTGCAGGATCTGTATTATGGCCGGAGTTAAATTGTTTTTTCTCTCTCTCTTTACGTCTCTTTATGGGCCTTATTTGGTATCATTAGAAAGAGAATTTCATGGTTGTTATTGTAAACCACTTTCTTTTTTCTATGATAATCCTATCGAAACACGTGATGTAAAATAGATGTATAGGACAAAATGGCGTCTTAAATGGCCCCCTTGACCAATTTCAAAAATCCGGCCAGGAGGTGCCCTGCGTATTGGAACTCGGCATGTCACTGGAAATTTTCAAGGAAAAAAAAGGACGTTTAAGGGGCGAAAAGCAGTCTGAAAAAATGACGTCATAGCCGAAATGTGTTAGGTTCGGGCGGAAACTCGGCGGAATTCGTGTAGTGATCTTTGTTCAAATGCGATTTACTCACAATTTTCTGTGTGAACATATATAATACTTGGTATCATCCGAAAGGGCAATTCATTGCGGTCAGTTTGACACCATTGTTAACTGCGCGCAATGTATTGCGCGCATTGAACGCGCTATTACGTAATCCATAGTAAATTCATCATTTTTGGCGATAACTTTGCGCTGACATATTCGAATTTTACAAAACTTGGTAAACAGTTGTCACATATATGGATACATATGTCTGCAAAGTTTCATTGATGTAGGTATAACGATCGCCATTTTAGAGCAAGTTGAAGTTATTTCTCAATTTTCTTGAAAATGGCTTATTTGGAGGGCAATTTTCTCAAATTTGGTCAGTGATAGGGTATATAATTTTGTATATGGCTGGAAAGGGCATATCTTCAAGTATCTAAATCCAAAAAAGGGTACGGGTTTGCCAAGCCATTATGGAGATACGGCCACAGACAGAAAGCCAATTCCCAGAACTTTAGAGGGCGCTATTTATGTTGTGCAAAGTCATTGGAGCGTGAAATTTGGCATGGCTATGTGCAATTATGAGATAAAGATACTGTGAGATTTAAATACAAAACGGAATTTATATGAGAAAGTTATGGCAGTTTTAGTTTATTTAGGGGTCCATTTTTCAAGAACTTGAGAGATTTTTGACGGAGTCGGTTTTAGATTTGAATTTCGAGTATGAAGATGGCATTTTGAAGGTCAAGTCATACGTCGCAGATGAAAGAACATCTCTCAGACTATCTAGAGGAATTTGTTAGAAGTTTGTAGGATCTAGGATAGTGGAGATAGGAAGGAAGATATAAAGGCCTTAAAATGGACCAGAAACGGACAAAATGGCGCGTGGACGGTCATGCATGAGTGATTTCGAAAATCAAAGACAATAGTGACCTTGATGAGATGTTAGAGACTATGCCTATGAAATTTGAAAGGAAAAGGACATGAGGAAAGCACCTAACTAGGAATAACAAGCACTACGTGCAAAACGAATGGGATTCCGGACGACAAGAAGAAGAAGAGGAAGAGGAAGAAGAAGTAAGAATATTAATAAGAAGAATGTGAACGAAAACAAGGCAATGACGAAGGTTCGTCATTGCAACTACCAGTTTGGTCGGCAACTTTATTTTCTCTCGATTCAACTTCTGCTGCTGGTTCATTATGTCAATTTGTTTCATACTTTTTCATTGAAAGAAAAGAGCGAAAGAGAGAAAACTATGAAGATTCTTAATATACAGTTTCATGAACTGCCTAGTTTGTGTTGCTATGTCATGTTTTATTTATAGCATGAACTGTCTTTCCTTTTAAAGACCAACTTAAATATCGTTGTAAAAGTTAAATAAATTTTGATCTTATAATTGTGTTATGCTACGTTTCTAGCCACCGTCCACTTGTTTAATTGTGTCGTTTAAATGCTTATATGTGTTATCATGTTTTATCTCTGCAGTGCTCGGAAGGCAAGGGTGTACTTTGAGGTAGCCCAGAAGTTCGTTGAATTCCTCTTAAAATGGCAAGGTAACTGACTTTGTTGTTAATTGAATATCATATGTGTGTATATGTACAGTGCGTCCCAGAAAAAAACGAAACCGAGAATTATCGATGTTTTATCATAACTTAGTCATAACGATAAGCAAAAAATGACACATATTTGGAAAGCTTAGATCCTCTTCTTTCATTTGATGCAACTCATATGATGCATATGTCACGCATGCGTGATTAAAATCAATTTGAAGAGAGGAAACCAAAAAAGTCATTTGGCGGACGGTATCTGAATTTCAAAGAGAAAATCACATTTCTAGAAACTCGAGTTCCTGCCCTTTCATATGACACCTCAATCAGGAAAAATGAGCAAGGAATGACAAAGTTCTGTTCGTTTAAAGTAGTTTAATAAAGAAGTTTATCAAACGAATTCGTTTTCACTGGCAGCCTGCCGTAGCAAAAAGCAGAATTGACAACAGACTTAACTCCGCTTCGTTGACAATCAGCCGTGCATGAAGTCTTTTGTCTACGGCTCATTGTCAACGAAACGGAGGTTGAGTTCTGGGAAGAGGTGAACAATAATTTGTGAGCATTACTCATTCTTATTATGCAAGTGTGGAAGAACATCAGTTAAGACATGTTCCCTGAAAAGCTTGGCTCTTCAAATGCCTTCATATTCTAAATATGCATGTAACATCGTAAAAATTGGGGGGGGGGGGCCGGCTTTTTACGCCATGTGTTCGTGTAGTCTCATATACATCTTTCTGTGCAAGTGTTTGTAACTTTACCAAGACTTGGCCACATTTCTTATCATTTTGATGATTCCAAAACCTTGCAATACACACAATTTCTTATATGCTAGATAATCAACCTTTTCTGGTCGGTTCCACACCGGTTCTTTCACAATGCAATCGCATGACCAGAATTCAACTTCATCTTTAAGTCTTTTGTCAACTCTGTTTATTGCTACGGCAGACAACCAGTGAAAATAAATTCGTTTGATAAATGTATGGAAATGCAAGCACTACTTTAAACAAACAGAACTTTGTCATTCCTTGCTCATTTTTCCTGATTGAGGTGTCATATGAAAGGGCAGAAACTCAACTTTCTAGAAATGTGATTTTCTTCTTGAAATTCAAATACCGTCCGCCAAATGACTTTTTAGTTTCCTCTCTTCAAATTGATTTTAATCACTCATGCGTAAAATATGCATTTTATGAGTTGCATCAAATGACAGAGGAGGGTCTAAGCTTTTCAAATATGTGTCATTTATCAATTATAATTGTGATTAAGTTATGATAAAACATCGATAATTCTCGGCTTCGTTTTTTTCTGGGACGCACTGTATATCTAAATACAAATACACACATATTTAAATATATATATATATATGCAGCAGTAGAAATAGTCTTTTAAAGTTAGTTTGGGGTCAGGCAGACTAAAACAAGTAGTACCGCACAGTCATATACTTTAGAGTGGTCTTCTGTTGTATCTGTACAGCCATATTATCAGTGCCATTCATCACACTTTTGTTCTTCTTTTAAATCGTTATGGCATTGACGTCCTGTATTTTCTTAATTGTCGTTTCTTAACAATGACAAATATAAACTTTTCCCTGAAAAAAACACCTTCAGATGTTTCATTCCCAAAGGTTTTTTTGGTTTTAATCTTTGAAAGATTTCAATGCTTTCAATTTATTGAAATTTTGCACTAATCGAGTAATTCTGTTAATTACACCATATCTACCAAAACAAAAGACAGCTTAGGGAAACGTCATTTATTCGTCAATGGCAATACTGGATTTAATTCCTTTTGGAATAAAACATGAATAGGTGCAGGATTGTTATTTATTATTATTTTGTTTACCTTTCGGAATTAAATTTCAAGATTTGATTGAAATTTATATTACACTAATATATGTTACAAAATCAAACATGATTTCAATGTGACATATAAAGGGTATTGAATTTTAAACAAAAAAAACTGTTGCGATCCTGTTGTTTCTATTTTTCTGTGTAAAAAAAGAAAACAAACTCTATATGATTGTCTGCCAAAAAATAGACGTAATTCCAGCCATTTCTGATAGCAGGCAAGAATAAAAGGAGCCTCCTCAACAACTCTTTATGTCGGCACAAAAGACATGACATACGGTCACCAGGATGAACAATGCTGCTCAGTGCATTCTTCAGAAAGTGGTGCGCGACAGCAGAGTTGGTAGTGTTTGCTATATTGGCAGCGTAATTGTTTCTCCAAAATGATTATGGATTATTTTGACAATGTTAATATTATGTACAAGCAAAATGAGCTCCTTTTCATGGTATCAACTTGAGCCATGCAAAATATGGCGCTGCTGTGACATTTCTTTATAGAGATAGGACAGACAAATACCTATCACACATACACACACACACACACACACACATACACAACAAAATGTAAGCTGATATCACGATTCACGCATCTACTGTACAGTGTGAGTCAAATAAAAGTTTACAACTAGGAAATTGCTAATTATTTTAAAAATCATCCATGAACAGTAAATGATTATACATCTTATGAAAGAGTGTTTTATCTCAAATCATTTGGTATAATTTTTGTAAGGTATGTGTTCACGCTTGGATAAAGAGGAGGCATTGTTGCAAATATGTGTATAATCATTTACTGTTCATAGATGATTTTTAAAATAATTAGCAATTTTCTAGGTGTAAACTTTATTTTGACTCACACGGTAGTAAAGGTTGCACTGTCGGGGTAAAAAAAAAAGGTTTAAGATGACTTGATTGTACATGAGCATATTGATTCTAGGTCATTTCGAAATTGTTGGTGCTCTTCATTTTGCGAATTCGAGGAAGCAAGCCCACACCATATTCATCTTATTTACCATTGTTTTAGCTTCACTACTGTCTAATTGTATTTTTCTTAAGATTTGAAATCGAATTAGTAAATGAATAAACAATTGAAGAAATTAATGAACGAATGAATAAATACATTTATAGATGACAGTTGAATAAATGGGTACATGTTAATTATGTGTCGATGACAATTGCAAGACCTGCAGGAAGAATGGTATTATTTTGCTACCCTGGATAATTAAGATATCCCCCCCCCCCCCCATCATGAATAATTATCTTTAATACTGCTTTTGTCCCTGTTTGGCGTGACGGGTCATAAATACACAAAAGTGTAATATTTATTGATTTACATGCTTATTTTGTTTAACATTTATGTCTAGGCCGTTACCCGATTGCTGTCATTACTAACGTTGACCGTGCCAGTGATGAAGATTTAGACAACATGCATCTTGTCCTGGGGTCCACAGGAATAACTGATATCTACAAGGTCGCCAATATCACTCCAGATAAGGAACACCTTGAGGATGAGTACCAGCTTAGTCTCCTTAGAATGATCGAAAACTGCATGGAGGATGGAGATCGCATTTATGAGCTTCGTACTCAAATCGAAGAAGACTATTGTAAATATTCTTTCAAGTATACCTCGAACCACCTAGAGTTTAGTGCCACATATATAATAAAATAAAATTATATACATTTTGATACCAATTTCCGTGGAATTAAACATAATCAACATTGCAATTTTGAGTAAAAACGGGTTTCTTTTTTTCTTCAACAAATTAAATTTAAAAAATATTTAAAAAATCCAGATATCAGAATCGATCATTTATCCATTTTGTAACTTTTCAGAAATGATTCTCCCGTATACAAGGACAACATTTTGCGCAAAGAAAAGGTTACAGCTCTTCTCAGTGAAAGGATATACCGACCCAGTTTTGTTGACTTGATTTTCCCAAAATTAAAAAAAATTGCCCATTATGAGTATTAACTGTATGTAGACATAAAGAATAATGTATTGATGACGTGTTTGGTGTGTTTAAATCGGAACATAAACAACAAATGTAAGTAACAACTCTATTCACTATGAGGTTGGTGTCAAATGATGGATAATTTTAATAACTTCAAGTTTATTCGATTTCATTGAGTTACGTAGTGTGTACACATTCAATCATGAGCCGAAAATGTGCTTTGTGGTGGATAATAAGTTTCCTAAATTTTTTACTTGTATATAGGTATATTAACTGGACGTTAGTGATAGGAAATTTAGTAGTGCAGACAGTTCAAAGGATTAGGAGTGTTGAGTGAAATTGATAACCACTGTACTTCTTGTGTACTCTGTGATTTGTCAGGAAATATTGGCATGTGTAGTTGCCCGGCCCCTTACACGCCACTTCCAGCCGTTTTCATAATTTTGCCCATGACCATGACAAGTTAACGCATCAACATGAATACAAGACAGTGGATGGTTTGGGTTGGTTTGCTGTTTTATTTTGCCTGACTACTAAGAAAACATGTGCATGCTTGAAAGCAACCAGGGTACTGACGGTCGTACGTCCTCTCCGAGGAATCATATTAATGCCTTACCAAAGGCATCGGCGAATCCATTTGGTGTCGCTTCCACACCCTTGCATGAGAAGTGAACAAACCTCCTGGCTTTGATTTTATGTTGTTTGGCATCACTGCCGGATGTTGGATGGGAGCTGATGGAAACATTTGATTTGATTTGATTTGAATTTTATTTCTGCATGTTTCCAAATATAATATAACTGAATGACAAAGAACATATACATGTAAGGCATAATACAACATATACAAATAATAATTACTTATTGTCAAAATATTATTATTATTATTATTTTTTTTTTTACAAATGTACATATAATAACGAAACTTAATATTTCCATAACATATTATCCGAAATATCTGTTGAATAAAAGTGCAGGAGAACGCAATTTTAAGCGATGCTTGACAAGGATGGCGGCCTCAAAAAATCTTAAGGTAAAAATTTACCTTCGATATAGGAGTTTTTAAAGAGATGCTTTAAAAGAATAGAAAAATGAACAATGCCTTATTGAATCTGGTAAGGAGTTCAAGACATCTGGTTTATGATGTCTTCCTGACTTTTGAGCTAAAAGTATTTTAGGATTTTCTAAATGATAATTTGTTGAACAACGGGCGGGATATGTGTGAATGTTTGAGTTTAAACTGTACATGTTGTGAAATAGGGATGGTAGCTGCTTATGAGAATATTTATACATAACGTAAGAATGTTTCAACAACAAAAAAACACTTCCGTTTTAAATTAGATTAATGTATCAATAATTAGTTCAAACCTAGTCATTGAAATACACGTTTATATAGTTTATCAGGAAGTTATTGTTTGTCTACAAACGAAATGCATCATACCTCTTTCGGGTATGAAGAATATAATGAGTTTATAAAAGCATGTTCAGTTATAATTTACAATAATTATTCGACAATGATTAAAAGGTATATACTTATTCGAATTTCCAGCGTAAGATCGGAGTCTAGTGCCTGCTTGATATAGATCTTGGACTTGTTTGCTCCATCTTTGCTTCTCTCGCAGGTCGACGGGCGTGTGGTCATCTATAATGACGAAATTTTTATCTTTCAGAGTCTCTCTATGTTTCCGCATTATGTTTACTTTATCTCGATTGGATAGCAGCTTCATCAGGACATGGCGTGGCCTATCCTCGACCTTTATCCCATCTCTGTGGGCGCGCTCAACTCTGCTTTCTATATCGAAATGGGTGCGAATGATGCTTTCAGCTATCTGGATACAATAATCTTGATGACCTACCGGAGGCTTAAGGTCCCCTACAAGGCGAATGTTATTTAGCCTGGAGAAACGCTCATTTTTATTTGCATCACTTTCATACTTATCAAACTGAACTTTGAAGGTGGATATTTCATTTTTCATTTCACCGATTTGCTTTTCCATTTTGTTTAAATTCTGTTCCAGGTTATCGACACGTTCACGCTCAAACTCCAACGAGGCTCCCATGTTGGCTTCAAAATCCTTCAACTTGGCAATGAAATTACCACCGCGCTTCTGATCATTTTTTCAAATTTCACAGATGCCTCTTTGAAGAAGTTATCTAAATTAGGTAGACCTGGTGAGGGGTTATCGACGACATTGATCTGGTCCGACCCAGCTGCGGTATTCCTGGAGAGCTCCACGTCTTCATTGTTGGTAGTAGCCGGCACAATGGGTTCATATTCCTGTAGCATGGACATCGTCGTGTTAACCGTGCTCCGTGAATTTTTATTTGGCAGGCTTCCCTGGTGGGATTTTTGCGGGCTCCTATTGGTAGCAGTACGTGGCTCTGTGGTAGGTTTGGGTTTCGCGTTTGTAGGTTTTTTGCGAGTCCTCAAGTGATCATGTATTTTGGATCCCCTTCAGGTCCAGATATTGCTGTGTATAATATCTGAATGTTTAATATTTAGATGCTAAAATCAGTATTCCAGTTGCACATTTCCAAAGTCCCACATTTTAAAGAAAATTCCCTGGCTTTCGAGACGAGCAAAAAAAAGAGCGTCATCTATATATATATTTGCTGACATGACCTTGCCATTATCCGGGCTGTCCAGAACGACATCAAATAAATTAGTACCTTTAATTCTTAATGTGTACAATGAGACAATGACCTATATAAAATATTGAATAACATGTTAAGAAGACCCTACATACATGTATATCATGATTATGGGAACGGATGCGGGGAATTTTGTTAATATGTGTTATGATGCACAATATTTTCCTTTAGAAAAACAACTTTTTTTTAATCAGAAATACATGTAGTTTGGGGGAAAAAGTCCTCTCTCGCACCATAAATAGTCTGAGATTTTAGCCATCAAAACATGACTGTAATGAAAATATTAATTTTGAATATAATGATAGAAAAATGTAGCATATGCTTGTATTTATGGCGGTAAGTGAAGGCGCAATCTTGGAGTGATTATCTCCCTAGAATTGCTAAAGTGTACAATACTTGAATATCAAGCGTGTTTTTTAGAAATAGAAAAAATACATCGTGAATGGTTTTAAGATAACCCCCACCACCACCACCACCACCACTACTTCATATTGAAAGAAAATTAAGATTAGAAACTCCCAAGATGTGTTTAGAATGCAAAATATATATGAATTCTAAAATAAATTAATACATAAGACATGTAGACACTGCTTATCATGAAGATGGCTTCGGGATTAATGTTTCAGTTTTGAATCACTAGAGGCGTGCTATGAGTTTGTTGAGACGGCATTCTGAAGGTTGTAAGATAAGGAATGTCTCAGTTATTTTAATGCAACTAAAAAAGAAAGCATTTTGTTAAAGTTACAAAACCAGAGATATCAATCTTCTGGAGCACTTGCTATGCTATTCATTACGATTTTGTTTTCAGTAATGAAAAAGAGAACACACTTTTCTCATATTTGATATCCACATGAACCAAATTTAAACCACATAAACGCTCTGGCGTTCTGTATGGTTTTCTGACAAATAAGCCAGTTAATAGATACAATCTGCGCATGGGCAGATACAGGTCATTTGTACCAAAATGGTAAAACCTACAGAGATGAATACTGGATATGCGCTCATGAGAGTTATGTAACATTATTCATTTATGCACCAACGGTACATTCTAAGATACGCAGGTGGAAGTATTCTTTTCAAGAGGGCAAACAAAAGGTATTCATGAAGCACATCTAAGACTTTGGCAGTTATTATTCTAAGATGCTCAAAGTGGAACTTCTCCATGTGTAAAAGATCTGTGGAAATTTGGGGTCATTTGTACCATGTGCTATTTGTAAACGCCCTACATGACGATGAACAAGACCAGCATGTGTAGGCATTATAAATGTAGAATTATTATAATATTTATTATTATTATTATAATGTGTGATTTAACAGCTGGGAGTTTGGATATCCAGCATGGTCTGGATGAGGTGAACCAGGAGCTCCAGCATGTAGAGAAGCAGATTGAGAGGCTCCTGACGAAGCAGCAACGGCTCCTGCAGAGCAAGGAGCAGCTGGAGGTCCAGACCAGTCGGCTCCACGAGCTAAGCCTACAGACGGGCTCCACCGACTGGGAAAAATCAGGTAAATATATATTCTTTATGTCTTCAGGGAAAGGTGTTCTGACAACGATATTATCTGCCGCCAAAAATAGGTTGTTAAAGTTGCAACTTTAAAGTTTTCAGCTGGCGGCCGCCGTACGGAGATGCTTAAAGTTGTAGTTGGCGGCAGCCAGGCGGAGATGCTTGAAGTTGCAACTTGTTGAAACGTACTGAGCTTTCCCTAAAAAAATGTCGCTCATTTTCCGATTGTGACGTCATTTCAAGCTATGTTTACATTTCTATTCACGCCGGCCTTTGCGTACAAAAAGTGATGGACGTGAAGCAACGAGGGGAAGGATACCGTGATAGACCTTGACAAAAACTGAGCAACACCCAACAAATCTTGAATACAGACCACTATGGTTCAGGCAAACGTGGCTGCCGGGAACATAGTTTTAAAGTAGCTTTGAGGGCGATTGTTATCGCGCCTGTTCACAGCGAAACGCACTTTTTTTTTTTAATTGCTTGGATTAGCGAGTGTGCGCTTGTAAAAATGACGCTTGGCTGGAATGCTCCCTCAGGGAGTATGTGTGCGGCAAAGCCTGAATCCGATGACCGGGGTAATAATATATATAATTGTGAAGCGCTTCAAAAAGGCCTTCGGTCCTGAAAAGCGCTATTATAATAATATAAGAACTAGCTATTACCATAATTATTATTGTCAATTTAAGTGTATATTTCAAATATTCCATGTCAATGTATGTCTTTATATCCACTATTTTACACCATTTAAACTTGGTGTCCACTCAGGGGCGTCTCTATCTATCTGCTAGACTACCCATGTTAAAACATAATCAAAGAAAGAACATTACAAAATAATGCTGCTTCTGATCAGAATGTTGCGCACAACTCTGCCGACATAATGGCTCCCTTGGGGCACAGATCAACAAATGACATACATTACACAAATATGGCCATTAATCAAAATTCAACAAATTATATTACAACATGAATTGGCGACACATGGTCAGCTTATAGTCTACAGATATACTACTAATAACGAAAAGTAATACAAAACATTCCAACTCATATAATATTCCTAACATTAACAGTACACATTATTCATCAACACGGTCTTCATGAAAGATTGAAGACACATAGTAGTGGGCTCTCATGGGGGATTCAAAACCATTCAGGTGTTGTCAATCATCTGGATTAGCCTTCAGTTTTGTGACCAACAGGCCTTATGTGATGCTCTCTAGTTCATTTTCCACCATATGGAAAAGTCATTATCATCATTTGCTACACAGTACTAAGGCGAAAAAGTCAAAAATATCGATTCCAGCTGGCTACCGCCTCACGTATTGGCGGATCGAGGCTGCAATTCAGGCCGAAGCCTGGCTGGGGCATTTAATTTTCATTAATTAGCCCAGCCGGCTTGCGCCAGGCTGGGTTCTGAGTTTTACCCCGGAATCTTTAATCGGACAATCCACCCCCCGCCTGCCGGCACGTCCATAATTTTGTATGATGATGATGATGATGATGGTGATGGTGATGATGATAATGGTTGTGATGAGGGTGATGATGATGATGACGCTTATGATGGTGGTGATGATGATGAGGGTGATGATGGTGGAGATGATGGTTGTGATGAGGGTGATGATGATGATGATGACGCTGATGATGGTGGTGATGATGATGAGGGTGATGATGGTGGTGGTGATGTTAATGACAGTGATGATAGTGGTGGTGATGGTTGTGATGATGGTGATGACGGTGATGATGGTGAGGGTGATGATGATGATGAGGGTGATGATGGTGGTGGTGTTGATGGTGGTGGTGATGATGATGACAGTGATGATGGTGATGGTGATGATGATGCTGATGATGGTGATGATGATGATGACTGTGATGATAGTGGTGGTGGTGATGGTTGTGATGAGGGTGATGATGATGATGATAGTGATGATGGTGGTGGTGATGGTAGTTATCTATTGCACTCAGCACTCCTAATTATTTGAACTGTCTGCATTGCTAAAAAATAATGTACATACACTATCGTCTAGTTTACCAAAAACGGGCCAGAATTAGGAGGGGGTGGAGTCCTCCACTAACATAATATAATGAAATCGATACGAACTTTGAAGGTACTTTTAATATCCATCATTTGACAGCAAACCCATGGATATTTATGGTTTTACTTTCAACTTATCTTTAAAACTCGATTAAACACGCCAAACAAATTTACACACATATACAAACAATTTGTACATATATGGGCAAAACTGTCGTTTTTGTGTAAATCAAGTTCATTAAAAAGTGAAAAAACCTCTACTTAGCACAATATAATGCAGTTATACATAGGCGAATTCCCAAAACGTTTTGAATACAGATTATGAAGTTACCTGTCCGATTTCGATATATTGAATAAGGACATTTTTGTTCACAAAAAGTAAATTTTAACTGATCAAAATTCTGTTAAAAACGGTTATAACATTTAAAAAATATAATTTTAATTTCATATGACATTAAACTCGTTGTGGTTCAAGGTTTCCTTATAATATTATTAACAAAATATTTGTTTCGGAAGCCCCCATCGATATACGGGAGACTGCAAACAAAAACCAACAACTCTGACAAATTGTTTATTAGGATAAAAATCTTTCGAATAAACTAGGCAACCAAATCAAAATCTAAGCATTATATTTTATTTTGCTTCCTAGCTTTTTTGATCGTTTTGACAAATAGATGTAACGCGCCTAGAAACATTGTGTTGAGCTTTATGGAAATACAATGTTACATCGTTATTCTATTAAAATCGCCAATGCTTTCTCAAATTGACCATGCTGATTTAACACTCTCACCATAAAAATAACCGTGATCACACGCAAAAAACTGAGGTGCTAAATGTTGGGTGCTGAGTGAGATTCTACACTTGAAGTGCCAAAATCAGCACTTGACGGGTTAACTTTAACAAGGAAACCGAAACGTGCTGAATATTTGAGTGCAGAAAACAAGTGCTATAACAATATGCAGCACTTAACATCGAGTGCTGACTGCATAACCTGATCTGATTGGTCGGTTAGTATAATAGCTGTTACCTTGTGAATATTTGTTTTTGAATCAAATTCAGCTAAGAGATTCTTACATTCTTCATTCTCCAGGTCAATACCCAAGGCCTCAAAAGTCTGAATAACTTTGCTCCTTAAACTGTCAACAACATCAGTATTCAAAGCTGTTGCAGCAGATAACACTCTGTTTGTCATATTGCATGGGTCATGTTGGTGTTTGATAAAAGAGAACCAATGAAAAATGCAGCTGGTCTCACTATGAACATGACAGACAATGAAAGCGGACAAAATATACAGTTCCTCAGGTAGACAAAGGAACATCCCTTGACTGCTATTATGTAAAATGTGTAGAACAGGTGAATATGCATGTGACACCTGTTCTACACATTTTTACATAATAGCAGTGAAGGGATGTTCCTTTGTCTACCTAAGGAACTGTATATTGTGTCCGCTTTCATTGTCTGTCATATTCATAGTGTCTTGTACTGTCATTATGCATTGCTCCATCTTGTTCTTGTAGTAGGCCTATCCTATCATCATCATCATCAAATGCATCATCTGCTGCAGGATTATGCACTTCACCAACAGCAACACCCAAATCAGCATCAACTAGACCCTCCATACCCTGTACAACTTCAGGTTCAGGTTCTTCTTGTGGATGTTGGTTTAATAAATGTTTCCTGTAAGAGTTGAAAGTGGTAAATGACGAAGGACATCCACCTTGACCACATACCAAATGTAGATGGGGCATGTCAAACAACGCTTGAGTTAGCACTTGCACAAGGGCTATTCTGCTAGCACCCAAAAGAGAGCAAAACTTGGCACTTTAAGTGCACAACAGTCAGCTCCTTTGGGTGCTAGCAAAGTAGCCCGGGTGCAAGTGCTAACTCAGCACTTCGAGTGCAGTCACTATGCGAGCTCCTAAAAAGTGCTAAAATTGAATCTTTAAGTGCTAAATTTAGCACAACAGTCAGCTCCTTTGGGTGCTAGCAAAGTAGCCCGGGTGCAAGTGCTAACTCAGCACTTCGAGTGCAGTCACTATGCGAGCTCCTAAAAAGTGCTAAAATTGAATCTTTAAGTGCTAAATTTAGCACTTTTTTTTTCTGAGTGCACCAAGATCGTCATCATATCACGATTTCATTTTTAGGAGCTGTTACCATAATATCATCTCGATCATCATATTTTCAAATCGATTAAGAAATATATGCTGTGTTCCCGACCGCTCATGAGTGTTAGAACATAGACGCTATCTCAACATGCACTGCTCTACTGTGCTTACTTATGCCAGTGAAAACTCATACTCCCGAGCAGTGCATGTTCGTATCTTCTTTTTCTTTATCTTTGTTTCTTTCTTCCTTTTGTTATTGTTATACTTATCCACACAAATACAACCTTTGCTTTTTTCTTGCCTTCGCAATTTCCTTTAAAATTGGACATAACTTATGATAATCTTTGAAATCGTGGTCTTAATCGTTAAGTAATCGTGGTAATTCTATCAGATATTATCAGATCTTGAGGTAAGTCGTTGCAATCGTGTTGATCGTAGGACACTTTTGGACGGTTAGACACATTTCTACGATCAACACAATTAATTTTCAATCGTTATCATCGCATCAGATCGTATTGGATCGTAACAAAGCGCAACATATCGCATTTAATCGTGCTTCCTAATCGTGGTGATCGGGATCAACCTTGGACCACACAAATACCACACTCTGTTGAGATGTGTTGCGATCTGTGACGCTCTGTCGGGTATCGTTGCTTACGACCTGACACGAATGACTCACGAGCAAATACAAGTTGATACGAGTAGATGCGACTACATACGAAAAGTCACGCCTTTTCACGAACGTTCAAGATCTGTTACGAGTTTTCGCGCCCGTATCTATAGACTTTCTCTCCTTCGCTCTCTTTTAAAAAATCTCTCTTCCTCTCTCCTCTTTCTCTCTCAACCATCAAATTTGTGTCTCATGCACTGTCATTCTCTTTATAGTCCTTAATCATAATAACTCCTTTTCCTTCAATCCATCAGCTTCTTCAACCTCAAACTCTCCTCTTCCTTTTGTTAATCTTCCTTCCCTCTCTCTCTCTCTCTCTCTGTCTCTCTCCTTCCTTTCATTTCTCTCTCTCTCTCCCTCTCTTTCCCGTTCAATCATGGAAAGGTAATGTTAACATGTATACCATTAATTTGCAGACTCGAAATAGAAAGTTGAGACCATAGAAGAGAATAGATACCAACTTTATTTCGATAACATAATGGACAAATATATACATACAGCTGTTATAATTTTGCAGCGTGTAACCTTTAGTGCCATATTATTAAAGGGATAGTTGAGTTCTGTTGCAGAGGGCGCTACACAAAATAATTTATTGTGAGATAATGAAAAAATAAGTGTCAAATTTGAAAGAGCATATCATTTAAATGACAAAATCATCTTTGATTGATCAAAGTCGGTTTAGAGACGGCTGAACTATCCATAAATATAACGATTTCTAATATTTGTGTACTACCACAAATATTCGAATAATTGAAACAGCCGTTGAAAAAACGAAATAGCGCCTTTTATGTTGTGTTTCAGCCATTGCCGATGCTGGCTTTTTTGTTGGCTTTGTCGTGTTTGTTATATCATACACAACCCAGCCGGCCTATGTATTTTTATTATTAGTTAATTAATTAATTAACGGTCACCATAGTTGTTTGAAAGTGGAACTAAATTGGTATGATCGTATTGGCTAAATTTCACACATTTTGGGGTCTACATTTACCTCCATAGCAATTTTAGGTCCTAAAATGGCATTAGAAATGTCATAGGTAAGAATAAGAGCAATAACCATGCACATTGAAGGCATTTGCGGTCTGAAAACAGAACTCAACTTTCCCTTTAAGTATAAGGTCAGAAAATAGCTTTTATTCAGATAGTTGCTATTCACACATCTTTTAAAATGTATTACATTATAGTAATTCTTTCACATGGAATTGTTTGTTGTTCTTGCACTGACATGGACAATGAATGCGTTTAAATTCTCTCCCCATTTTAGTCAGTAAATATATGTCACCTAGATTTAACAACGTTGCTGTAATGACCCTAAAATAAGTTTACATTGCTCTAAGACATTAACTTTGAATAGTGAGTAAGAATGAAAAAAACAATTAAGCATCAACATCAATTTCCTGAATTTTTTCAAAAGTAAATAAAAATATCTTCCTGTCTACCTTCCGCGTCATACAGCCCGGCCATCTTTTCCTGCCATGCGACCACACCTTGTGGTAAGTTGAAGAAGGCATTCAGGAGTTCCCTCTGATGCTTTGATTCTGCTGTAGCTGAGTTGCGAGGTGCAGGAGGTTAATTCAAGTCAAGCCAGTACACATGGTCCCTCCATGCCCCTGGGATGACATTGTGGTTTTCAGCCTCATGGTCCGTCTCTTGTGCTGCATCTTGTGCACATGCCGCCTCAAACATATCCTTCACAGTGTTCAGGCTTCTGCTCTAGAGTCCTGATAATACACCTGCATCTATTAGCCAGGATCCCAAAGGCATTTTTCCACCACTCGTCTCCCCCTTGAGAGTCTGTAGTTGAAAATCTTTTCCTCCCTGGCCACCCCTCTTCTGCAGTATGGCTTCATGAGGTAGTTCCTGAGTGCGAAGGCATCATCCCGCGGGATGAAGAAGGGCATGTCTTGGAGGTTATCGAAGCTTGCAGTAAGAGGGCAGGGTGTGTGTGTGTGTGTGGGGGGGGGGGTCCGAGGGCTTCCTCTTCCAGGAGGTTGAACAGCTCAGAGTCGCCAAATATCTGAGCATCTGACATGTGTCCTTTTCCAACAAGCTCGATCCACATAAACTTGTAATCTGCATCCACCAGAACCAGGAGTGTTATCGAAAAGAAGACCTTGTAAGTGTAGTACAGGCTATCTTTGTGGGGTGGCTTCTTGATAGCAATGTGTTCGACATCCAGGGCCCTAATGGCATGGACTAAGTTATATCTCTGGTCAAACTGTTCCAGGCTTAAGGGGTGACAGGTAGGCTAAAAACCTCATCTGTGTACGCTCGCACAATTGTCTGGCACACTTCTGGAACCATCTCTGAGATGCTGCACACTCTACACCTGAAGGTATATATGCAAGGGACTGATAGTTGTCTCCAGTGGCAAGATGACTCGGTGTCATTGCCAGTTTCAGTCCAGGTAAGAGGGTTTGCCTGAAACTGTGTGTTTCGTCTCGATTGCGGGGGACAGCCTCTGCAAGACTTCATCAAAGAGCTGTGGTGTTAACCTTGTGTAGTTTTGGAACGCCACTGGATCTTCTAGCCTCAAATGGGTGTCTAGGGGGCTGGAGAACTGGCCAAGCTGTTGTTTCCTCCCCTCTTTGAGCCATGGTCGCACCGAGAACTGCCTGACTGCAGCTCTCCTGGCCCTTTGAGGTCGGGGATGTGGCTGGTCTGGCTGCTGCTCGTCTTCTTCGTCTCTGGCGATTATATAAGCATACAGTAATACTGCAAATGTCACGTTATCATCATCCTCAACTCCTGCCATCATCAATGGTTGTGGCTTGTATTGTTCACTCTGTAGAAGTTCTAGAAGCAATGAATTCCATGGTAAGGCGGCCTGTATATACATATCCGTCGGGGTCCAATCGTAGCTTAAATCATGATCACTCTGGACCCTTTTCGTGAAAGACTTCGTGACCACAATCGTATCATGTGGCAACAGCGCGCATCGGTTCGTGATGATCGTATCCCATCGAGACCCAATCGTGGAGTCAATCGGGGCAATCCTATCGGAACGTATATGATCATATCTGAACGGGAGACCAGATCATGTCAAGTGAAATTGACCAATCGTGACGATATCGCATCCAAGCACATCAAATCGTAGAACGTAACGACTCGCATCACTTCGTATCCAAACTTGACATTTTAGAGAAGTTCCACGATCAGCTACGTATGACCAATCATGTGGTTCTTAACGGATCGCACGACAGGGGGAACGTAGCATTACAGCATAATCAAAATAATACGCTACCAGCCTACAATATAAATGTTGGATCTTTGAAATATTTTGCATCTGTTTGAAGAATACGGGCTACCCAGGTCTGGTTTTCGTTTGTGGTATTTTAAAAAGAAATTCATGCTGAAGTCTCAATTTTTACTTAATTTTTCATGGATGCGAATGGATATCAACCATAATACATCTTATACACAGACTTTCATCACTCTTATGTTGTGTTCTTCTTCATCGTCATCGCTCAAGAAGTGAAAGGACCCCTTACAAAAAAGTAACGAGGGGTCCTGTGTATACCCTACATGAAGTGCTTTTTGATGTGCATTAGATATGGCTCTTCTACGCACAGGACCTCCTGTAAATAAGGACATATTTTCCTTTGTAAAAAAAAGAAAGAAAGAAAATACATCAATATTTGTTTGCTAGGTGCAGAACTATATACGCTTGCAACGTCAACTTAGTTCCATTTCTTTTTTAGTGAACTAATACATGTAGGTGATCGTTTAATATTTTTGTGCTAAATAACCTGATGATTTTACCTGCATGGGACTTTCTCTTTCATGTTGTTAACTCCTTTCAGCTCTTCAGTTTCAATATGTTGGAACAAAAAGAAGAACAAAATCAATACGACAATCAAGACATCCCGTTCTCCTTAACAAAATAAAATAGATCAAGCATAATAGCAATTTTGTATGTCTTGGTTGGCCTTGATTTTAACATGGTGTGGAGATCAACATTCCTATTTAATGAACCACAGTACAAAGTAAAACTAATGGAAGATTTAACTTGTGCCTCATACAGTGCTTTCTATGGTCTATGAGCACGAAGAAGTACTAAGTAGAATTAGTTTATTATAACAAGAAGAGGTGGACTACATATAAGTAAAACAAATTGTGGACAAGGGGTCTTTTCTTATACAACGTCCAACAAAAATAGATTTATCCACATGAACTGCACAATTTGGAAACAAATCTTTAATGTATGAGTTATGAGAACTTGACAAGCATGCTGGACCCACACAAAATCTAAACATTACATAAACAAATCCTAGTTGTTTTTTTTAAATATTTGTATTAATAAGTTCCAGGTTTACATCTATGCCTAAATGAAATAGGGTTTGGAGTTGTTTGATTATCCATGATCACAGATAACTTTGGTCTAAAGTTTCCACGCACCAATGATGGAACTGAGCAAACGGATGGCACTGCTGGCGCGAATCCAGGATTTCCTGGGGGGGGGGGGAGGGGGGCACATTTTTGAAATCAATTTGAAATTTCGTGTGCTGAAATTTGAAAATCGTGCCGGCCAATATTTCGCTCAGTGGGGGGTGGTGAGTACCTATAGTCAACATATCTGGCAAATGGCAAAGTAATGAATGAAATATGCGCAGTTGAGCTGATCATCAGCTGAGCTCAGAGTCTGAGTGAAGATTTGAATTTGAAAAAAAAACTACCGGTAGGCCTATTCGTTTTCTACCACTAGATGGCAGCACACATTTAGTTGTCTTTCATTATGTTTTCACGTTTGTGAAGAATTAATACACCCTTTCACCTTTGTATTTATTTGGGGGGAAATTGTTACAATTCCATCCCATTGGCTCAGTTCTAGTCATTAGAACAATATAGTAGTTAGCTAATTCTTTTGCTAATTACATACTTTTTTACTTGAAATATTCAAAATAATAGACAGAGAAAAAATTGATAGATCATTTAATTTAAAGATAAAATTAAAACATTCTTAATTCTTGATTAATTTTTCACAAGCCTATACGATATATTTATGTTCCCTTAAAATGTTCACAGTCCTACGATATAATTATGCTCCGTTAAAGGGAAAGTTGAGTTTTGAGGATGGCCAGTAATTTATCCAAATCATCTTTGAATCTATTTTTTTCATTTTAAAAGACGAAATATCACAATTTTTTCTTTTTTTTACATTATAGTTATATTGTGAAATATTTGAATTGTGTAAATATATATTTATAAAGTGTAACTAAGTTTCAAAAGCCTTAAAATTCAAATATCGGCCTATATTAAAAGCAAAAAGGTGACAAAATCCATTAACTCTGTGAACATAGTAAAACAAAATATAGGACGAAAAATGGTGTTAACAAATTCCAGTCCAGACACATGGTAAAAAAATAGGAAGCAAATGGCAGAGAAAAATGTAAGTCCAGAAACATAGTAAAAAAAGAGGAAGAAAATGGGTGAGAAAAATCAAAGTCCAGAAACAAAGTAAAATATTGAGAAGAAAATGGCAGAGAAAAATCAAAGTCCAGAAACATAGTAAAATACTAGGAAGAAAATGGCAGAGAATATTGAAGTCCAGAAAAATATTAAAAAAATAGGAAGAAAATGGCAGAGAAAAATCAAAGTCCAAAAACACAGTAAAAAAATAGGAAGCAAATGGCAGAGAAAAATCTAAGTCCAAAAATATAGTTTAAAAAAATAGGAAGAAAATGGGTGAAAAAATTCAAAGTCCAGAAACATAGTAAAACAAAATAGGGCGAAATCTGGTGACAAAAAGAATAGGGAAAAAATAGCAAGAAATAGGTAAAAAATAGGCTGTCATATGCTATTTTTAATCTATTTTTAATAAAAAAAATAGTGTTTAAATAGAGTACATTCACATAAAAATAGGAAATAAATAGTGAAAAATAGCCAAAAAATATATATTTTCCACAGCCCATTTTGACTGAGCTGCCGGTGCCAAAGCCCTATTGAAGCATCCTCGTAGTATGCTTGGATATAGGGAAGGTTTCTTACTTATATTAGATATCTCGATTGTATTAGAATACCGTCGACATGCTATTTAAGCCGTTTTTCTTAGATAAAATCTAAGAATTATTCTTACTCTTAACCCTTACTGTACTGAGGGGGGGGGGGGGGTCCCTCGACATTTTCAAAGATTGCGCCGCAACCGCCTGGAATTTTGAATTGTCGTTTCATGACTTTCAAGTCTTACGCACATTTTGGTACCATTTTCATCGAAATCGGATATACCTGTAAGGTGTTACATAACAATAAGTATGCGCATGTCATCACAAATATGCTATAATTGCATATATTCGTGTAGAAGCAGAAATGTGAATACAGGCTTAGATGTATTTCTTCCTAAGTGGAGATATGAATTGGTATCAAATTGCTTGTATATGTTTCTCAAAGTAACTTGATGTATTCCAGAACAAAATAATACATTATAAATAAAACAATAGATATAATAAGAAATACAAAACAATACAATACAACAGAAAATAAATATTTGAAAATCGCATCAAATTTGCATAAATTATCATTATTAATTACATCACAATAACTTGTTTGTGTTAGGAAAGAAGTTTCATGTGAATAATGAGTTTCAATTAACATTTAAAAATTAGAGTGACAATTTTTGTAATGATTCTAGTTCCCTGTATATTTCCAGATTTGATATTCATGAAAGCGTATTCATAACTTATGCAAATTAACCTATACATTTGCAAATATCATAAAAATAATGTAACCTCATGAATTTGAGATGAAGGAAAAAAGTATTCAATACATTTTCAACATTCTTCACAAGTCTACAGACAAATATGTAGAGTTTTCTGTAAAAATGTATAAAATTAGCATTTTGCATAATTAATTAAGCTATAACGAAAAAAAATTGCATATTAGGAAAAAAATAATGATACTATCTTGTTCCTTACGTAAATATCTACAAACATGCTAATGTTTGTGTTTTTTTAATTTGATTTGATTTGATTTATTGGTTTCTGCATCTTTTTTCTTTTTTTCATCATACATTTTCATGAACATAATATGGCTTGATACAATATTTCAAGTGTATATAATTGTATACAGATAATAAACGATATTAAACAAATATATTGAATTTAAACAAATAGATTGAATGCATAATTAACAAACATTAGATGCAGGAGGGCTACATAAATAAGCAAAGTAGCTTGACGTGCCGGCAGCGCTCAACTTAGATACAACAATACAAATACAAATAAAAAAGAGTGACTTGCAGAGAAGAAAAGGAAAGGGGAGAGAAGGAGGAGGAGGAGGAGCGTTGGTAATAATACAATAAATCTCATACATCTGCTGATTGAATGCAGGTTCATTCATGAATCGAAAAACGATGCTAGGTCATGGACGATTACCATGGGTGTCGATCCCGGGGGGGGGGGGGATGGGGGGGGGGGATATATCCCCCCCCCCAATATTTCAGGTGGGGGGATGGCCTGTACAATCATCCCCCCCCCCCAATAATTCACCCTAAAAATAAAAATAAAATAAAGACAAAAATTAATGAGAGCCCGATGAGAGTAGTTAATGGTTATTACTCGCAAGATGACCATCAATATACACATTTTGCTATCTCATTTCCATAATACATACATATATACAAAGCACATCAGACAATTCTGGACAGTGTAAACATAGATGAACTCTGTGACGAATTCGTCACAGATTTTCGGACATTAGTATGACTTATAAGATAGTTCACTAGTTGTTATGTTGTTTCCGTTCGCCCTTCTTAAAATTCACGTCATTGTAACTTTATTTGTGTTTTTTTCACTCGGCATTTTATTTCCTGATATTTCCTTTAAAAAAATTCATTTTTGGAGAAAGATTATTATCTCACAACTTATTTTAGTTTCATTTAAAAGCTGATGTAGGCCTATGTCACTGGCGTACTGATGGGGGGGGGGGGGGCTAGGGGCCCCCTAAATAAAATCCAATCATGACTTATTTTCAATTTCATACAAGTGATTTATAAATGTTCGTGATATCACATGATTTACAACAAAATTCGCGTTTCTCCATTTCTGTTGCAAAATGACACATTCCAAAATAGCCAGGAAGAGCATATATTTTGTATAGTCACTAATGGGCCTAATTAGTGGCCGTTATCACTGACAGAAGTAAACAATTGCTTTCCAGAAGCTATTGGGACAAGCACTGCCGGGAAATAACATGCTACCCACCACTCGGGTTGTGCATGCAAAGATTTGCGAACGAACGTTCCATACGTACATCATGTGGGGAAACTAAATTCAGACAAGGATTAAAATATAGAACAGTACAACGAATAGTCTTCTTTCTCTAATAATTTAATGAAACGGCAAAGCTTCCGCGCTTTGCGCGGGAGGGGGGGGGGGGGCAACTGAATTCAGACTATGATTAAGAGTTATAATTAAATGAAACGTCAAAGTACACGATACAACGAATCGTCTTCTTTTTCTAATAATTTAATGAAACGTGAAAGCTTACACGCTACGCGCGGGATGGGTGAAAATGAATTCAGACGTGGATTAAGAGTAATTATCAAATTAAACGTCAAAGCTACCGCGCTTTGCGCAGGAGGGGAAAAACTGAATTCAGACAAGGACACGATACAACGAATCGTCTTCCTTCTCTAATAATTTAATGAAACGGTAAAGCTTCCGCGCTACGCGCGGAGGAAGGGGAAGTTGATTCAAACATTTAGTATTAAGAGTCGAGAATAGTACATCGAATCGTCTTTATTCTTTAAAAATGTAATGAAACGTCAGAGCTTCCGCGCTACGCGCAGAGGAAGGGGAACTTAATTCAAACTAGGATTAAGAGTCGAGAACGGTCCAACGAATCGTCTTCTTTCTTTAATAATCTCATGAAACGTCAGAGCTTCCGCGCTACGCACGGAGGAAGGGGAAGTTGGTTCAAACATTTAGTTTTAAGAGTCGTGAATAGTACATCGAATCGTCTTCATTCTTTAATAATCTAATGAAACGTGAAAGCTTACGTGCTACGCGCGGGATGGGCGAAAATGAATTCAGACGTAGATTAAGAGTAATAATCAAATTAAACGTCAAAGCTTCCGCGCTTCGCGCGGGATGGGAAAAACTGAATTCAGACAAGGACACGATATAACGAATCGTCTTCATTCTTTAATAATCTAATGAAACGTCAGAGCTTCCGCGCTACGCGCGGAAGAAGGGGAACTTAATTCAAACAAGGATTAAGAGTTGAGAACGGTCCAACAAATCGTTTTCTTTCTCTAATAATTTAATGAACCGTCAAAGTTTCCGCGCTTCGCGCGCTCTGTAAGTTATTCGCACGCTTTGTGTGCACACTACAGCCCCCTTAAATGAAATCCTGGCTATGCGGTTGGGGAGGGGGTGCAACCTGCCACACGCTTCTACCTCTTGGTTGCTTTGATCCATTGCCGAAAATATTTTGGCACCTTTCATCCCCCCCAACCACGGATACAAATCGACACCCTTGACGATTACACATCAGTGTTGAATATACAGTCAATGTACACACGAACATGAATACAATAGAATAACACACGACATGATCAATACTTAGACAATAACATAGTTTTAACTGCCTTCTTAAAAGAATACAACGTCCTAAGGTTTCTTATTACAATGGGCAGAGAGTTCCAGATGTCTGGGCCGGCGTGTCTAATGGATTTGAGAGCCAATGCGGTTTTTGGATTTCTTAAATGGAATTTTTCAGTTTGTCTTGTGGGGTAAGAGTGGATGGTTTTATTTAAATTAAACAATGGGGGAAAGTATAAAGGTAGTAGACCATTTTGTAAGCGAAACATGAAAAGTGCTATTTGTAGAAAATTTATATCATCAGCTTTTAGAGTTTTTAGTTTTGAAAACAAGGGATTGTTAATCGGAATATCGACGGCCGACATCATAGGGGGGGGGGGGAGGCCTCCCAGCCCCCAGCCCCCAACCCCCCCCCCCCCCCCCAGTCACGAGGTGCTCAAAATAGCCCAGTACAGTAAGGGTTAAGGTAAAATTCTTAGCCTCCAATGCTATTATAGAATACGAGTTTTGGCTAAGATTTTTTCTTAGCCCAAATTTAAGAAAAAGTACCTAGACTATGGCTGTTGGGAGTTCTAGGCGAGACAACTGAAACATAAATCTGCCGAGATTTGAAAGGTATTAATCTTTAACTTTAAAAAATTTGTCTTTGAAAAAAAAAGGAGTTTACCAATGCCTTTTTACACACATGGGGCTTTTTACATGGGGCTCTATATCCACAATCGTTGTTTAAATTTTTTTTGCTTGTTATCGGTTTCCCAATTTGTGTTTTAATTTTGAATGAGCCTGGATCACTGAAGATAAACCAGGAATGCCGCTTTGAATTGCATAGGTAGAGCTTGAAAATCAAGCTCTACCTATTCAATCTGTGAATACCAATGAGACAAAAAAGGATCATAAATACTTGTACAAGCTTTGCACATATAAATTAAGACTGATATATCCAAACATCAATTGAGTTAATCAAGCTAAATGCCTACATCAAATATACTGTATCCATTCAAGCTCGACATAAACTATCATTGAATCAACAGATAAACAAATCTAGAAGTTTCTGACAGTGCGGTTTCTATGCTCTGTTCTGAAACTGAAATCAAGTCAAAATACTTCTTTGACTTCTTGAAATGTGTAGTGTAACCTCATTATAACAATCTCACTAAGACTAAGGAAACTTCTCCGCTAAATACGAAGACTAATTTAATCATCACCAAAACAACATCTCGTTAATCAAATGTAAGATTAAACCCCTAGTCCTTTGTTTACATCATAACTCACAAACTTCCATTTATAGAGCAAACATTTCCAGTTTATAAGCTTACTCTGTTTTGTTCATTCATGTATTTACTAACTCAACTTTCTCATTTAAACTATCACTCTAAATAGCCAACAATAAGCCCCAGCTTAAATCATGTATTAAACCACCTGAATACATGATATTAAACATATCTACATAGATGAAGCGATATTTAACATCGCGTCTGTATGTTATGCATTGTCAATTATAAAAGCAATAAGACTTACAATGTAACTCATACAACTTAGACCCTATCACTATACAGTTTTGTGCATAGCAGTTTAATACACCGTACTCGGTACACATTGACTTGACTTATGCCGTCCACGCAGGCCAGGGGCCTCGTGATGGCTTCTATATGGTGATGGTATGCCAAGTTTTTCTGTCCGCAGCCAGTCTTGATGCATCTGCCAGCCTTGGTATGGATCTTGCTTGCAGTCCTATGAGATGCAGTCAAGCCATCTTTTGGGTGGACGGCCTCTGGGTCGATTTCCTGTGACCTTTCCTTCCACAGCAATTTTGGGGTATCTTGTAGGTTTCATTCTTAGGACGTGGCCGAAATATTTGAGTCTTTTAGTGGAGACTTTGTCCATAACATCTTGATCGAGGTTGAGGGATTCTTTGATGTGTGTGTTACGGATCTTATCTAGTCTTGTCACCCCCATTATGCGACGAAGGCATGCCATTTCAAACACTTGAAGTCTGTTGCTATCTTCTTTTTTAACTGTCCAGGATTCTGCCCCATAAAGCATTATAGAGAGGATGAGTGATTGGTACAGTTGCATCTTCGTGTGGCTACTAATGCTTTTGATGTCCATATGTTATTTTATTTATTACACATTATGTAATATCATTTTTCCTCAACAACCTGACCAAGACACATTCTTAAATCACCACCAAATTAAAAGCATGATATTTTAAAGATAAACTTACTTCTATGGTGACATTTCCTGGCTAACTAAAACAACATAGTAAGACCTTCGTCTCCTGAATGTCCTTTCCTAACGAAAAAACATGGCATCTGCAAACACGTCGCTCTGAACTAGAATTAGCATAAATTCCATACGCGCTATGGTATACGTAACATAAGCTACGGTATCTTCTGCATTAAAAGGAAAACAATTCAGCTAACTCCTGGTTTGTCAACAAACCAGAGCCTCTATAGAGATTTATTTGTTTAGGGTACAAAAAAGTCAAGCCAACGTTTGTAAAGAGTGCCCGTATTCATCTGAGTTGAGTGCCCCCTTTCAGGTACAAGACGTGTCTCTTACCACATCTGAAAAGTGCCGCCATATGAACAAATTTCGGGCATCTGCTCACGCGGTCTCGCTCCGCGGTCTACAACACGTGAAATCGGCTTTGAAAATGCGCTAAGTATGCAAAGAAATGCTCCTACAAGGAAAACAAACTTTGAATTCACACCAACTCGGGTGGAAATCACATATTCAAATACTGTTCTTTCCATTGATACCAATTTCGAACTGATTAGTAGACTGGAAATTAGGGCCTTTTCGTCTTCAATAATGGACAACAATCATTCAAGTTGTGATTTCTCTATGGAGGTCACAGGAAAATTCGCCTTTTTCACTGGGGTTGTGTACTTCAACGAGATAATGCTCGTAACTGCGACTTGTTATTGGGCCAACTCGGGCGTCAAAACAGAGGATATGTAATCCTCTATCGTCTGATGTAACACATAATTTGATTGGTTGTCGAGAAAGTAGGGCCAATTTCAATCCAATCAAAAATAGCTTTTACAAACTTACACATCGACCTCTATAATATATGCAAGTGCGTAAGCGCAGTTTTTACACAGCGGACAATGAGGCTTACACACCGTGCTCGCAGCCGTGCGTATTTCTACCACCAAATTTGACTCGGCTCCGGCGATGGAAAAGACACATTTTACGTTGATTTCAGCAATTTAATGAAGGGAATTTAGATATTATGGACGATCTTTTACAAAACAGGTGTGGAGGGATTAGATTATATCTCTCACGAGACACTGGACTCTTTAATTTTCCTGAAATTTAGCAAATTAATGGCACTCAGAACTCACTGTATGAGCAGATCTAAATATTCATGGTCGATCTGCTAGTGAAGGAATCGCGTATTCATATTGCAGGGTGATCCCGCCCATCTTAGACGGAGGGATGAAAATGGACTTATGCTTTGTGATGTGCATCTGTATCTACTAGACATACATATATATTTTCCTGATTTGTTTTCCTTTTTGGGGGAGAAGAAGAGGGGAGAGAGAAACAGAGAGAAAGAGAGGGAGAGTGTTGACAAGTCACGCACGCACAGCGGTGTTGACATTCACACTCTCACCAGTTTTATACGATAAACCCCTATTTCATAATAATCGACGAGTCCGGTACCTTGGTGTTACGCTCTAGTGCACTCGAACGTTCGTCGTCTGTGTGGAGGTACACAAAATGACTCATTGATCTTTTGGCCGAATGTGGGTCAAATTTATCCTGACAAGTACCTCATGTTCTTGTAATGCCCCCTTTTCATTCTAATAAGTGCTTCTTTTCATCTCCGTTGAGTGCCTATATTCAAATTTTAGAGGTGTCCTTAATTTTGATACGCGCCCTCTTATCCTTTGTAATAAGTGCTATTTTCTTTTTGATAACTGCCCCTTGTGTTGTCCACATTTTAAAGCTGTTACATGCCATATTTATATGAAGGCATTTGAAGAGCCATGCTTTTCAGGGAACCTTTTTTCCTGATTTTCTTCCACACTTGCATATAAACCATGAAAACGCTCACACATTTTTGTTCACCTCTCCCCAGAACTCAACCTTTGCTTTAGGCAGTATCTTGTACCATGTTAAGAGAGAAGCAATATTGAAATCATCCCTGGTAATGTAATCACAAACACGGTCTGGGTTTATACCAATTTATAAAAGTTGTATATTTTCGCTTTGAGGTTTCCCTTTGTAGGTGCCCTTTTTATCCAGAAGGTGCCCTCTTTTGTTGATATATCCCACCCCCTTATAAAAATGCTCCGCCGCCCCTGTGCACATTCGTTTACAACGTGTGAACAGAGATAGGAATACATTCGTATCAGGACAATTACCCCCAGGCCAATACCCCCTGGAAAATTCCCCCCTGTAGATTACCCCTTTGGATAATTACCCCTCCCAACCCAACCACAGTAAATCCCCCTGTTCATTAATGGGGAAGTCCACCCTGATAATAAGTCGGTTTTAATAACAGTATATCTTTTGTCGGGGTAATTGTCCCGTGGGAATTTTCCGGGGGTTATTGTCCAGGGGTAATTGTCCTAGCACCGAATAAACTACCGTTTCTGCTGTACATTATGTGCTATAACACATGTTACCCCCATTTAGTTTCTGACGTGCATGTCAACCCCGATCCTGTGTCGATGCGCCATGCCTATACCGTGTGAGTCAAAAACAAGTTTACACCTAGAAAATTGCTAATTATTTTTAAAATCATCTATGAACAGTAAATTATTATACATCTTATGAAAGAGTGTTTTGTCCCAAATCATTTGGTATCATGTTTATGTGGTATGTGTTCACGCTTGGATGAACAGGTGACATTGTTTGCGAGAGTGCAAAAATCGATTTGGATCTGCAAAGACCGAATTAATACCCAAATCCCAATAGTTTTATTCAAACATCACATAGGTAACTTTGGCGCAAGTCGATTTTTGCACTCTCGCAAACAATGTTCCCTGCTCATCCAAGCGTGAACACATTCCACACAAAAATGGTACCAAATGATTTGGGATAAAATACTCTCTCATGAGACATATAACAGTTTAATGTTTATCGATGATTTTTTTTAATAATTTGCAATTTTCTAGGTGTTACCTTTTTTGGGACTCACACTGGATTTCCTTTGTTCAGGTTGCTATGTTGATCTAAGTCTGGCTTTCCCGAGATCTCTCATAAACTCCAGTTCATGATATGACGCTCGCTACTTGCCCTGAAAGAAAACCGGACGCCTTGACCACCAACTACAGAAAAACCACAACTTCGTCGATTTTGCCCAGCCAGTTCCACAAAAAGCGGGTTTCATACTTTTAAGAGGCGGCGGCAAAAATATTACAGAGTGCCTCCCCCCCCCCCATGAAAAAAAATAATACAACTTACCGCATTCTTAAGACGCAAGTGGCATTTACAGTGAATTAGATGCGTAATAAATTTCCCATTATTTACATAAGTTAGTTAATTGAAAGAAGAACCATGACTTCAACCGAAAAAAATGATTATATAAACAAGAAAATCCATCTTCGGTTGTTTCTTTGTAGGTACTGGCGATGGTCCAAGAAATGAAAGTGAGAGTGCCGAAAAACAGATGGACAACGAAGCAAACGTGCAGACCTCAAATCCCGAACAGCTACTCATGAACAAAGTATGCAAAAGTAATTGTACCGAGTGTACATGTTATTTTTCTTTGCATTACAAAAAAAAAGTTTATATATTTCATAATTTAGTTACAAGGAATTATACGATAATCATATCATACAATCTAAATCACAAAGAAAAATTAAAAAAAGTGTTGCTGTATATGTATATGTCAAGTGAAAATGCAGGGATCCACTAAAAAGCATAGCTTGTAGAGTGTAGACCACTCAAATCCGGGCAATGGAAGAGACAAGCAAATTCATTTATGACTTTAATGACTGTTCAAATGAATTCATCGAAAAAGTATTTCAGTTTACAGGGCATTACATTGTGTTTGTTATCCGCATTCGGTTCATAATTTTTTGCGGAGCGCCAGGAGTGTCAAGCCTGACAGACATTTGTGCTACACAAGAACCCACTTTTATTATTATTATTATTATTGCAGGGGGAAAAAATTGTAAACGTGCCTACAAAGTCATGAACGTACGACCTATTTCAAATTTCTTGAATTATTAAAGGTAATGCAAAGTTTTTAGAAATTTTTAAAATTGGATGATGGATAGTAATTCTTTGAAATGTTGATATATTTGGATGCCCCTGTGGGTGTATTAGTTAACAGTAATCTGAATTAACTCGTGTATTTTGATGGAACAGTGCAATTGAGAATGGTGTTTCGGACGTTACATTTTCCGTAAACAATGTAGACCCTCATTTAACCCACTAGAACAATAAATTATTGAGATTGTATATGTTTTGAAAAAGCTTATTAGTTACTCCAAGTCATTGAATTAAAAGAAAATATAATTTAATTATAGAAGCGCTTATATTAGAAATATACTCAACATTTGAAAAAGTTGTCTCATTTTTCGTAAACAATTTTGTAACGTCCGAAACAACTTTCAATGTGAAGTAGCAGAAAATATATGAACTGCAGGACCTATCTATCGTAACGTTTTTTAAACATTTCATTGCGGCTACCCACCAAAAAAAAGAAATTTGCAATACATCACTACAATACTATTTTATAGTTAAAACCAATTTTCCGTTAAGAGTTGTAACGTCCGAAACGAAAAATACCAATTCAATGATGATAATCCATATTTTAAGGTATCTGGAGTGAATAAATCATTATGAAATAAGTTATTATAAGTCTTAACACAAGTCAAAACACATATCAGGTCTTTCAAATCCAATAATTTGGTGTAAGCTCAAGAAGGGTGTTTCGGACGCTACACTAGTTGATTGTTAACACATAGTTTGCAAATTTTAATTAATTTTTGGATATATGTGCAAGTTACGATTTCACAATGCATACTCCTGTCAAAAACACTATTTTGATAATTTTATTTAGATTTAAATATACAAATTTGAAGAAATATGATGCAAAAAATCAAATTTTCCGTGAAATATCTCAATTTTCTGCAAAATTGACTTATAAAACCTAAAATATTTATGCCACACTTTGTGATGCAAGGCATGGCTGGCTGCTTAGTATATCCTTAATTGTAATTTATCCGAAAAAATCTCAATAAAAGTGACTCATACAAAATATTCAGCCATTTTAACAGCACTTTCTGGTATGCTGTTAGCACGTTTTGGACGTTACATTAAACTGTTAACAGACATTTTAATACTTTAACTAGTTTAAATGAGGGGCAAAGACAGATGTGAGAATACATTAATACCTTATTTAATGATCCTAAACATACAGTTTCTTCCTCAAATTTATAAGCTAGTGTGAAATATAAATGGGCTTTAATACTGCTTGTCCCTTTTCTCTTGCCTATTCATTAACCATCGCTTATCGTTAAACAGAGAAATTTGAAGGGTCTTGTACAAAATTATATTCTATGAATCTATAATGTTTCACAGATAACTAGAATACTTGATTTACGCTCCGAACATCTAATTGGTATCCACATACCTGTTGGGCGCAAAGTGCAATCTAAGATACATGTTTAACCTATACTGTTTGTCACCTGTGATATCGGCACAGCAAGAGTTAAGAATAATCAACCAACCAACCAAACAATCCATCCACCCATCCTTCCATCAATCGGTCATCAAGTAAATAAATAAATACTTATTTAAGAGCATTTAAAAGTGTTTTCTTTTGAAACAGCCTCCTAATACAAATAGTGGTAAAGGATGATTGTTACTAGAATTAAAATCTAAAACATACACAATTCTAAAGTTACATGTAAAATGTCTCATTCTCAGGATGTACAATGGATAAGAGTTTCCTTATTTTGTATTACTTTAATGGCTGGGGATACTTCTTTATAGTTTTATTTCAGACAAAATATTTGTCAATGTTTTGCTTACATACAGTACATGCATGTGTTAGTGATATTATTGAATGACACACTATATAGTTTAAGGCAAAGTGTAACATCGTGTAACATCCGAAACAAACTATAGCATAAACTGTACACTGTTGTTCATAACATACAAAGAGAGTATGTTTGTAAGTAAATTTTCTAAGGAGTTTTGATGACTACAAGTCTACAATTGCTATTAGTTTCATATTTCGCTCTGTTAGATCACATAAGCATTTATAACTACACGTTCTTGAAATGAACCGTAT
This sequence comes from Strongylocentrotus purpuratus, assembly GCF_000002235.5. Classification (NCBI taxonomy): domain Eukaryota; kingdom Metazoa; phylum Echinodermata; class Echinoidea; order Camarodonta; family Strongylocentrotidae; genus Strongylocentrotus; species Strongylocentrotus purpuratus. The sequence goes on along the minus strand of NW_022145606.1, from coordinate 7,325,005 downwards.
ACCTTACATAAATTGGGTAGTCGATGAAGACAAACTAGGTATATGTGCTAAACTAATCAATATTGCACAATTTTTTCCATAAATGTATTTTTCTCCAAATAATTAATGTAACTTAGGTCAATAATACCTAAAGAAAGCAACTAACTTGAATAAAGTTATGATGTTAACAGTGTGTAACGTCCGAAACACCAGTGGTGTGACATGTGAAAATTATTAGGCAATGCACTGGTTCTCAATTTGTGGGTATGTATTTATCTTATATCATCGGTTCTTATATTAAAATAAGTTTGACCCAAGAAAAAAGCACTTAACCTATTGAAATAAAAACTTGTTATTGTCAAAACCCTAATTTAGAGCTATTTTTAACTTTCAAGGGATACAAAATCTGTATTTTTCAAGATAGAAACTCAAAAATTTGCAGGAAAAATCTCTGAAACATATTCTTAAAGACCAACATATTTGTTGTTGTAGTTAATAGCAAATAAGTTTTAATCACAGTTATTAGAAATGCTATACTTCACAATAAAATTGTAAGAACTTAAAGTATTCATATCTGGTGAATAAATAGGGAGATAGATTAAGCTCCGAAATTTGCATTTCTCAAAAATATGAATAGTCCTGGTCCTAAAAATACACGTTTACAGTAAATAAATATAATTTTATTTTTGACCCTTTTGTGGATACATTTGGTATATGTTTAAAAAAAAAACTTTTTCGCATAAAAAAATGGTGTGTGCAATGACAGTATGATTGTTCATTTCATTGTTTTCATTAGTGTTCTTTTTTACTTTTTTTTTTGGGGGGGGGGGATACATTTTGGAGGCTCTGTTTTGAACCATTGCATGCCATGTTTTCTCAATTAAAGGCTAAGTTCACTCCTAAAATAATTTGCTTTTAACAGATGTAATATGAAAAACGTCGCAAGTTCCCTATGGCAATTACTGAATTGATTTTTATTCTGTAGAATTTACGCTGAATCCTGTAGGCCTTTTCGTGTGTTAACATGATCTAAACAAATTACTTTCCTCTTTGCTTTAAAACATATCAGCCCGAACCAGGATACGTGACACCGATAACGGGAGAAGAGTATTTTGTGGCACGGCGTTCTGGTGATCTGAAAGTAACCTGTCAGGTAGACGAAGAGGACATAGAAACCAAGGCAAGTTAATATGAATGCCTCAGTCACAACGACAAAGCCAACTCAGTGTACTGAGAGAGATAGTTGTGACACGCGGACACGTACGCGATCAAAGGTTAATCCATACAAATTAAACTTACTTGATATTTTACCTGAATATAAATGTTTATCTATTTATGAAATGTATGCAACAGTTCTTACTAAAGGTATATTAAAGTGAGGGTGTATATTTGAGGGATGTAATTTAACACCCTATTTTAGTCAGACGAGCTCTGATTGGTCAGTGCATATGCGCATGCGCTACAGCAATGGCGCATCGTGTCAATTTAGGTATTGCCAAATGAAGAAAAATTAGCATAATTCACATATTTTAGTCATGTTAGGGGAATTATCATGTTTCATTTGGGCATATTATTTGTGTGAAAGTTATCCGATCACGAATAAGGGGTTGTACCGAAGGTTATATTTGATAATATAATGAAATTAGCAGAAGTGTTGTTTTACTAACTAGTACACAATTGTCTTCTTATATGTGTAAGAAAAGGGAAGATATTCGGTGTGTTAGGATTGTGTATTTAGGTAATTCCATTACATTTGAACCTATACGTCCAGCCATAAGTTAGAGATTATAAATTTATAACTCGACATTCTGGTCTGATTTCTTTAGAGCAGTGAAACGTAGACAAAAGGGTGAGAATCAGTGACTGTTAGGTGATTACGAAGCATGGATGATTGATTGCTCGAGGGATGATCAATTGGTTGATGCTGTGCATAAAAAGGGTGTATATTTACTCCCCACAGGGTGTGGAATCGATTATAAAGGGTATAAAATTCAACCCCACGGGTGTAAATTTGAACCCGTTTTTCATGAAAATGGAACCAGCAGGTGTTAAATGAGCACCATTGGGTGCAAATTTCACTCCTTAAATGGAGTACAAACATAACGTTGGGTGCACATTTACACCTTCTTATGAAAAAATATAAATTACTCCCTACATTGGGGAGTAAATTTACTCCCTGAGGGGTGTCACTTATGTGACAAGCAGTAACTACATATAGGGAGTCAATTTACGGTGCCAGGTAAAAATGTCAGAGGTAAAAATGTCAGAGGAAACAATGTCAGAGGTAAAAATGTCAGAGGTAAAAATGTCAGAGGTAAAAATGTCAGAGGAAAAAATGTCAGACGTAAAAATGTCAGAGGTAAAAATGTCAGAGGTAAAAATGTCAGAGGAAAAAATGTCAGAGGTAAAAATGTCAGAGGTAAAAATGTTAGAGGTACAAGCAAACAAAATGAGTGCCGTCATAATATCTCAGCACTTTTATCACACAGAATGTCGAGACGTACAGCTACCGCATGGGCTAGTCTATTATATTCCTTTCTTCCATAATGTAAATTGTATAAATGGCTGTGTGTTGTATTTCGTACATGTCCTGAGGATAATACAATGTGGAAAATAGATTTTGAAATTGATTTTTTTGTGACCAGACTTGCATATATATTATGTATGAATGTCTAACATTTTTTGATATTTTGAATTGGTTGATGTGTTAATGTTTGTGACTCGGACCGGTTTGGCCGGTGGCAGCCTACAACTAGCTAGCCCGTGTAACGTTCCAGAGACGAACAAAGTCCAAACGAAGAAATGAAAGTTCTCGACAAAAGTCAAGTGTTAAAGTGAGTAATGCATTTAGTACAAATAATTACATATAATCACGAGGAATCACGAACAGTTACATAGGCTGGGCGCCCCGAACTCTGCTAAAGCTTTAGCACCTCATGGCGGCAAAGGAAGTGGAGTAAGAATGAGAAAAAACAAGAAGTCGCCCGAAAAGTGAAAACCCGCTCCAAAAAGTAAACGACCGTCTCGATTCAGAAGCTCATCCCCATTTTAAACCCTCCGACACGTGTGACCCCTTATAAGGGCGTGTCACTACGACGCATTGCGTCAAAATAATCCACTCCTCTGTGGCGAACGCAATTATTCTACTCCGAGCTTGGGGACCGTTGAAGAGGAGGAACTGCGTTGGGTTGGGCCCATCCGTCATCGTTTGTTCGGGATCCATGTTCAATTCTGCTAGAGTTGCAGGCTCCAGAGGTCCTCTGCGTTGATTCAGAATTGTCCTTCTGATAACGGTGCGGCTTGGCAGATTTCCCTGTACTTCCCTAGGCAGATTTCTCACCGTATCCGTATATATTTGTTTGGGCGTGTCGTTGGTGGTCGAGGCCTGTGCCTTCATTTGCTGCCGCGCTTTTGCTATCTCCGCTCCTACTAGGTCAACGCACAGAACTCTTAAATACAGTTATGTGGGTCAACGTCATGGTTGTGTGGGTTGGCTGTGTGCGGTTGGGCCCGATTGAGATCTGTTTTTAAGGTTCCTTTGCACCCACGTGTACGCCTCACACACTTCCAAAGAATGAACACCTTGCCCTCAAATACTTTTGTGTACATATTATGCCCCTCATTATATGACCTTCATTCCACCCTTATTTGATGCAATTACCTCCATCGCATGTCGTTTGTCCTTTTTGATATCTATACGTTCATGTCGAGGGAATAATTGATGCCCATTGCTGTTCTCCCAGACTATTTATACCTCAATAGTAATCCACAATCAACTTTTTTGCACATCATTTTATAAATAACGATGTAACTTAAACCGAACCTCTGCAAAGCGCGCGCTTCTCTGGAATGTGATGGTGCGGTTGGCACTTAAAGATAAAGTTGAGTTCTGGTCTTGCGATTGCATTGTGAAAGAAACGGTGTGGAAGCAATCAGAAAAGGGTGATCATCTAGCATAAACATGTAAGTATTGGTGTGTAGTGCAAGGTTTTGGAGTCATCAAATTGATCAGAATGATAAAAACTTTGGCCCAGTCTTGGTAAAGTAACAAGCACTGTACATAGAAAGATATTGTTATGGGACTACACAAACATATGACATTCAAATCGGGCCTCATTTTAAAGCTGTTACTTGTCATATCTGGGATATGAAGTCATTTGAAATAGATTTTCAGGGAATAACTTTTTTCTTTGATGTTCTTCCACACTTGCATAATAAGAATGATAAACGCTCACAAATTATTGTTCACCTTTAACTCAACCTTCTCTTTAATTGATGTAACATGGGCGGCTTTCTGCTTTGTATCGGAGTAACAAAGCTGCTTATTGATTTTCTCCCAGACTATTTTATACCGCAATAGTAATCGACAATATTTTATTGCAAGGCGCGCACTTCGGGAATGTGATGGGTTAGCATTGATAACATGGCTTTCTGCTTTGTTTCAGAGTATCAAAATACCAAGCCCACAAGGAAGTGGAATTGTCAAACATATGCATTTATTGGAAATTACATATGATAGTAGTCATTGCCACGCAGTTAACATGTCCAACAACCTTCAAAAGTGAAGGAGAAGTGGGGGGGGGGGGGGGGAGGTTCATAGATATCTGATCTTATTTTTGGGGCTGTACTGACTTTTCTTTTTATTTAATAATTACACCATGCATGGAGCGACAACTCAGCCTATAAAACATGGCCAAACTTCTCGATTTTAGAAATCTTTTTCCCCAGAAGTTTGCTCAGTCTACCAGTACCATTTGCTTTTACAAAAGCATAATATACCGGTATATAAATATTTAATAAGGCAGACTAATGGGACATGCATGGTTGCTACTCCGACTTTCACGCCTTGCAAGCGATCATCAGGCAACTGATAGCATTCTTACATGATTCCTCTGCAACCTTGGTACAAATACGCTCAAAATAAGACTTAACTAATACAATACCTGAATACAATTTAATAAGAATTACTCATGAGTAATTATAATTGTATTTTATTAGTTAAGTCTTATTTTAGGGATATTTGTACCAAGGTTGTAGGATAATCATGTTTAAGAATGCTATCAATTGCCTGATGATTGCTTGCAAGGCGCGAAACTCGGAGTAGAAACCATGTCCCATTAGTCTGCCTTATTAAATATTTATATACCGGTATATTATGCTTTTGTAATGCTTTTGCATTCACCACTATTCGGAAGGATTTATTAGCAAAGCATAATATAAGAGGAAGGGGGAGAGCAGCCGGGTCACCGTGCCCCAGAAGAAGAACCCCCCCCCCCCCCCCCCCTCGTCTTCCTTCGGCAATAATCGGGCAAAAAGTCACCATTTGGGGCCGAAAGGTAAATAAAATTTAAACTGGGAAAGTGGAAAATAAAGCAGCGGTGAAATAACAATAGGGAATATCCCTCGCTGTTCTTTTTCGATAAGCCTAATATATAACCCGGGTGTAACCATAACAAACTTGCCACATGATTTTGTTTTTATTTTATACCTCTAACATTTATACCTCTGACATTTTTACCTCTGACATTTTTTCCTCTGACATTTTTACCTCTGACATTTTTACCTCTGACATTTTGTCCTCTGACATTTTTACCTCTGACATTTTTACCTCTGACATTTTTACCTCTGACATTTTTTCCTCTGACATTTTTACCTCTGACATTTTTACCTCTGACATTTTTTTCTCTGACATTTTTACCTCTGACATTTTTACCTCTGACATTTTTATCTGACATTTTTTCCTCTGACGTTTTTTCCTCTGACATTTTTACACCGAGCCCAATTTACACCTACTTTTCTCTGTGTGTAGCACCATAAAAATGTAGCTTTGTAGAGGAAAAGATCTTTTATGACGCAGATTGTCATACAAACAAATTTATTGGCATGACGGGTACATCTAAGCGTGTATTAAAAGTGTTTATCATATGTATTTCTTAACAGAACCAGCAGGAATCTTTGTTTCATAACTCAGTTGAGGTTAATGTACGGTTCGGCGATAACACTTCAGCCGCCGGCAAATCCCAAGTCTTCGTTAAACTCTGTTTAGAACAAAGCGCAAAGAAAGAAACTATGTGTCAGATGAATCTGTCAGGTAAGTGTTTTTAATCGCTTGAAATCATATAAATGTAGGTCTCTAGCTTAGCTTTCAGCTTCATACCGAAGAAAGGAAGAAAAAGAAGGAGGAAAAATAAGAACAACAACATTTAGTAGTAAATATTTTAGGCTGATAACCTGTTTCAAACGTCTATACGACAGGAATATAGTTTCCCCCAAAACAAAATAAAAAAGGAAAACGCTGTTGCCATAAGATATATTGGAAATATCTAGCAAAATCATAATTTGGTGTTCTCTTTCCTGACAGACAGATTGATTAGGTATTAATAGGGTGATTACACTGCCTGTGCACACAGTCTGCTTCATGCAGACACACACACACACACACACAACAGCAGTCAGTTGGTAGAAATAGCAATTTTCTTAAATTTATTTTTAAAAAACTGAACAATATTTTTAAATTTTTATTTCACATATCTTTCAAGCATACCTTTAACTACAATTCTGTGTAGTTTCATTGTTATAGGCATGTGGGAAATATGCTAAATTATTAATTAGAATATTGTTTTTTTCAGCCATGTGTGACATGGCCCGCTGATCGCCCATTGACTGTTATTCTGCGTGGTGAAAATGCACCTCAATGTATAAAACTCCCCCTTCAAAAATTCAATATCCTCATGTGTTTCACACATTAAATTAATTTGTTATTTACACTCAAGGTAGCCACAACTGTACTGGGGTAACTAAACTTTTTTCTTTCTTCTGAAATTCAGTCCCTGTGGAATGTTATGGCCTGTTGAATGGTTTCTCTGAAAATCGTCATAAATTCTCAAAGCTGACATTTTTATTAAAAAACTATACTGTGATGTAGCTGAAAGTCTGCAAATTCTTATCATTTGATTGGTTTTTCTGAATAATTTGTGAAACATATGAGGAAATAGCTGTAACGGTGATCCAAGTAATTTCCATCGTCATTTTTTATTGGCATTGGAAATTAATATTTGGTGTAAATATGATCTATAAATATATAATTTATAAAATGCCAACAAAATGAACAGTTTGACTTTCCTTTATATATAATTAGCTGAAATGACCTAATTTGCATATTTGATGAATATTCATTAAAAAAATATTCATTAAAAAAAATATATTTCCATACCTGTCTGATAAACATAGGTTTCATTGATGTATCATGTTCGGTTTTGATTTGATTACATATGCGCATATTAATTAGGCGGACTTAGTTATTTTCACAACTTTTTCATATCTGCAGATTCGCAAAAATGGCAAAAATGACTTATTTTGTTTGCTTCTGTTTTCAAAACGGTAATAGATATATGAATTTTCTTTTTTGTATTTTTTACCACAAAGATGATATTTTAGTGTCTGATAATTTATTTTATTATTTTTGTCCAAGAAAGTGATGAATTAAGTTGTCAACTTTGTCGAATTTTGCCATTTTTGCCAATTTGACCATTTCTGGCAGGTTTTTCGGTAATTTTGCGATATCAAAAAACGGTATAAAATCACACGCATTGACCAATTTCAATTCTTTTTTGTTTGTTTTTTGAAGCTTTCATCAAGCTTGATCATTTGCACTTGGTCTGGCAGGAAGTTGCCAATTGCGGTGAACAGTTTTCATGGACCAGTAGATATGAGATTATATTATCAACAAAAAAAAGAGTATGAATTTACAAATAGTACCAAAAAAAAGAAAAAAAAGAAAAAAAGTGAAAGGCGTAAATATTCTAAAAAAGAATGAAACGCCGATAATTCCAAACAACAACAACAACAATCATCAAATAACATGTGTTTGTTGTACTTATTTTTGGTGTGCTATACCTAGTATTAAGAATAAAGAATGAAATTACTTATCTCGGTCAAGCTCTCTTTTGGTAAGAGTGTCTCTTCCAAACGCATGGTGACGCCAATCTGATTCGTTTGACCAACACCTCTCTTTGACATCATGTATGGTTTTATATGTATTTACTATAAATCGAAGAAAATTAGAATATTTACTAGAAATTATAAAATGTTAGGAAATTATAAAATTGTCAACAACAAAAAGAGTGAGAAAAATGTTGCAGTTGGAAATACAAATTAAAATCAGTATCTAATATACAAGTAATACTAATAAAACACTGACGTGAAGCAGTGGATATTTCTTTGTCTTACTGTAGGAGACCAGGTGACACCAAAGGCAAAGAGAGCCACAAAGTAGGTCTTTATTTTTCTCTTTCTGTTTCGAAATGTTCCATACCGCTGCTGATTTGTCTTCTGCGTGTTACTGTGCTGAACTTGTTAGTACTTTTTTTCTGACCACTCCCTCTAATTTAAAGCCCCACTGCACTACTCATAGCTACCTGCGCCCTTTATACAGCAAACAACGCCTAATCGGTGCCTGTTGGTCCCCCATGATCCCCTTTTTCTTGTTAATTGAGAACTGATTTGATGAGATAAACACCTGTCACTGACCTTGCAGGGAGGTCTAATCCCCCTGACCAAACTAGTGCAGATGGGCTTTAAAGCTCGGTCTGTTGTGTAACTCGGGTTTTCAAAGAATGTAATTTTATTAGTTTGGGCAATTTATTCGTGCAGTGGTATTTCCTTCTCCAATATCATTGTCATTTAAATAGATTGACTGTCTTTTAGATAATCACTAATTTGATAGATTTAACGAGTTTATAAAAAGGAGCTTCATGAGACAATTCATTGGTTTGGTTATAATATTTACAATATATTACTTATTGTAGCCTATATATTGTTTTTAACAGAAATATCTTCGACATGCAAAGTTTGTTTACCATTTTCTTCAACTTTAGACAGGTTGTAAATTTCCCACTGGTAAATCTGTCTACTCAAATAACTATTACCATTGACAAACTTTTTTCCATAACCAGCTGTAGGCCTAAATATAAGTGGTAACATCGCAAACTAAATCTCGTTCTGTCTTTTAATCCCAGGCTTACCAAATCACCAGAAGTGAAAGATGTGCATTTGGAAAAAATCTCAAATGGACTCTATCCGGAAAATTTCTCCGCTCTGCACGTTGCTCTGGGAATCCAATCAAGTATTGCACAATGCATCCTACAGAAGTATGGAAATGACTTTACACAAACATACAAGAAACTTCTGCAGCTGTGGAATTTAGAATCCAATAGGACCTTCGAAGATCTGGACCAGGTTCTTGTTGATTCAAAGGCAGGTGGTCTTAGATCCACGTATAAACAAGAGCCAAAGTAGACACATTATTTACATATACTTGGCTAGCTTGGCATGTGAATATATGCATAAATGAGAAAATCTGCATGGCTCGCTGGGATGACTGATAACAAGGTTAAAATCAAACAAACTTGGAAGAAATATGGTTCTTTTGTAATGCTACGTTTACACAATTCCCGGCGGCCACGGCAACCCCGTTTCGGGCCACCGTGGACGAAACAGGAGGGACGTGACACAACGCGGGGGACCGCATGGGCGAACGTGACAGGCCGTGATTGCCGCGGATACCGTGTCAGATTTTTAAACTGTCATAAAGTTTGCCACGGCAGTCACGATGCGGATGAGAAACCTAGTAGGCCGTAGAAAAAACGAGGTGAACGTAACACAACGTGACAGTCCTTAATAAGCCGTAACAAAATTTGGAGGTTGTCCGTAGTTGGACGGGAAGCCCGCACTTTCCCTGGCATATTACGGTCTTTTCAAGTTTTGTTACGTTCTGCCACGTTTAGTGCACGTTTTGTCACGGTTGCTTCACGGTTGCTGCGCATTTTGTCCCGTTTTTCCACGTTTTGCCAAGGTTTGCCCCGGTTCTCACGGCAGGCCAGGGTGTATGGAAGCCGTTTTGTAGCGTTTAGTCACGGCGCATCCCGGCGTCTGACGATTTACGGGCGCGGCGCGTTGCGTTCTGACATGGCGCACACGGTCAGGAGGTAGTATATAAAAGACGGGCGCGGCAGGAGCTTCATTCGAGTCTGAGCAATCGACGACACATTACTGCATCTACAATACGAAGAAAGAAGGCCAAGCTTTGCAACCGATGAAGCCAAGACGTTCGAAGGCCCTCTGTCCTGCATCACCACCACCACCACCACCACCAGTAGTAGAGGAGCAGGAACAGCCTGAAGATCCTTGCCATTCACCCCTGCCAAATGAAGAGGAGCATGGTGCTGCTGCTGACCCGGTCCCTGAACTGGAACCTGAGGCTGGGGAGGCTGGGGAGGCTGGGGAGGCTAGGGAAGACGCACCAGCTAGGAGGAGGGCAGCCCCCAGGGTCGTCACCACCTTTACAGAGGATGAGAAGGAGTTCATCATTGACTTCCTCCAGCAGCATAATACGCTGTACTTTATTGCTTGGGAGGCCTTCTTTTTATACCGTGGGCACACCCGTGCTCCAAAGCTGCCCGGCGTCCACGTTTCATCCGTAGAAAGCCTTGGCAGAACGTCAAAAAACCTGTCAGACCTTGATCAGAACGTGAGAAACGTGTGGGGACCCGATCAGAACGTGACGGGCCAGGAGGGAATGTACTGGCATCCGTGGTAGACCGGGACCGAACCGTAGTGCGCCTTGGAGCCTCCGGGACGCGTTATTTGTTTTCTTCTGCGGCACAGGTTGGGGTTAGGTGCGTGTTGAGCCTATGGGAAAGTTTAGGGTTAGGGTAAGGGTTAAATCAAGTCCTCTTTTAAAAAAAGGCCCAATCTGTGCCCCAGGAAAAAAAATGTCGCCTCTGGGACGCAGCAGCCAATTTCCCCGCACGGCCCGTCACGGATATCGTGAAAGACCGTGAGAAAACTTGACAAGACCTATTTAAACAAAACTTGAACAAAGAGAAAAATATTGCCAAAATCCCACGGCGCACTACGTTTCGGGCAAACGGGGCTGCCGTGGCCGCCGGAAACATAGTGTAAACGTAGCATAATGTGATGACTTTATTCTTTTCTAAAATAAGTTAAAGCAACATGGTTAACCTCTGGAATGTACAGCACAAATTGGAATTTTCTCCAATGACATTTGACTTATTTTGTGTTTGCACAGGATTTCAAATACCATTGCATTCCGGACTTTCCCATCATTTTCCAGATACGCTCTTCTGTCGAAACAAACAAAAATCAGGTTAAAATGCTATATCGCTAATAATGGAACAGCGTAACTGTCTTGAAAGGTGGATTTCTCTGGATACGGTAGCCTTCTCATTTCTGTAAAAACGTTTCCGGACTTCTGAGTTAGTGTTTTGGTCACATGACACAACACGTGACACAACACAATACTACCTGTAGTACATACTTTCCAGACGTACAGTATCTTTCTATAATATTACTGATGATAAAGAGTCTGGATTTTGGGCCTGAGCATTCAACAGGGACTGTCCTTCTGAACGTTACAGAAGATTGGTTGGATAGTATGGATAACGGTGACATTGTGGATATGGTAACAGTTGACTTAATGCTACGGTCACAAAGGTTCGTACGAACGATAATTTTTGTACGAATCTCCCTGTTTATCCATTGTCTTCCCGAATTTCCATTGTCTGAAAATCGTTCGTACGGCGTTCGTAGCAGTTCGTAATGGCATTTGTGACCGGTGCCTAAAGAAGGCATTTGATACCGTTGACTACTCTATTCTCCCCGTTAAGTTTAAATTGAATGGACTCGATACAGTTTATTGTGCATATGGTTCAACTACACATTGTTCAATAGGTGTTACATGTACTTTATTTCAATTTGTGGTAATTTATTTACTTTGTGAACATATTTCCTTGGATATTGTTTAAGGTCATAACCTAGATAAATATGTATACTTATGTTACCCCCCCCCCCCATTTCATTTGATTGTAAATGTAACATTTCCTACACTTTTATTTGTCATGTTTTGTGGCAATAAATTCAATTCAATTCAAATACTTTGTACTTGGCTGTGCATCAGTGCACCTATATTGTTCTGATCAGTGCTATAATGGGCACGCTGTGCTGCTGACCGTGAAGGTGCCTGTTCATTTGTTTGCTGCAGAAGAACGTGTGGAGAGATTCATTTCTTCTTCTTCTCCTTCTAGTGTAATACAGACCATCGTTGGCGTTTTTATATTAGGGACTTTTAGATTCGCACGAAGTCAATGGGGATTGCTACGGTCGACGTCCTTTTAATGCACTGCCTTGAATGGACGTCACACGTATCAGTCAACGCAAATCTAAAAGTGCCTATTATTATTTTGTGCTTGCCATGTGACAAGTGTAAAAAACTTTATGTGCAGCTTAAAACAGAATCGTGATGATATTTGTATTAGAAGTGCGTTTTCACGATGATTATACTTTATTTAACTGATTATCATACATATCATATTACCACTTTACATTATCTACTATGATATACATGTAGTATGAATTACTAATGACTTGTTTACTGGTGTGTAGTTATATAGGCCATTGGATCAGGCATTATACTGCATCTTATATGCTGATACTTGTGACTTTTATTTGGTAATGATATTGACAATGTTTAAAACATTGCACTGTGTTATTGTCTATACGAAAAAACTTGAAGTACTGTCATAATTTGAATTGTACTTGGTCTTTGTTTTAAGCAAATTTTTACTATTTCGTAATATATTATGCCAACTACATGTATAGCATTGTAATGTTGAAATGAGCACAAGCTTTACCTCCTACTAGTTAGATGTCATTTTGTATAAGGCACTATTTTGAAGTAAGGTTTTTTTCTTCTTCTTTTCATGTAACTTTTAGGACCCTTGTAAAGGTAGAGCACAAAGTTTTTATACACCCGAATGAAAGTCTTGTGCTACATAAGAGTTGGATTGTAACACTCATGTATGTCAATTTAGCACAGTGTAGCTGGTGTCGACCGGTGAGTAAAATGAAGGGTTCTTCTGTATTAATGTTGTATCTATTTTATGCCAAAATGTTATTTAATGAGGTAATATGCATTGTAATTATTGGCACTACTGCAAATATTGCTCACTGAATTATATGAATGAATGAATCAAGATCTTTGTAAAATAATGTTGAACAGAAAAGAATAGTATTGAATATTTGATAATTTATTAATTTATAAGTAATCTTTATTTGATTGAAAGATTTCACTATTCAAGTAAACATGACAAATTTACTCTCCTTGTCCTACCAAACAACACGCATCTTGACTATTGAAATACAATTAATTGTAACAGGTGAATGAAATAATTTTCAATGAGGCACTTAACAAATATGTGTACATTAAATTTCGTGGTATTACAAAGAATGGCCTATTGAATAATAGATGTTATAACAAAGATAAAATAAGTAGGTTAGAGTTTTTGAATCACTGTAAATACTTTCCTCCTTTTCAGAGTGTCACCATTATGTAAATAAACTTTCAAAAGTTAGTTATATAAAAATTGGAAGTATGTACTTGTTTTGAATAAATCTTGTCATTTAATATTTGCATCTCCTACGGTTGTTTCATTATTGGATTTGTTACCTTTCTATTTTTCTTCAATTGACGCATGACTATACACTTAATGTGTGTGTGGGTGGGCGGGCGTGTGTGCGTGTGTGTATACACGTTTACATGTACATAAAGAGCTCTGATATATTAATGTATCTGTTATAATAAGCTGATTTGTGTTGGTCCTAGCTTTTTATATTCTTATAATATAACTAGATTCCTGATATTACATGACAATTTTCTTGGTCCCTAGTACCTCTTGCGAACGATTTTCCACTGTATAAAAAAACACTTGGTATTAGGCAGGGTATAGAACTCTGTTGACAAGTTGAGGATAAACTTTATGAACTTTATCTTCTCTAATGTAGGGCATGTTTTTCAAGATGTTAGGGATTCTTCGTCAGAGGCAAACTCTACATCCTAACATTTGACCCGGCTACCGGGATCTTAAACCCAGCAAGCGCTACTATACAATGAATAAATAACTGAGGCAATTTAAAAACAATTATGTCGACACCTAAATTATTGCCCACACCATCGATTAAACGGTCACAGCCAACAAAAGTAAGCTGTGAAACTCAATGGCAACTCTTCGAGGAGCATTGTTGAAGAAAAATGTACACTTGAAAGACTGAATCAATATAAAAGCCCGAGAAAAGGAAACAGCGCCATCTAATCATCATTGATGAATAAATCGAAGAACAGTATTGCCAGGCGGAAATAATCTTTTCAGATTGGACACCACAACCGGATCCAACAGTGAACAATATTTGTTTCATAATATTTTAGTCGAAAGAATTGCCGTATGCTTATATTCGCAGTAGGATGTGAGTGGACTCGTCTGATAATCTGAAATACAATAGAAAACTCTAGACGATTTCATTTCTTTTCTATACTATGAACATTCATGTCCAACTTAAAGTGACCTCAAATGGCTTCAAACAGAAAGCTGAAATACAATTATGTGGAATAAAAAATGTACGCATACTAGACTGTAACTAAATATATGAATCAAAATACTCTTTGACGGCTAAACATGGAAGAGAGGGAGAGATATATATTTATATAGAAATGGGGGAGAGGAAATTAAATAGATGGATAGATAAATATACGTATATGCTGGGCGATGGATAAGAGTCAGAGAGAGATGAAGAGAGATGGAAAATGAAAGGAAAGTGGGATTGAGATAGAGAGAGAAAGAGAGGTAAAGAGAGAGAGAGAGAGAGCGAGATGTAGAGAAAGAAGATTGAGAAATAAACTAGAATAGATTAAAGACCACCGCACACTATCCTCTCGTCCTCCAATCCGATTTTCGATGAAATACAATGTTATAACATACGAGCAAATAAAATAGCACTTATCAAAAGGTAAGAAGGGGCCATTTATGAAAAAGGGAAGAGGTTCTTATTTTTCAAAAAATGAGGTATACACTCATCAGTATGAAAAAAATGCACTTATTAGCAAGGGAAAGGGGCACATGTCAAAGTAAAAAGGGCATTTGTGGAAGGAAAAAGGGCACTTTTCGCACCTTAAAGTAGACACTCACTATAGATGAAAAAGTGTACTCACCACGATCATTCACATTTTACATGTTCTAATGTTCATATAAAATGCGCTAGCTGTTGTAAATTCTTCCAAAATGGGATCGCATTCGGATCGTGTGGTGTGCGCTGAGCCTTAGAGACTGGTATGTGTTTTACTGATACTTCTCTTGTCTGTCCCAGTGGACTAGCTAGCTGCGCATTAAAAGACAGGGTGACGATAACAAACGAACTAGCATACTTCCGATAATTCAGGGCAAATTTCACCGGTATCAGTAAGTGGGGAATCTTTTGAAAAGAACATAATAGTAGTAATATAATAATAATAATATGTCCATTTATATACTACACCGGCTCTATAACATAAAAACCGCACGAGCCCCCATGATAAGGGGCTAAAACATTCAAAGAATTTCTTCCTACTGGATATTCACTTCACGTGGGTTGAGAGTGGTAATTGTAGATTATATTTTCTCGCCAAAGTACATTAGTGCTGCAAGGCGGAACTCAAACCGCGAGCCATTTGATCCACAGTCCGATGACGGGTATTTACCATATACATTATTCGGACCCTAAAGCGTTATCGCGCCCCTGTGGAAGATCTCCTCACAATTTATACGTGCTACATTCGACCTGTGCTTGAGTACTGTGTTCCAGTTTGGAATTCATCCATTTCATCTGAACAGGCCAATGATATCGAGAGAGTCCATAGGAGAGCCCTCCGTATCATTTTTCATGATCGATACCACAGCTATGAACATGCCCTCCAGATTTCAGGTCTGCAATCCCTCTCTGACAGAAGGGAACATCTGTGCCTTAGGTTCGCAGAATCGCTCTACATGCACTTTCGCGACTGGCTTACAGAGAGACTTTAAATGCCGAACAGAAAGATTGAGACACAGCACTCTTCCTTACTTGGTAAGGACTCTGAACGAACATTTTTTCTGATGCCAATGATTTTGTATGTCTGATATTCACTTTGCTGTAATATAAAATGTAATGCACTCCTTGTGGGGGAGTATTTGCCAGTAATTGTGCAATAGGTATTTAATCATTGAATTTATAAATCAATTTTTTCAATTATTTCATATCTAATTATGATTTAAAATGTATATTAATAGCATTGAATTTTGAAGAACGAGTAATACTTGAATATTAATGAATTCACACCGAACACTTAGTATTAAGCCAGTGCAATAAGGTTTTTTTTTTATTTTTTTATTATCAACAAATTTCAATATTCTTCGCGAATCCCGAGATTTCCAATATGTTTTTACCAATGACAAAAAATCAACCCTTCGGCATGCCATATTCGTAATATATAGTAATGGTTTTAATGATTAATTTCAATAGTATATTTTTAGAATCTTTCAGTTAAGAATTTCATGCTTATTAATTGAAATTAATGATAGTTGTCATAATAATTGTCATTTGATCACTTTTATTTGAATTTCAATGTTGATTGTCTAGACTGTTTTAATATATTATTGTATAATTGCTTTTATCATGTATATACATTGTAAACTTTTGTAACCATTGCAATTCAGTCTTTGGACTGCGAGAATGGATAATTATCAATAAAATCCTTCAATATACCACGACACCTCTACAAACCAAATTTCGTATTTTAGGGATGCATTTTTGGCAAAATATTAAAAAGATACACTGGCAGTGTTCCATGCTGATATTACGTATCATTGTTGAATTCAGAATAATAATAATAATAATAATAATAATAATAAATTTATATAGCGCAGCTTTTATACAAAATATATTCAGCTGCGCTGGTTACGAGCTCCCTTTTACTAAATTCTACAACAACAAAAAATAATAATAAAATAAAAAAATAAAAAATAAAAAAATAAAAAAAATAAAAATAAAAATAAGATCTCTCAGTTGAACAAATAAGTTTTTTAATTGGATTTGAAAACATTGAGAGATGGAGTGCTTCGTATTTCTATTGGCAAGCTATTCCATAATTTGGGGGCAGCAATAGCAAAAGCACGGTCCCCAAGAGTTACTTTAGTTTTGCCATGGGGAATCTGAAACAATAATTTATCTGTGGAACTGCGAAGGCTACGACTATGTGACTGGACTTTGAGTTGAAGTAACTCTGTGATATAGTTAGGGGCTTGACCATTCAATGATTTATAGACAATTAACAATATTTTGAATGAGATTCTTTGACGGACCGGCAACCAGTGGAGTTCTCTCAGAAGAGGTGCGATTGAAGTGAATTTCGACCGACGATAGACAAGTCTCGCACATGCATGTTGGACTCTTTGTAACTTAGCTATCATAGAATCAGTACAACCAATTTCATACTTTATTGGTCAAAATATTTGCGGATACGTCTGAGATTGTACAGAAGATAGTATGTTGATTTGCATATATTTTTAACATGTGTTTCCATGTTCAAATTAGTATCAACGTATACTCCTAAATTCCTTGCTGTAACAGAGGGTATCACATTGGAGGATCCAACTCTTACACCGTCAATGCTTATTTTTGAGATCTGTTGTGGAGTTCCTATAACCAAAATTCACTCTTACTATCGTTTAGCTTAAGATTGTTATTAAGCATCCATCTATGAATAAAATGAACACATTTTTCCAACATTGAAACACTTGCATCTTGAGTACTAGTGGATGGTCTAAAGGATAAAAATAATTGTGTGTCGTCTGCATAACAGTGACAGGAGACTTCAGGAAAAATATCCTGAGTGCTCTTGATTAGATTACTCGTGTATAACATAAAAAGCAAAGGGCCGAGCCGAGAGCCCTGTGGCACACCAAAGGGCACCTGGAAAGAGTCAGAGACGATGCCATCAATTTTAACTTGTTGATGTCGATCAGACAAATATGACTCGATCGAGCCGAGAGCAACACCGTCGATACCTCAAGATATCTTCAAAGTATCTAGTAATCTGGAATGCTCAATAGTGTCAAAGGCACTACTTAAATCAAGTAATAACAGGAGAGTGATTTTCTGTCTGTCCATTGCAATCAGAATATCACTCTTGATCCTGAGTAGTGCCGTTTCTGTACTGTGAAACTGTCTATATGCAGACTGATTGGATGGAAGGAGTGAATTACTGTTAATAAGAAACTGTAAAATCTGTTGTGTAGCTGCACCTTCTACCAATTTAGAAATATATTGTAGGTTACTTATGGGTCTAAGATTACTAAATTCAACATCAAGCCCTGGTTTTTTCAACAATGGTGAAACAAGTGCTACTTTCCATTCTTTAGGAAAGTGGCCCGTAGACAAGGAGACATTGATCATGGATGTGAACACAGGTAGTATAACATCAATATATTGCAAGAGAATCTTTGTTGGAATCGGATCAGCAGAGCAAGACTTCGTGCTGAGCTTCATCACAAGTTTCCCTACTTCCTGTTCAGATAAAAGTTTAAACTTATCAAGCTTGATACCATTAGGTACTGGAACAAGACTTGATGAATCAGTATTAATTTTATCAATCAAACCTATGCTAGTTTGAATGTCACTGTGAATGTTTAGAACCTTGTCATTAAAGAATTTTCCTAAGTCATTCACAAAAATCTTTTTATCAATGTTACATGGCATCACTGGTTGTTTGTTTGAAACATTAAGCAGAGATTTGATGACAGTGAACAAGCCCTTTGAGTCATCTTTGTTATAATAATAATAATAATAATAATATGGATATTTATATAGCGCCGGTATCCGCCAGGCTCTGACGCTCATGGCGCTGTACATACATGTATTACTATCACAAAAATATAACTAAGTCTTTATGATAAGTTCTGTGAGCAGCGTTCAAAACATACAATGCTGCATTGCGAGCTTTCTTGTACTCATTCAGATCGTGATCAGATCGTGTTCTAGACCATCGTTTCTGTGCTTTTCTTCTTTGCTTCTTTGCTGCTCTAACCTCGTCCGTGTACCATGGCACATGAGGACGGGCAACTACTCGTTTTGAAACTAAAGGAGCATGTTTATCTAAGACCTTTCCGAGTGTGATATCATACAAGGAAGCCAGATCGGAGATATTACTGGGTACATGTACATTTTGACAGAGTGTACTTTCTGCAAGATCTGTACTAAACATCCTAGTATTAATACGGGAGTATTTGCGATACGGCACAAGTTTGTCAGCCAATAATGGTTTACATGTATTGAGATGGCACATAACAGGAATATGATCAGATAAGAGGTGATCACATGGCCATAGTTGGCCAACAATTATATCATCAGACTCGCGACAAATAAGTAGGTCAAGGGTATGACCATGTGAATGAGTACTCAAATTTACAAATTGAGTACAACAAAGTGATTCGAGGAGGTCTCTAAATGACCTTGATTCAGATGAAATTACATCAACTCGAATATTAAAATCACCAGTAATTAGTAATGGACCATTGGACAAAAGGTGATCTTGAATATAATCATTGAATTGAGAAAGAAACAGTGAAACAGACACGGGATGAGATTCTGAATATGGTGGTCTGTATACATTGATCAAATGAAGACGAAACGATTTACAAGAAATATGATATTCAGCATACTCAAATGATTCCTTTTGACCAGCGGCAACTTGACGAGCATCGATGGAATCTTTGGAGAGAAGACCAGTTCCACCACCGCGGCGACCAGTCCTAGGATGGTGAAGGAAGCGATACCCAGAGGGAACAAATTCTCGTAGAACTGCAGTGTCACTCTCAGTTAACCAGGTTTCTGTTAGTGTGACTAAATCTGCATTACTTTCATAGACAAAATCATGGATAACAGTTGTTTTATTACGAACAGAGCGTACATTAATTGAACAAAGTTTAAGACGATCTGAAAGTGATGAAGTTCTAATCGATGCTTGACTTACATGTCGAAGACTATTCTTTTTCCTTCCGCCTCGATTACCCCGTCTGGTTTTCTTACGCGTCGTCTTTTGAATCCCATATGATCCAATAGTTTCACAAACATGTACTGGAAGAGGTGCAGTGAAATCTTTCCACTGACAGAGTTCAGCTGGGGTGTACTTGATGACAGCAGCAGGCCGATTGACAATACGTTTTGTAGCAAGTAGGGTGTCATCATGTTGCTTGTCTGGGCCGGGATTGGGGTGGACATCACCGGCATGAAGTAGTTCCAACTGGAAGGAGGCATTGCTGTTAACACTGTATGGGATCCTTGTTTTAAGGAAATGTTTCCTGGTGAAAGGTTGACAACCCAAAGGATGGACAATGGTCTGTCCACTGCAGTCAATGAAGTTAATAGCACTGGCATAGCAGCACAGAATGATGAATAGTCCCAGATGAAAAGGAATTTGACCAGCTGATGCCATGTAACTTACACAATCATATAGTAATAGTACAACAGATCAAATACAGCAAAATCAAGTAATTAGGAGCTCCTTCTTGGAGAGCAGCATAAGCATGTACATGCTCGTGCGCTCAACCCAATCAGAGTGAAATTAATGCAAGCATTGCTCAAGCTGTAATAAACATCAGATTGAACATATATCAACTTTCTAAACAATATTTTTACAGGCGTTTTTAATGATTTCAACGCAGACATTAAATAATACATATGGTTTTAAATGCTGTTTCCTTGAAATTGGACAAACTTGAACTCCTATGAATTATTGCATCACAAAATGCTCTCTAAAACAAAAAAAACCTCTAACAAATTGGTAAATGTTGGTATCATATTTTCCACAAGAACATAATTATTCTTCTTCCTCACGTTATGGGATCTGATGCTAGTACTTTTGTTATTAGGCCACCCTGTATAGCATATTATCGTCTATTCATTGAGCCGAGTAAAAAGTAAACAGAAACCAAATTCCTGCCATATTTCCATTGTTACAATATACATTTTTGAGGAAGCAGCTAGCATAAATCACCTCCGGATGACGGTTGAGTGCGTTAGGTTCATATTGCAACAACTGGGAATAGAGCTGCGTGCATTATTGTAGCCTGTATCGAACATTATATCATACAAGTTTCCTATGATATCGCGCTAGGTTTTTTTGTTTCGGATTAATAACATGTAGGCCTAGGCCGCCTGTACACATTCGAGATTTGACTACGCAAGGTTAAGGATATGGCACTTTAATGGGAGACTGGAAGACGGTCATGTCGAAAAGGAACGTTCTTATGCAGCTGATATGAACGATTAATAAACATATAATTAGAAGAAGGGATCTCCTTTCAGGGCAAGAATAATCCCGCGGTCCAAATGAAGTTTATAGGTTCATTAAACCATTGCCAGCCGTTATACTGGGATCAAATAATAAGCAGCACGGTATAGCCCATCTATCTATCTTCGTCCCATAGCTTGGAACCATTGGGGGTGACAATACAAATGAACCCTGAGACGCAGCTTTTCCACAACTTCATGTCTTCAGCTGTTATAAAGTTCTAGTTCGCCAATAAAAATAATAACCTATACTTCAGTTATAATAGTATATAATTACAGGTAAACACTCAGATCAGTTGAATTCTTATCATGGCTTGGAACAGGTTCCAAAGAGCAGCCCTTTCTGAGGCTAAAAATGATGATTTGACACATCTCCAAGCAGCAGCATCCAATGGTCACCTCGAGGTTGTACAGGTTCTCATTGGCCAAGGAGCAGATCTAAATAGGGCTGGTGATGACGGCAGGACACCTCTCCACGCGGCATCATCCAATGGTCACCTCAATGTTGTACAGTTTCTCATTGGCCAAAAAGCAGATCTAAATAGGGCTGGTAATTAAGGCGGCAGACCTCTCCAAGCGGCATCACTCAAAGGTCACCTCGATGTTGTACAGTTTCTCACTAGCCAAAAGGTAGATGTAAATACGGCTGATGATGATGGCAGGACACCTCTCCATGCGGCATCATTCAATGGTCACCTCGATGTTGTACAGTTTCTCATTGGCCAAGGGGCAAATCTAAATATTGCTAGTAATGGTGGTAGGACACCTCTCCATGCGGCATCATCAAATGGTCACATCGATGTTGTACAGTTTCTCATTGGCCAAGGGGCAGATCTAAATAGGGCTGGTAATGGTGGCAGGACACCTCTCCATGAGGCATCACTCAAAGGTCGCCTCGATGTTGTAAAGTTTCTCACTGGCCAAAAAGCAGATCTAAATAGGGCTGTTAATAATGGCAGCACACCTCTAGAAGCGGCATCACGCAAAAGTCACCGCGATGTTGTACAGTTTCTCATTGGCCAACAAGCAGATCTAAACAGGGCTGGTAGTAAGGGGCGTACACCTCTCCAAGTGGCATCATTCAATGGTCACCTCGATGTTGTACAGTTTCTTATTGGCCAAGGAGCAGGTCTAAATAGGACTGGTAATGGTGGCAGCACACCTCTCCATGCGGCATCATTCAGTGGTCAGTTCGAAGTTGTACAGAACTAGAATTTAATTCGTCACGAAGACGAATAAGGTGGTCTGTCTAAGTCTTATGATAGATTTGAGAATGGGAGGAGTTATATAGACATGTAAACAATGATGATCATGATGAACATGGTGAGGATCATGATAGTAAAGGTGATGATGATGATGATAATGATAATGTTATATGACGATAAAAACGATAAAGTTAATGATGATGATGAGCAAAAGCATGATCCTGACAACTGATTAAAAATATTGAGGAAATATTTAGATAGCAAATAGTCTCAGCTACAACATACTAAAATTTGGGAGAAAACTGTTGAATAATAACCGAGATACTGGTCAAAACACATTGTCATGCAGAGTCATGTTTTGAAAAAAGTGACCTCCCATAGACATAACACGCAAATATGACAAATTATGCATTGCCGCCTTTAATCGAATATTTTACTATGATGACGTCATCTGAATGATAATATAGGACAAATTTCTCATAGAAAATTATCTCAGCTACAACATATTAAAATCTGGGTGAAAATCGATCACTGATACGTGAGATAATCTCAATTAAACAAAGACAAAAATGACGTCATCAACAAAATACATTTTTTTGAGTTTAGATGCCAATATTAAGACTTTGTTTCACTTTGTACGAGTCAGGGTGGTATGAAATCATATCTCCAACTCATGCTTTTTCCAACCATGATATAAAAATTGGGGGTCAATGGACTATCTGAAGAGCTATTTCGATTTTTGAAATTGGATGTTTTTGCCCATATATGCTATGTATTACAAGAGCTCGCACGCACGGACATTATCTTAAACGGACGCTCATTCCGTTATTAATGGGCAGAAAAAGGTGAACAATGTATCAAAATGCTTGAAAGAATGTGTCAGATATGATGACGGAAAAAAATTGGCGATTTCATGTTGCCAAATGCCAGGACACGCGAAAACGCGCGCCCATGCGCGTGTGCGCATTTTTTTGCAAAATGCTTAAAATGGCCTAAAACGTATGCAAAATGAATTTGAGACGATTTGAAGCATTTTTATTTTTTGCGCGCGCGCTAACGCGCGGACGTACGCATGCGCGCGCGTTTTCTGACCTGAAACTGACCGGACGGATATTGACCCTAATCATGATAAATATAAATGAGAAATGCCTTTCCGTTATGAAGATATGATCATGAGTAAAAAGTACCAAAAAAAACACAAAATGGCGCCTGGATGACGTCATGAAGACTTGATGACCTTGAAAATGTTCCTGTCACGTCTTATGATAATGACCTATGACTGTGCCAAAATTGAACGAAATTAACTAAACTGATCGTGAGTTATCGTCGGAACAAAAAAGTGGGAACAATAATTAAAAATAAAGAATAAATAAATAAACTAGAAATTTAATTCGTCACGAAGACGAATAAGGTGGTCTGTCTTCAAGTCTTATAATAGATTATAATATTTACTATATTGAAAAAGGGAGAAGTTATATAGACATGTAAACAATGATGATGATGATCTTGATAGTAATGATTATGATGATGATGATCATGATGATGTTGATGAGGATGATTATCATCATTATGATAATGATGATCATGATCATGAGCGTGATTCTGACATCTTATCGGAAAAATGAGGGGTGATTTAGATAACATATAGTCTCAGCGACAACATACTAAAATTTAGGAGAAAAATGTTGAATAACAACCGAGATACTGGTCAAAACACATTGTCATGCAGATTCATGTTTTGAAATAAGTGACCTCCCATAGACATAACACGCAAATATGACAAATTATGCATTGCCGCCTTTAATCGAATATGTTACTATGATGACGTCATCTTAATGATAATATATGACAAATTTCTGATAGAGAATTATCTCAGCTACAACATATCAAAATCTGGGAGAAGATCGATCACCGATAAGTGAGATAATCTCAAATAAACAAAGACAAAAATGACGTCATCAACAAAATACATTTGTTTGAGTTTAGATGCCAATATGATGACTTTATTTCACTTTGTACGAAACAGGATGGTATGAAATCATATCTCCAACTCATGCTTTCTCCAACCATGATATAAAAATTGGGGGTCAATGGACTATCTGAAGAGCTATTTCGATTTTTAAAATGGCATGTTTTTGATCAAATTTGCATTATATTGCCCATAGCAGTACGCGCGGATTTTGAACTTTGACGCACGCTCACGGCCTATGAAGAGTGACTGAAATTAATGTAAATTGTCAATTACATTATGAGGAATCCAAATCATGTAAACATTTTGAATTTGACCTTTTCCGCGCGCTGTGAGCGCGCACACCGCGCGCGGGGACACTTACGGACGGAAAATTTTGAAATGCTTAAAATGACCTGATTCGTACTCTCGTTTAACTCTTTGTTTGCTTTGTTCGCCGATTTGCACGGACGTAGGCGTGCCAACTTCGCATTTTTGCACAGATGTATACGAGTCAATTAGACATTCATAATACCGCTCGCAGTGTGTAGCCACGCGTTGCGTTTACTATTGTTTACATTGTATACATCGCACACTTTCCGGTAAACTGTTTTTCTTCATAGTGTTACATTCGAAATTACCGTGTATTTAGCGGTTTTCTTTGGATTTTTTTTACTGATGTTACGATGGCACCTGCTGGAAAACGTCAACGTGTGTTTAGTGTAGAGGAGGCTCGAGATCTTGTTACTATGGAAGCATGGAGCATGGACTCTGATTCCGACGAATCGAGCAGTGACGAAGACTCTAGTGATAAAAGTGTTCCCTGAGAGTAGACTGATAGAATAAGAATGAATAAAAATTAATGAAAGAGCTAGAGATGACAGCAAGAAAGAGAGTAGACTGATAGAATAAGAATGAATAAAAAAAATGAAAGAAGGAGATAGAGATGACAGCAAGAAAGAGAGTAGACAGTGATAGAATAAGAATGAATAAAAATAATGAAAGAAAGAGATAGAGATGACAGCAAGAAAGGGAGTAGACTGATAGAATAAGAATGAATAAAAATTAATGAAAGAGCTAGAGATGACAGCAAGAAAGAGAGTAGACAGTGATAGAATAAGAATGAATAAAACTAATGAAAGAAAGATGTATCCTGTCTTGCCGTCATCTTTATATCTTTCTTTTATTATCTTTATTCATTCTTATGCTATCAGTGTTTACTCTCTTTCTTTCCGTCATCTCTATCTTATTATTATTATCATTTTCCTATCTATATGTACCCTATGTCTTGCCGTCATCTGTATATCTTTTTCTTATTATCTTTATTCATTATTATGCTATGAGTGTAATACTCTCTTTCTTGCCGTCATCTCTATCTCATTATTATTATCATTTTCCTATCTATATGTACCCTATGTCTTGCCGTCATCTCTATATCTTTCTCTTATTATCTTTATTCATTCTTATGCTATCAGTGTTTACTCTCTTTCTTTCCGTCATCTCTATCTTATTATTATTATCATTTTCCTATCTATAATTATGTACCCTATGTCTTGCCGTCATCTCTATATCTTTCTCTTATTATCTTTATTCATTCTTATGCTATCAGTGTTTACTCTCTTTCTTGCCGTCATCTCTATCTTATTATTATTATCATTTTCCTATCTATATGTACCCTATGTCTTGCCGTCATCTGTATATCTTTCTCTTATTATCTTTATTCATTCTTATGCTATCAGTGTTTACTCTCTTTCTTGCCGTCATCTCTATCTTATTATTATTATTATTTTCCTATCAATATGTATCCTATGTCTTGCCGTCATCTCTATATATTTCTCTTATTATCTTTATTCATTCTTGTGCTATCAGTGTTTACTCTCTTTCTTTCCGTCATCTCTATCTTTTTATTATTATCATTTTCCTATCTATATGTACCCTATGTCTTGCCGTCATCTCTATATCTTTCTCTTATTATCTTTATTCATTCTTATGCTATCAGTGTTTACTCTCTTTCTTTCCGTCATCTCTATCTTATTATTATTATCATTTTCCTATCTATATGTACCCTATGTCTTGCCGTCATCTCTATATCTTTCTCTTATTATCTTTATTCATTCTTATGCTATCAGTGTTTACTCTCTTTCTTTCCGTCATCTCTATCTCATTATTATTGTTATTTTCGTATCAATATGTATCCTGTCTTGCCGTCATCTTTATCTCTTTCTCTTATAATCTTTATTCACAGTAAAGTCCTTTCATTTCATATCACTATTTCTCTCTCATAATGTCTCTCACGTCCGTTCTCCATATTTTATTCATTGCATACTCCACTCGTCAATCATTTCTGATAATAAGCTCTCTCACAATAAAGTAAATGGAAAACAATGCAATATAGTTTATATTTTAAGATTGATTCATTCTTTCTTTGTATATCTATGGCTGTGATAAATGTACTTGAAATCAATTTTATTGAGGGGTAAAGAAGGTGAGAGAACAGATGCGGTGAACATTCATAATGAGACATTTCAATAAGATGCTGATTATGTCATGTATATCACATATAATATATTATGCCTATACCATTTTTACATGCTCATACCAGTGGGCAAAATCAATAACATTCTCTTATTTCTTATTGACTTATCATGGCACAACAAAGAAAAACATCCCCACGACGTCCCTTTTCATGCCCCGCTAAACCGGACATTGACAATAACCTGGGGTAATAGGGATTTCAATGGGCAGATTAGCCCATTGTCAAGGGTGGCTGAGCGGGGTACTTTCAAGTCTCTCCCTATTGAACTTCTTTTCTTCAACAACCTAAATACTAACCTTCTGAATTGTTAGAATACTTGAGCAAGGTATGTAAAGAAAGGTAAGAAGTCCACCTTTCTAATAGATTCGATTTGAAGATGTCTTATCATTGCTAAATAAGAAATTCTAGAGGGATAAAAAACTGCCGTAAATAAGAAAAATTAAACATTATATAATTATGATTATTATAAAAATGATAATTCAAAATATAACAAATGACGGTTCATCGAAAAGCACGTTTTCCGGTCTACAACTTTGCTGCACAATATTTTTCATCATGATCATCCAGTGAAGAGTTATAGCCTCTTGATTCAGCAGAGTCAATAAAGATTCCCTCGAAATGTGTGACCCTAAAAGAATGTGGCACAGGGGGGTTTTTTAAGTGGCGCATAAAGAGTTAATAGTTTAGTGATTTTGAGCAATTTTAAATTTTGACGCGCACATACGCGCGCGTCATGACCTTTATGTGACCTTTGATGACATGACCTGTTGACCCTTGACCTAAAGTATATGTGACATGAATATGAATGACCTTTGCTGATGCATCATGAAGATATGATGGATAACGTGATTTCACAAAATGGCGCCTGGATGACGTCACGATCACCTAATGACCTTAAAAATGTTCCTGTTACGTCTCATGATAATGGCCTATGACTGTGCCAAAATTGAATCAAATTGACTAAACCAAACTTGAGTTATCCTAGGAACAAAAAACGGGAAGAAATAAAAATAAATAATAATAATAATAATAATAATAAATAAAGAAAATTCTGACGAAATCAATAGGTGGTCTGTCGTTGACAGACCACCTAATAAATAAAGAAGAAAGAAAATTCTGACGAAAACAATAGGTGATCTGTCGTTGACAGACCACCTAATTATTTACATGATCACATTCATGTTTTATTCATTCTATTTCTAATGCTTTCTCACTGTTCTCAAAACACATATGGAAAAAATGCAGAAATAAAATCGAAAAATCACTATCATTTGTGTTGTGCATAGTTTTATCTAGCTTGATGTCTCATGACAATTTGTAGGGAAAAGCAATCATAGCAACAATTGCTGAATTTCAGCAACAATTATGCACCATTGCTGCTCTTCAATATGACTATGATATGCAGTACGAAATTAATCTGTCATGACTCATGATAAATTCGTTTAACAATTGATTCTACCTGATTGATTCCACTGTTCGCAGGATTTAGTAGAGAGAGAGAGAGGTAGTACTGATCATTCTCACGATTAACGATGATGTTTTATTTTCATTTGTTCATTGTCTCTACAATTCTATTTACCTTTTTATGTTAGGCTTCCTGGGAGAAGTTTCATTTGTTGTAAAGGATTGTTTGGCGTGCACCCAGTAGGTCCTTCTGAATCCGAGGTTGCTTTTCTTCTTTTGAATGGATTTCAACAACATCAAGCACGCGATCTTAATCTTTAGAAATCGGATCGCAGTAGGATCGGGTAATGTGCGTTGTGCTTTAGAGACTGATATGTGTTTCATTGGTAATTCTCTTGTCTGTCCCAGTCGACTGGCTGCCCCTAAAAGGACAGGGTGACATTAAAAAAAAACGGACAAACAAACTTTCGATAATTCAGGACAATCTTTACCGGTATCTGTAAAAAAAAAAGTTGTAAGAATGTAATAATATATATTTGTGTCCTTTTGTATACCCTAGCTGTATGATATGTAGCCGCATAGGTCCCCATGATAATGTGCTGAAACATTCAATGAATTTCTTCCCACTGGGTAACCATTTACTTCACCTGGGTGGGGAGTGGCAACCGTAGATTATAATGACTCGCCAAAGCACATTAGTGCCGCGCGACGGAACTCGAACTATAGATCAAGACACATCTACAAGACACGTCGTATTTTAGGGGTGCATTTTTCTGCCACAATGTTAAAAACATCCATTGGTAGTGCTTCTTGCGAAAATTGCGTATCATTGATGAGTTTTGAAACGGTTTTATCTTTGATCGAGCCTTGGTCAAGCTCTAATAAACATCAGATTGAACACAAAATAACTTTCCAAAATATTTTTAAAGCGTTTTTAATGATTTAAACACAGACATAACATCATGCTAATGGTTTAAAATGGTGTGTCATTGATACTGGAGAAATTTGATCTCCTATGAATTATTGCATTGATCACAAAATGTTCCCTAAAACAAACCCCCACCCCTATCGAATTTGTAGATTTTGATATCATATTTTTCACGATAAAATGTCTTCCTTCCTCACCTTATGGGAATATGCATGTACGTTTTTATTGGGTCACCCTGTAAAGGCTAGCCTTTTGTCGACTATCTATTGAGCGGAGTAAAAAAAGGAAACAAGAACTAAATTTAGGTCATATTTATATTTCTACAATATATGTTTTTTGAGGAGGCAACTAGCATAATTCACACGCGAAAGACGGTTGAGTGCGTTAGGGCCATGATACAGCTACTGGAATAGAGCAGCGTCCATTGTAGCCTGTACTAAACGTTATGTCATACAAGTTTCGTGAGATAGTGCTGTTTTTTGTATTTCGGAAAAATAACATTGCCATATCTGTAGGTATAGCCCGCTTATACACATTCGAAAGGAGGTGATGGATAAGTGACATTAACAGGAGAATGTAGGACCGTCGTGTTTATTCGGAAATGGAACGTACCGATGCAGCTGATATGAACGATTAATAGACTGTATAATGAGAAGAAGTGATCTCCTTTGTGGGCAAGAATAATTACGCCATCTAAATGAAGTTTGCAGGCGCATTAAACGAATGCAAGTCGTAATAATCCGAGCAGATAACAAGCGGCACGGTATAGTCTATCTATCTATCTTCGTCCCATTGCTTGGAGTCGTTAGAGGCGACGCTAACTTCATGTCTTCATCGGCTGTAATACAGTTCTAGTTGGCAGATCAAATAGCCTATAGTTTAGTTATAATACCCTAAATATTGCAGGCAGATACTCAGATCAGTTGGATTCTTATCATGGATGGGGACAAGATTCAAAGAGCAGATCTTTCTAGGGCTGAAAATGATGATTGGACACCTCTCCATGCAGCAGCATCCAATGGTCGCCTCGAGGATGTACAGGTTATTATTGACCGAGGAGCAGATCTGAATAGGGCGGATAAGGATGGCTGGACACCTCTCTACACGGCATCTTTGTATGGTCACCTCGATGTTGTACAGTTTCTTATTGGTCAAGGAGCGGATCTAAAAACGGCGAATGAAGATGGCATGACACCTCTTCACGCGGCATCACTCAAAGGTCACCTCAATGTTGTACAGTTTCTCATTCGGCAAGGAGCAGATTTAAATAGGGCAGATAGGGATGGCTGGACACCTCTCTATGCAGCATCATTCAATGGTCAACTCGATATTGTAAAGTTTCTCATAGGCCAAGGAGCAGATCTTAAAAATGCAGATAAAGATGGCAGGACACCTCTCTACATGGCATCATTCAAGGGTCAACTCAGTGTTGTACAGTTTCTCATTGGCCAACAAGTTGATCTTAATAGGGCTGGTATTGGTGGGCGCACACTTCTACACGCGGCATCTTTAAATGGTCATCTCGATGTTGTAGAGTTTCTCATTGGCCAAGGAGCAGATATAAATAGGGCTGGTAATGATGGCAGGACACCTATCTACGCGGCATCATTCAACGGTCACCTCGATGTTGTACAGTTTCTCATTTGCCAAGGAGCAGATCTAAATATGGCTGGTAATGATGGCAGGACATCTCTCTACGCGGCATCATTCAAAGGTCACCTTAAAGTTGTACAGTTTCTCGTTGGCCAACACGCAGATCTAAATAGGGCTTGTATTGGCGGGCGCACACCTCTCCAAGCGGCATCACTCAAAGGTCACCTCGATGTTGTACAGTTTCTTATTAGCCACGGAGCAGATCTAAATAGTGTGGATAAAGATGGCTTTACACCTCTCCAATGGGCATCATTCAATAATCACCTCGATGTTGTACAGTTTCTCATTTGCCAAAAAACAGATCTAAATAGGACTGGTAACGATGACAGCACACCTCTAGAAGCGGCATCACTCAAAGGTCATCTCGATGTTGTACAATTTCTCATTGGCCAAGGAGCAGATTTAAATAGTGTGGATAGAGATGGCTTGCCATCTCTCCAAGCGGCATCACTCAAAGGTCGCCTCGATGTTGTACAGTTTCTCATCGGCCACGGAGAAGATCTAAATAGTGTGGATAAAGATGGCTTGACACCTCTCCATTGGGCATCATTCAATGGTCACCTCGATGTTGTACAGTTTCTCATTGGCCAAGGAGCAGATCTAAATAGAGTTGGTCGAGATGGCAGCACACCTCTAGAAGTGGCATCATCCAATGGTCACCTCGATGTTGTACAGTTTCTCATTGGCCAAGGAGCAGATTTAAAAACGGCGGATAAAGATGGCAGGTCACCTCTCTTCGCGGCATCATTCAATGGTCACCTTGATGTTTTACAGTTTCTCATTGGCAAAAAAGCAGATCTAAGTAGGACTGGTAATGATGGCAGCACACTTCTAGAAGCGGCATCACTCAAAGGTCACCTCGATGTTGTACAGTTTCTCATTGGCAAAAAAACAGATCTAAATAGGGCTGGTATTGGTGGGCGCACGCCTCTCCAAGCGGCATCATTAAATGGCCACCTTGATGTTGTACAGTTTCTTATTGGCCAAGGAGCAGATCTGAATAGGGTTGGTCGAGATGGCAACACACCTCTAGAAGTGGCATCAATCAAAGGTCACGTCGATGTTGTACAGGTTCTAATTGGCCAAAAAGCAGATCTAAATAGGACTGGTAACGATGGCAGCACACCTCTAGAAGCGGCATCACTCAAAGGTCATCTCGATGTTGTACAATTTCTCATTGGCCAAGGAGCAGATCTAAATAGGGCTGGTATTGGTGGGCGCACACCTCTCCAAGCGGCATCATTTAAGGGTCACCTCAATGTTGTACAATTTCTTATTGGCCAAGGAGCAGATCTAAATAGGGTTGGTCGGGATGGCAGCACACCTCTAGAAGTGGCATCACTCAAAGGTCACCTCGATGTTGTTAAGTTTCTCATTGGCCAAAAAGCAGATCTAAATATGGCTGGTATTGGAGGTCACACACCTCTCCAATGGGCATCATTCAATGGTCACCTTGATGTTGTACAGTTTCTCATTTGCCAAGGAGCAGATCTAAATAGGGCTGGTAAAGATGGCAGCACACCTCTGGAAGTGGCATCACTCAAAGGTCATCTCGAGGTTGCACAGGTTCTCATTGGCCATGGAGCAGATCTGAATAGGGCTGGTTTTGATGGGCGCACACCTCTCCATGCGGCATCATTCAATGGTCACCTCGACGTTGTACAGTTTCTCATTGGCCAAGGAGCAGATCTAAATACGACTGGTAATTGTGGCAGGACACCTATCCAAGCGGCATCATTCAATGGTCACCAGGATGTGGTACAGTTTCTCACTGACCGAGAAGCAAATCTAAATAGGGCTGATATTGGTTGGAGGCACACACCTCTCCACGCGCAGTTAATTGATAAAGGTAAGTTCAATTGGTAAGATTGATTGTAAGATTGATTGACTCTATCGACCCCCTCTCGGGGTATGTTAGTACAAACATATTTAATCATAGTATCAATATAGCAACAGTATAACAATGATAAACATGTGGCAATATGAACAATGATTTTTTTTGGTGTGCACCTCCATAGGGGAAGCCTCTCTCATTAAGGCTCTGTGTTTTTGCTTTAATTTCACTTTAAAGATTGCTTGATTTTGTTATTTGTTGCTGCTAAGTGAGTTTGTATTGGTCAAGGATCAGCTTAGTCAACTTACCAGGAGTAATTTGGTTTGAATGTTGAGTATCTTATGTTTTCATTTTTGTACTTGGTTTCTGTATTCCCTGAACTCTGATGTTCTGCCATTTGCATTCACTTTACTGTACATTTTCTGGCATATCTTGTTGTACACTTCATTGAGTCTGTGATCTTTGTATTCTAGCTGAATGAACTGTTGTGCACACATACTCCTTTTTTGTAATCATCTTAAGGTATTTTCCTGTTACAATGGAGGGTGTTAGACTTTTGAAAGTGCTCTTGTGTGTTACACTTGTTACAGAGCTCACAGTGATTCTGACCTGTCTTTTGTTGTAAGGAAATGGTGGGTGAATCCACACATTCCTGTTAAAAGCAGTTTGAAGTTCTGTAGTAGACCAATATTGTATTATAGTAATACTACAGCAAGTTTTCAATTGAGTACTTTACTTTTTTGCGATATTGAGCCTAACCCAGGACCACAGAATCTCGATGGTCATAACTTTGGTCATGATCATGTTCATACATCTCAATATACTGATTATGCACCGTCAAGTCGTATTTGCTATGATTTAAATGCTCTATATCAGTTGAAGAGACAGCCTTACCAGCTGCTATCTCAGCCTGTGTGGACCAGGGTTTGTGAGCTTGGTATCGGTCGCCGATGTCAAACTTATCGCGGACGTAAGCCACGTAATCGTAGGGTCCCAAGGTCACAATACTTTGCACCTATTTCTGTGCCATCCAGGCGCGGATCCAGGATTTCTTAGGGGTGGGGGCCCAAATTTGAAATCAATTTGAAATGTAGTGTGCTGAAATATGAAAATCATGCCGGCCAATATTTTGCTCAGTGGGGGGGGAGGAGGGGTGGGGGGGGGGGGGGTAGTGAGCACTAATTTTTTTTGTTTTGGTCCTCGAGAATTTGAAAAATTGCATCCCCCCGCCAGGGGGAGGGGGGCCATCTCCAAAAAAAAGCTAAAATTAACGTTAAAAAAAGGGGGAGGGGCAGGCCTCCCCCTTGGATCCGCCACTGGTGCCATCCACTGGTCTCCAACTTGGCCTATGGAATGCACGATCCTTGACCAATAAAACACATGCAGTTACCGATTTAGTTTTAGACAATAACCTTGATATATTAGTCATAACTGGGTCATGGCTATCTGGGAATAGTAACAGGGATGGTCACACTTTGGCTGATTTAAAGTTATGCTTGCTTAACTATGATTTTATTCACTGACGCCGTAAATCTTCTCGGAGTGGTAGATCCACAGCTCGTTGTACTGTAAATTCCAATGATGATTTTTCTTCCTTTGAATCACTTGATTTTATAATCAAACTTACCCCATCCTCTGCTGCTAGAATGTACTGTATTTATCGTCCTCCCTCCATAAGTAACAATAGCGAGTTTTCGCTCAGCAACGGACAGACCTTCTACGACACAGAGCACCCAGGTTTACGGCCGTCGCACACATACAGGCCGCCCTTGATACAATACGCGGTTTCGCTTTTCGGTGAATGCGTACGTATAGTACAGAGGTATTGCATTTGCAATTCCATTTGGCAATTTTCGTAATGTAACCAAATTTAATGCATACGTCTTTGTGAAGTGCCTCGTTACAAACTATTTCAGTCACCTGATAAGAATAATAGTATTTCAATAGACAGAATCCAAACTGCATACATTATATAGTTGTTGCCAGTTCGAAACACATTAGGGGTATTTCGCAAGCTCATTGCGGACAGAGAATGTGCGGTTCGTGTGCAAAATCGTGAAGCTATTATAGTAACAGCAGGGTTACCGCTGAGGTACTGAAATCCGGAACGGGTTTTGGCCAAATCTACGGGCGTTCTCAATAACGCCCCAAGTGAATAAACAGCAAATCAGCGAGCTTGTACCAAAGCTGGTGATGGGAATTTCGTCGTTTAATAACGAAGGATGACGATTTTCAACGCGCAGGGGCGGATCTAGCTCTTTTTGCTACGGGGGGGGGGGGGGGTATACGGGGGTGGGGGGGGGGGGGCAGTGAGCACTAATTTTTGTTTTTCATTTGAACAAAGTGCCAACCAATATTTCGGGAGGGGGGGGGGGGGGTAGAAAGCACCTTGACCAGCCGAAGGGTGGATTTAAACCACCTACCCCCCCCCCCCCCACCCAGATCCGCTCCTGACGCGAACGGCTCTTCGGTGAGTTTTTGTTTTCTTCCGATTCTTGTTTCTCAACCATAACAAAGAAGATAAACATGTGATAATATGAACAAATATATATATTTACAAATCAAGGCGAACTGGGCAATTCACCCTCCTACCGCTACAAGTTTGCCTAACAACATTGCTTACTTGTGAGCTATCATTTACAGTATTACCATCTACACTTGGCTCTTTTAATTATCCTAACAAATTTTGCTAATTTCTTTAGCTGGCAAGCATGAACTGTATTAAAAACCTTATCCATTTGCAATACACTTGATCTAGAGCTACTACTACACAAGTTATTTAATATATACATTTTTCTCTCATTTTGAAAGAATGGACATATACAAATATAATGAAATTCATCACCAATATCGGTTGATGTATAAAGTGGGCATTGCAAATCATGTACTACTACATTTGCATCAAATCTGCGTTTATTAAAGGTACTATGTCCCATTTGCAAGCCAAAAAATGAAAAAGTTAAATTCCAACTGCATTTGTAAGATAATACTAAATTAGAACTTCCCTACAAAAGGTTAGGCTTGAAAATGTCTTCAAGTGGGAAAATAACGACTATTAGTTGTCAAATCGACTTTAGGGCTATAGAGCCCAAAAGTAATAGTCTTGATTTTCAGACAATTGTACCGAATGGTAATACGTTTTATGCTGCGCAAAGATTTAATCAGTTTAATCTTGGCCATCACAAGAAGTGGGTTATTGATGTAGACAAATGCTCATGTACCCTTTGCAACTCTTTTCATGTATGTTATTACCAAAGAAGAAAAAAAGCCAGTCAGTCACTCAATAGTGTCTGACAGTGAAGTCTAGCAAGTAAACGGGTTTCCTTGCATAATTTGAATATGAGGACACTGCTAACGTTTAAATTTCACAGATAATAC
The DNA here is from genome assembly GCF_000002235.5 of Strongylocentrotus purpuratus. Classification (NCBI taxonomy): domain Eukaryota; kingdom Metazoa; phylum Echinodermata; class Echinoidea; order Camarodonta; family Strongylocentrotidae; genus Strongylocentrotus; species Strongylocentrotus purpuratus. Next base: position 7,288,927 of record NW_022145606.1, on the reverse strand, counting down.
ATACATGACATATTCATAATTCCTGCAAAGTTCTACAGCATTTCAGGTTGGCTGCAAAAGGGACATAGTACCTTTAACAGGTAATTTATGTGTTTTACATCTAAATTTACTTAAAGTTATTGCTCCTTATGACATAATATCTGCAGGTACATTTCATAAACGTATTCTTAAATATCCTTGAGTTCGTGCAAATACGATTTGACCACGTAGCTGCATCCATTCCTGAATAGACATGTCAGAAAGCCTGATTTTCCCAGTATTCAATATCCAGGCAGCGCTATATCCTTCTCATTGAGCTCGCCAGACGTTCCCAAGTCCTGTATAATCAAAACTGTCTGCAAAAAACTCATTCCATTTTGACTTTATATTAATTAAAGTTTGGTATGTCGTACGTCCCGGGTAATGTACTGTACAGGGGCGGCGATTTCTTTTCATGACCGGGGGTAATCTGTTTTCCGTTGGTATCACGGTAATACCAACGGAATACAGATTTCCTCAATATTAACTTGTACATGTTTAAGGATATTTGCGAGGATGGTAGTGACCGAGCGAGAAGATTTTTGCATTTGTATAAGTCTAATCGCTGCACTCTTGGGCTCTCTATAGCTAAAAAGAATGTTGCAGTCTTTAGTTATTATTTGCTTTACATTTTTGGGGAGCAATTTTTCAACTTTCCGAGAGGGGGTGATCCCCCTAGAATGAATGAGGGGGGGGGGGGACTTGCCCTCCCCCTCCCGTTTCCCGGGATCGCCGCCTCTGTTACAATTGTAAATTTATCTGCCATTCCCTATTTCTAATTAATTATTATCATTATTCTTTTAAGAAAATATTTAAATCAGATGTTGATATTGGAGATTTAAGGGGAGATGACTATAAGTCACTGATAGATTAAAGTCAAATACCAACCTTCTTTGTTAAAGGGATAGGTCAGTTTTGTTGCAGAGGGCGCTTCACAAAATAAAGTGTCAAATTTGAAAGAATATACCATTTAAATGACAAAATCATCTTTGTTTGATCAAAATCGGTTCAGAGACAGCTGAAATATTCATAAATATAACCATTTCTAATATTTGCGGTGCCCCACAAATATTCGGTTATTTTGTCACAGCCGTCGAAAAACGAGCCAATGCCAGCCAATGCCAATATCGGCTTTTTGTTGGCCTTTTCGTGCTGGTTATAATACGCACAACCAGCCGGCCCGTGTATTGTTATGATTAATTATGAATAATTAACGGTTACCATATTTTTTGGGAAAGTGGAGCTGAATTGATCGTATTAAATCTAAATTTACACATTTAGGGGTCTAAAATTACCTTCGGAGCAATTTTAGGTTCTAAAAGGGCACTAGAAATGTCATAAATAAGAATGTAAAAGCAATAACTATGTACATTGAAGGCATTTGCGGTCTTAAACATTACTTTAAAGAATATCATAGTCCTATATAGGCCGTTATTTTTTAATGATTAATGTATTATATTGCAATTAATGAAACCCGTCGAAATCCACGGACAGCTAGAGCAGATGAGAAATACATTTTGAAATATGAAACATGTCAGCTTCATACAGATAAAAGAGAGAGGAGTGAAGGAGGGACTGCATGGGGGACCACGAGGACCACATACCATACACAACATTGTATGCTTGACAATGTGCTTCAGAAAGTACATAAACTTTGAAAATTACGATCCCAGGGTCCGTAGGGATATTACGATCTTTCATGTAATCATTATATTGTAATGTGTTACCTTAGTAGTAGTAGACTTTATTGGATAACTTGTTTAGCACAAGGCTAATCTGCCACAAGGTCCATTGCATATAAATAAAAAGCAAGTTGAATATACAACAGTTTAACACATACAATAGCATTAAACAATACATATGAAAATAGTTTACAACATACTGAAATGAATTATACATTGATTGATTACAATGAGATACATAATTGACATTTAGCTGATAAGAAATACATGCATATGATAGGAAAATTATAAAATATTTATTCATTTATTAATTGAGGAAATAGGATAACAAAATTATAACATATTTTTCAAAAAAAACGAAAAAACAGCGACAAAAAAACTGTGTAAATTATAAAACACAAAAGTATATAATACAATAAGATGATAGGATTTATATAATAAAGATTCTGTTATTCGAAAAATATTAAATCAGAAGGCAATAACGAAATCACATATATACCTTAACGTACTATACACGTTAAATATTGACTGAATTGGGCAATTGGGCAACCACATATATATAAGTTACTTATTTATTTTATCAGTCAGACACAACTTCGGCAAACCGAAAACAAGCAATATCTTCGAAAACAGCGATTTACGTACGAGCAGTGAATACAGAGCCCTCTTATTTTAGTGTAAGGCAGTGTGTACAAAAGGCATGGGTAAAATCAACCTGTTGATATATGTTTTCAAAATTGATTTGGTTGTTTCTTTGTGTGCCCTCTTGTCATCACAACCAACTGCAAAGTATGATGCTTAAGCAGCATCTTGGACCATGTAGACTGTAGAGAGAGAAACAAATATTAAAAGCATTCCTGATAATGTAATCACAATGTAGGGGTATATACCAATTTCTAAAAATGGTACATTGTCGCTTTGATATTTCCCTTTGTAGGTGCCACTTTTTCCAGAAAGGGCCCCTTTTTTGTTAACCCCTCCCCTCCCTACTTTTGAAAAACGCTCTGCCGCCGCCTCTGTGCACATTTGTTTACAGTGAGTGAACAGATGAGATGAATAAACTGCCGTTTCTGCTGTATATTCTGTGCTATATAACACCTGATTTGGTTGTTTCTTTGTAGATCCAGCCGTTGGTTCAAAACAGGAAAGCGGGGGTGTCGAAAAACAGGTGGATAGCGAAGCAAACGTACACACCTCAAAACTGGAACAGCTTAACTTAGACTCTGCATCTTCTGAACAGGTCGTAGAAGATGTTATTCACGATTCCATGGGGGCATCCGACCAGCAGGCAGGCTTGATACGCATCGAGAAGTATGGCATTGAAGTCCAGTTTCATCCAAGTGAGATTTGGGGCGTTGAAGACATCCAGGCAGTACCTGAAGTTCCAGCTGAACTGGCAGACTTGTTAACGGAGGACCAAGCAATCATTTGCGTTGGTCTTAAGGCGTCACCGTCTGATGCGAAGTTTAAATATCCAGTAAAAGTGACGATGCCCCATTCAGCAATTTTCACAAGTCCTGATACTGCATCCATTGGGACGTACCATCGAAAAACCAGTAAGAATATAACTAAATTAATAATAACCAAGTTTTGTAATTTCTGTAGTATGTGAAAAATTGACTCGTCCTGCATGTTATGTTTCTAGAGAATGTCACATATACAAATTTACATCTAAAAGTATTTAACAAAGGCCCTTCTTTAACCACCTTTCATTGTTAAGTTATAAAAAACAAACAAAATCATTAAATTAACAAGGGGAATGATTAATTTAGATGTGAAATGCAAATCTTTGTTAATACGCATTATCATCGTTCAATTACCCATCGCAACATTGAGCGATATATTTATGCGTACTTCATTAGCATAAATATAATACACTATTTAAAATTGTCGGGTCAGTTTGGGGTTGACCCCAAATGCAACGAAGAGTTTTTAGTATGAATGGCAGCTTCCAACCTTCAAACCTAAATGTAAAGACACTGAAATAACATCTGTAAGATAGATGTATTATTATTTAAAGTTTTTTTAACGTAATTGCTGCCATCTCAGACGCCATTCTTTTTCCCATAAATGTACCTACTATAAAGCAATACTAAGTTTATGATTCTTTTGTTTTGTTTGTAATATATAGGGTTGATAAAAAAGAACGCAAAACCTAAGGGCTGCAATTTCAGCGTCAAGTTGACAAAATGTCATTTGTTTTTGAAAATTGGGTAGATCATTCTATCCCAAACAAAATGACAACAATCCAAGATCATAAATTTCGATAAAGGGGTTTGTTTTTAACTCTTTTTGTGAGATACCGTCTTGAGCGAATTTCTCATTGCTTCAAACATGACTACGTTTTTTTTTCTTTTAAAGAGGTATACATTGGGGTAATCTGTCGTATAATCGTTGGTTAACAAAAATGGGTTACTCACCCTCCCCGTCGCCTCTGCGCTCTCTGAAATTTGTATTTGTATTTACTTTGCTTTGTTTTCGATTTTGCAAACAAGAACAAATTGCGATAACGCATGTCTTTTGTTTTCAATTTAAAGGCTCCGACAGTTTTTCGTTGATTGCTGCTGCCAATGGTGACCCTCGATGTGATGTTAGAGAGCGAGACCTTGACCTCTATATCTCTCACTTCTCTGAATGGTGGATTGTTTCCTTCATCACAAAGGTATTCGTGGGCAAGCGTGTCATCTGTACGCCTTTCGTACCCGAACCGAGCCCTATGAGCACTAAGCATCTGTTGAGGCTCTGCATTAGAGACAGTAACCAAGGGAAAGCGGAGGTATGAACGGGAAGTGGTATTGTGACAGAATGGCAGGAATTCACAAAGGAGGTTTGTCGACAAACCTAGGTTTATGTGCATCATATAACGCGTTTCGATGCGTTTTTACAAACCTTGGTCTGTAAAACGCGTCGAAACGCGTCATATGACGCACATAAACCTAGGTTTGTCGACAAACCTCCTTTGTGAATTCGGGCCAGTTTATTTAAAGACTAGTAAAGTACTTATGTAATATTAGCTTGTCGTCCAGGTTACTGGTTCGGAACAACAGAGCCTGCATATGAGGTTCACCGCAAAATGACTAGCAACGTGGGCTGGAGCAGGGCAAATAGACCATTTTCATATTGTAATGGAGTGTTATGCGCACACTTTAAGTGATTGAATTCACCTGTTAGGAATGATTTAGTTCAAATTCAGAATATAAATGTCATACATTACTTGATGAAAGGACAAACATCGAAGCTTTTCCTGTCTTGTCCTACAATACGGAACGTTTGCAATAGTCAATTTTGCATCGATACAAATCTCATTCACCTGATAAGAATAATAGTGTTTCAATAGACATAATACAAACTGCATAAATTAGTTGTTGCCAGGTTGGACAAACATGATGGCTTGCGATACCTAGCAACACTTCATATGTGCAGTTTGCATTCTGACTATTGAAATACTATTATTCTTAACGGGTGAATGAAATAATTTGTATTTAGGAACTTTAGGAACTGTTTTATTGCACCACCCCCCCCCCTCCATCTTCTTGTTTTTCTTTCTGGTCCCCATGGAAGACGAGCTGCTCTACAGTGCAGCTGAAAATGGGCTACCCAGTCGTTTGTTTTCTCTGTCTTCTTGTTTATTTCATTTCATTTTTTTTGGTGCTCTTTTCCAAATATAATAACTGAATGATAAAGAACATATAAACGAATAATACGAAATTCACAAATAATACAAATTTCATGTCAAAACGTTTAGTTTACATATGTTCATATAGTAACAAAACTTAACATTTCTATAACATATTATTATATATTTCAAGTGTTATCCAAACTATCTGTTGAAAAAAAGCAGGAGATCGCAATCAAAAGCGATGGTTGACTAGGATGACGGCCTCAAAAACAAATCTTAAGGTAAAACTCAAAATGAAAAATGAAGTGTTTAAACGTTATCCTTCTTCCGTTCTCAATGTTGCCTTTTTAAATTTTGTTTTCAATTTAATGCCATGTAATTTTCTTGCTTATGTCAAGTGTAAGCTGTATATTATGTATAAGTTTGGGCTAACTTCTTTTCATTGTACATATATATTCTTTTTATATCATACAAAAATCAGCCTGAACCAGGATACATGACACCGATAAAGGGAGAAGAGTATTTTGTGGCATGGCGTTCTGGTGATCTTAAAGTAACCTGTCAGGTAGACGACAAGGAAATATACACCAAGGCAAGTTAATATAAATGCTTTAGTTACAACGACAAACCAACTCATAATTCACTGATCGATTTGTTGGCTATTCAGAGCAATGTATTTGTTTGGTTGGTGCGATGTCGGTCTGTATGATAGTTCCACAGCGTATTGAGAGACATAGTTGTGACACGCGGACACGTACGCGATCAAATGTTAAATCATGGAGCTGTAACTAGTTCCCTCCCACACACAATCTCTATATAGAAGGGAACTTATTTGGAGCACACCCACCTCTCTCAATACTGTGATGGGGGTATACTTGAGAGGGAAAACAAGTAGTTATGCCATTTTTCTAACCGTAACAGTTGAATGAAAAATTTACATTACAATTAAAGTTACTCGATTATATTATATGAATGTTTATGTATTCTGTCAAATATATGCAACATTTCATACTAAAGGTGTATTAATTTGATATCGCGTACCAATAGAATAATGATAATAATAATATTTTTTATTTAGCATCGCTCGACGATAGTGTGTGTGCGTGTTTTGTTGGGACGAGAGATGTGTGTGTGGGTGTGTGTGTGTGTGTGTGCGTGCGTTTGATTACTCCATCATTTTAGCAGGGGATCAAAAACACTTGATGTATATAGGATGATACCTACGGGGTCTAATGGAGACACATGTAACACCTTTAAACTGTAGCCTTGCAGAGGAAAAAATAATCTTATATTAGGCAAATCGTTAGGACATAAAATCTAATTAAATGACATGATGGGTACATTTAATGTGTATCTAAAATCGTTATTCTATGTCTTTCTTAACAGACACAACAGGAAATTCTGTTTCATAAATCAGTTGAGGTCAATGTACGGTTCATCGTTAACACTCCAGCCGCTGACCAATCTAAAGTCTTCGTTCAGTTCATCTTGGAACAAAGCGCAAAGATGGAAATTATTTGTCCGATGAATCTGTCAGGTAAGTGTTGATCGCTTAAAAACATTTAAATGTAGGCCCCTAGCTTAGCTTTCAGCTTTATAACGAAGAAAGGAAGAAGGAGAAGTAAGAAGAAGAACAACAACATTTAGTAGTATACATGTTAATCTCATAACCTGTTTCAAACGTTTAAACGACAGGAATTAGGTTTCGAAAAAAAAAATACAAGAAATTTTAAAATGTTAACAAATTATAAAATCGTCCCCAGAAAATGTGTCAGAAAAATATTACAGTTGGAAATACCAATGGAATTCAGTATTTGATTGAAAATATATTTAGGAAAAAGGAATCACCAACGTGAAACAGTGATTCGTTTTTTTTCTTCATTTCTTACTATAGGAGACCAGGTGACACCAAGGGCAAAAGGAACTCAAAAGTAGGTCTATCTTTTTATTTTATTTTATTTCGAATTGTTTTATTCCGCTGCTGATTTTGTCCTGGGCGTTACTGTGCTGAACTTTTCGGTACTTTATTTCTGACCACTTTCGCTGATTTTAAGTTGGGTCTGTTGTGCGACTTGGATTTTCATGAAGTTAAGTTTTCTTGGCTTTGGCAATCTATTTGAGCAGTGGTATTTTCTTTTTCATTTCATTGTCAATTAAGTAAGTGACAGTCTTTTTAGATGATCACTAATTTGATTGGTTCAAAGAGTTTAAAAGGGGCTTCGTGAGACAATTCATAGGTTTGGTTATAATATTATAACAATATATTAAATACTGAAGCCTATATATTGTTTGTAACATAATTATGCTCTACATGTAAAGCTTATTTAACACTTTCGCCAAGTTTAGACAGGTTGTAAATTGGCCACCGTTACATTTGTCTAATCAATTAATTATTATCATTGACAAACTTTTTGCCATAACCAGCTGTAGGCCTACATATTAGTGTTTTCATCACAAACTAAATCTTTGTCTCTCCTTTAATCTCAGGCCTACCGATTCACCGGAAGTAACAGATATGCATTTGCTAAGAATCTCACAGGAACTCCTTCCGGATCATTTCTCCGCTCTGCACCTTACTCTGGGGATCAAACCAAGTATTGCACAAGGGATCCTAACGCAGAAGATAAATGACTATCCAGATACATACATGCACCTTCTACAGCTGTGGAAGACAGAATCCCATAGGACCCTGAGAGACCTGGACCAGGTTCTTGTTGAGTCTAGGGCCGGTGGTCTTAGATCCAAGTATAAATAAGAGCAAACTAAGATAGAACATCTAATTACACTGTGTTGTTGACAGTGAAGGTGACTGTTCATTTGTTTGCTGCAGAAGAAATTGTGAGATTTCTTTTCTTCTTCCACGCCTGGTAAGTTAAAGACCGCTGTTTGCGTATTATTGAACCTTATGCCTGCCATCTGACAATTAGTGTACAAAGCAAATAAAAAGGCTCTTTAAGAACTATATGTGCAGCAAAAACAGAATTTTGATTCATATTTTTATTTGAAGTACGTTAATGTGTTAATGGTGATTATACTTTATTAAACTGTTTATCATAAATATCATGTTACCACTTTAGATTATTTACTAAGATAAACACATAGTACGAATTACTTGTGACTTGTTTACTGGTGTAATTGTATAGGCCATCGAATCATGCCTTTTACTGCATCTGATAGGCTGATACTTGTATCTTTCAGTTTTAATGCTATTGATAATGTTTAGCAATTTACAATCTGTTATTGTTAATACAAAACAATTGAAGTACTATGCAATTTGAATGTATTGTGTGTCTGTTTTAGGCAAATGTAACTATTTTGTAATTGATTATGCCAGCTACATGTATAACATTGTAAAATTGAATTGAGCGCAAGCTTTACCTCCTACTGATTAGATGTCATTTTGTAAAAGTCAATATTTTAAAGAAAGTTTTGTTTAAATGTAACTGCTAAGACTTTTGTACCGGTATTGCCCAAAAATAAGTATATATCCTAATGAATGTCCTTTGCTACATGAGAGTTGGACTGTAGTATTCATGCATGTAGATTTAGCACAGTGTAGCTGGTGTCGACCGGTGAGTAAAATTAAGGGTTTTTCTGTAAATGTAGTTTATGCCAAGATGTTATTTGATGAGGTTGCATTGTAAATATTTACACTGTTATATTGCTTACTGAATATCATGAATCAATGAATTGTTTAATAATGTTGAACAGAAAATAATGGTATTGCAATTTCGATAATTGATAAATTGATTATTGATATTTATTCGATTTTAAAATATCACTAAGTGAACATGACAAATGAAATTTCCTTGTACGGATAGAAAACGAATAAGATTTTGTTTTCCCGTTTTTGTTTTGATGATAAAGCTGTAAATAATTGGCCAAAGATGTATTTAAAGAAAAACACTTTTTGTTATGTCAGATAAGATAATATATATATATATATATTTATAGATCTAGAGCCTTAATAAGGTTTGAGCGAATGTACAGGTAAAAGGCAGTTCAGCTTTTCAAGCTGCGATGTGAATGCATTTATTATATTTACTTTGCTCAGAATGCAAGGCAAAGTCCGTTTGATTTAACTTAATGTATCTGATTAAAATAGTGGTATTTGTTTAAAGCTACAACAATGATAATGATCACAATAATGATAACAACAAACAAAACAACACTAATAATAATAACAGTAATTTTAAAGTAGTATTTGCTCAGAGTAGCCTCATCCGTATTAATACTGTTTACCCCGGCTTTTAGGATACGAGGTTTGTAATTGCCTTTTACAGGAAATAGAAAACTGAGAATATGCAAACTGAAATAATAAACATGAAGTGACGTGCATTTTAGAGGATTTTAAATGTGAATTGTCCATTCGGGAGCATGTTTTTGATAATGATTCAATTTCGTTCAAATACTACACAAAAAGATTTTGGAATTCAATTCTAGGAGTAATAGATCGACATAACAAATATGCATGTTTATATGAGGCCATATATTATTTTGTGAAATCAATGCAAGGCAGATTGGAGAGATCTACCTTGAGGATAGCATAGCACTAGAACAATGACATGTAATACACATGGACGTTTTAATTATTTTCATGTGTCATTAATTTTCAACTTACGTTTTTTCCGATACTTCAGGTTACAAGTGAACCAAATGGGGTTTTAGATTATTGAAAAAAGAAATTACGTATTCAAGCAGCTTTATCAATTGTAGCATGTTATTATTCAGATGAAACATTTTCTTATGAAAAGATCAATAACTTATGCTAAAAAAATCACACGAGACAATTGTATTCTAATGAGGTCATATTTATTTATGATGAAACAAGAAATGTAACTTTGAATTTCGTTGAACTAAATAAAATTGATTATCTGTATGTTTTTATTATTCATTGAATGATTTTGAAAGGAGTTACAGAATAAACTTCAAACTTGCATACAATATGCAGGGCAGGCGCGTACTAATCTTAGTAAAAAAAAGGAAAAAAAAGTGGTAATGGGTGACCCCAAAAAGCCGACCATACCCCCGCCCAAAGACCGATCGGCCAAATGTTCAAATTATGGGACAACAAAAATAAAATAAAAATGTACTCGGAACCCCCGCCCCCCCCCCCGCTTATTCAGCGGCTGGCTGAGTCGTTGCGAAAAAAATAAATATTGGGTGATCCACAAAAAAGCCGACCCTCCCCCCCCCCCCCCCCCCCCCCCCTCCCCGGCCGGTCGGCCAAATTTTCAAATTTTGGGACACACACACAAACACAAAATATATCCTCTTACCCCCACGCTTATTCAGCGGCTGGCTGAGTCGTTGCGAAATTTTCGGCGTAATTTTCAAATATTAAAATCCCCCTCCCCCGCCCCCCCCCCCTCCTTGAAAAAATCCTACGTACGCGCCTGATGCAGGGTAAGCTCGGTTCTCCAGTCTGTGCCATTATCCAAGCGCTGTCCCTTACTTAGTCGGACACTTCCGGTTCAATACCAATGATGTTATTTCAAGGGTTCGATTGCCTCTTTAAGTTTTAAATTGCTTCAATGGGCCATTTTCATAATGTCATCAAATTTAATGCACAAACATTATGGCTAGTCCTACCTAACACGACGGAATGTATGCACTTCTCATCTTGACTATCGGAATACAATTATTTGTAACAGGGAAATGAAATAATTTTCAACGAGGCCTTTAACAAAGATGTGTGCATTAAATGCAATGGTATTACGAAAATGGCCTATTGAATAATAGCTTTCCTAACAGAGAGTAGATAAGTAGGTCAGAGTCCTTGAATCGCTGTAAATACTTTCCTACTCTTTAGAGTGTCACCATAATGTACATAAACTTTCTAAAGTAAGTAGCTGTGCCTTTTTCAATTTTTTGGAAGGATGTATTTGTTTTGAATAAATCTTGTCATTTAATATTTGTATCTCCTACCGTTGTTTTATTTTTTGACTTTTTTTTACCTTCCTATTTGTCTTCAAATGACGCATGACTATATCCTTAACTCTTATCGTGCCACAGGGCTAATCCCCATTGTGCCAGGTTGTTTTTGAGATAATCTGATTAACGCGATGGTTCTATGAATGGCGAGTGCAAAACACACAGCACAGCCCAATGAGCATGAACAATAACCGCTACTACGAAAGTGTGCACGCACGCACATGGCACTCAATAGGTAGCTTGCATGCAGCCTCATGGCAGGCTATGAGTTAATGTGTGTGTGCGTGCGTAGGTAAACGCCAGCAACCGCGGACCACTCCATAGAAAACTACCTCAAACCGCGGACGTACCTGCAATGGGGGACCGTCCACGGTTGCGATACCGGTTCCGCCGTATCAAATTTACGACGTAGGGGGTGTTTGAATATTAGATGTCACAGGGTGTAGGCAACATCGACTGGATCAGTCCGATGTGTATCGCGAAATGTCACAGCGCCCCCTTTGATGACTGCGGGAGAGGCGCTCGCTACCTGGATCATCCCATAGGAGGTACGTCCGCGGTTTGATGTAGTTTTCTATGGAGTGGTCCGCGGTTGCTTGCGATTACCTAGGCACACACACACAAGTACTAAACTTGGCCCACGGTTGACGCCATAAACGTGTAGGTGTGTGTATAATTTTAAGAAAAGCATTTTTAAGTATAGGGATGAAGAAAAGAAAAAAGCCATTAAAATGGGAAAGCTGGGATCACATTTCTTAAAGTGGGAGCAGCTTAGTGTTAATTAAGATTTGTTTTCTTCTCCACCGTGAGCTTGTTAAAAGTGTTTTTGCGGCCTGGTTAACATACTTATTTAGTATATTTTTCTTGAGTTGAGAATGTTCAACAACATCCACCGAGTGAGTAGAGTGTATGTTTGTGTGGGTGTGTGAGTGAGTATGTGTGTGGGTGGGTGAGTATGTTTGTGTGAGGGAGGGGGCAGGGAGGAGCAGGCATTGTTCCAGTAAAATTACTTCCAGGTTTGTTTAATTTTTTTTGAATAACATTTACAATTGACAGATATATTATGTTTAGGTACTTATATATTTACTCTGTTGCTAATTTATATATACTGCAAATAAGATTTTGTTTCATTATTTCCATGTACAAACGATCAATATTGGAAACGTTTATTTCATTCAAATGTATGTTATTATTTATATTGCACATTTGGAGAAATAAAAAAAACATTTTAAAAAAGATAATAAAGTATACACGTTAACATGTACACAAAACACACATTTATAATATAGAGTGAAAACCTCAGTGTAAAGAGCTCTGATATATTAATATATTTGTTATAAGAAGCTGATTTGTGTTGGTCCCAGCTCTTTATATTCTTATAATATAACTAGATTCCTGATATTACATGATAATTTTCTTGGTCCCTAGCACCTCGTGAAAACGATTTCCCACTGTATACATAAACACTCGATATTAGGCAGGGTAAAGAATTATGTTGAAACGTTAAGGATAAACTAGATTTCGCCCATGGGGCTTCTTAAAGTTATAATTTTGAACTTTATAAATGTTATCTTCGTCAGAGACAAACTCTACACCCGGACCGTAGACCCGGTTATCTTTATTGTCTTTAACCCAGTCAGCACTACTAAACAAAATATTACAAAAATAAATAATAATAAATAAATTATTAAATGAGGCGATTTCAAGCAAGACACCTGAATTATTGCCCACACAATCGATTGAACGGTTGCAACCAACGAAAGAAAGCTATGTTCAACCCAATGGCGACCATTGGAGTAGCATTGTTGAAGAAAAATGAAACACTGAAAAGACTGAATCAATGTTTGAGCAAGAGGAAAGGAAACAGCGCCATCTATTCATAATTGACGAAATGACTCGAAGAACAGTATAGCCAGGCGGAAATATTTTGTTTTAGATTTGACAGCCTTAAGACTCTATAACAATAACAACGAAAAAAAATCATTGAATTTCTGAACAATTTAACATATCGCATACCTCACTGCCCAAACCTACAAGTACTCCTAATCCTAATCCTTACCCAACGAGGATCCTTGAGAAGAGGAAAAGGGCATTAATCATGACAATTTGGGCAAAAAGTAATACATATCTGAACAAATGCAGAGTACCCCAATAAACAATTACACTTAGACGTCAGTTGTAATCCTTTTGCTGACCCCAGGGGTGACGGAGAGTCTTTCAAGGTGGGGGAGGGGGCACCAACGTAAAGGGCACTTTCTGGAAAAAAGGGGGACCTACAAAGAGAAATCTCCAAGTGAAAATATGACAATTTTGTATTGGTATATGCCCCTACAATGTGATTACATTATCGAGGATGATTTCAACGTTCTCTTTGCACGGTTGAAGATACTGCTTTAATAACCATCACATTTTGAAGTTTGGTGTGATGATCAGAATAATTTAGGATTAGTGAGGTCGCATTCCGAAAAAATTACATTTTATAAAGAGCGAAAGACAATCCTGATGGGGTTTTAAGCACATTGTAATCATGAAAGACTGAACAGATCTTAAATAAGAAACACATTTATATTAACTTTAAATGCGACATAATGTAGCGAGCGAGGTTTTGGTGAAGTTTAAATTCGGTGCCTTTAACTTAGGAGCACATTTTATGGTGAAAGGAAACGATGGCATATAAAGAGCACATGTCAAAGTAAAAAGGGGATTTATTAGACGTGAAAATGGGGCATTTTTCGCACCTGATAAAGGGCACTCACCAGAGATAAAGGAAGGCTTCTATGATAACGGAAAAGGGGCACTTATTACAAGGGGGAAATGAACACTTGTAGAAGGAAAATGGGCATGTTTAAGGTTTTGATAGAGGCATCTATCAGAGGTGTCAGAAGGTGCATTTATAAGAATGGGGAGTGGCTGTTATTCAAAAAGAAAAGGGGCATTTATCATAAGGAAAATGGCACTGATTAGAAAGGATAAAGAACACGTGTCAACATAAAAGGGTGCACTTTTTATAGATGAATAGGGGCTCTTATTGCAAGTGAAATGGGTGACCTCTCAGATTTGAATAAAGGCACTCATCGGAGAATGAAAAGGGGCATTTATAAGAATGAAAAGAGGGCACACAAAGGAAAAGAGGCACTTGTCAAAATATTAGGGGCACCTCTCAGATTTAAAGAGAGGCAATTATAGGTAAAGTGGCACTCGTTACAGATGGTAAGGGGCATTTTTTGGACCTTGAAATCTTAACCCTAATCCGAATTTTAACTCTAACCCTAAACATTAACCAAATCCCAAACCTAACCTTAACGTGGACCCCCCAAAAACGAAAATATAAATGATTTCAAATCTCAGATAAAGATACGCGATTCTCCATAGCAGTCTCAACATTCCAATCATAAAAACTACCCCCCCCCCCCCTTTCCCTCCACACGGCTATTGACCACTCACTACTGGTGTTCAAATGCTGGCAATTTTGGTTGGCGTAAAGGTCGTGTTTAGAGCTTTTCGGCGTAAGTATGGCAAGGTCGGTGTAAAGGTTGGTGTAGTGACCATCTGAACGATAGTGGTGTCAGCTACGCTGACCTTTACGCCGACTGATTTACACCGGGATAATTCCAGGAGTAACGCGCTAGCACGACTAGGGAGTAACACGCTAACACGACTAGAGAGTAACGCGCTAACACGACGAGAAGGTAACGCGCTAACACGATAGAGAGTAACGCGCTTACACGACTAGAGGGTAACGCGCTAACACGACTAGAGAGTAACGCGCTAACACGACAAGAGGGTAGCGTAAGTTGACCCTGTGGATGCTCTCTCTTGTCATGAAGACTCCGCAGTGTATGATACACCTGCGAATTTACATACGTATGAGGGAGTTCAAGAGGGCAAACGGAAAGCTTTGCATTGATCTTCAAGCAGCAAAGAAGAAAACATTAAGACAATACTTTTCATTTCGACAATCATTACTGGATTTAATAATTAAAACAAAACTGAATTTGAACCCTGGGTCTTAGAAATACACGTAGTAGTAGGCCTTGTAGTAGTGGTATAAATCATTGTGATCCTTATTTTCAAGATTGTCTTTTGCAAAACGTCATGTGTCAAGGATTTAATACTATACCTAATTCTAGATATCTACCCCAAATCTTAATTCATTGCTGAAAAAGTATCAAGAGAAAAGAAGAGATAATAGAATATTAATTTTTAATTAAAGTAAAATATATAAAAGAATTAAAAAGACACTACATTTATGACGATAGACAATAATCAAATGGTCAATAAGTACTGGAGGATTAACAAGAATTTTAAAAAAATGTTTAGCATGATCGAATTATGTCTTATTCATTGTCATTACAATGTTTTCTGACTGTTTTCAAATTAATATCATTTATGCCGTGCATTGTTTTATTAAGCTTTTTTTTAATGGGGGGGGGGGATCATAGCAACACGTATTCGCCACTGCTGCTCTTTAATACGACTATGATATGCAGTAGCAAATTAATCTGTCATGACTCATGATAAATTCGTTTATCAATTGATTCCGCTCGATTGATTCCACTGTTCGCAGGATTTGGCAGAGAGATATAGAAGAGATCATTCACACACGATAATAACGATGTATTATTCATATTTTTTCATCGTCTTTACAATGCTTTTTGAATAAACTCCTTTTTTATGTTAAGTTTCCTAGGAGAAAATTCAATTGTTGTAAATCAACCTTTGGCTTGCATCCAGTAGGTCCCTCTGGTTAAAAGATTTTGCTATAACTTGTTTTCAATTAGAGACTTTTCGATTTGCACGTCGACATAGTGGACTGTAACGTATGACGTCCTTGTAAGGCACTGACAGTGCCTTATTAGGACTTCACACCTAGCAGTCCTCTATGCCGACGTGCAAATCGAAAAGTCCCTGATAACAACATCGAGCACGCGATCTTAATCTACTGAGTGCAAGCCAAACATTCTTTACAACAATACACATCACTGCGGTACTATCACATGACAATCACATGGAAGATAACTTCATTAGTTCCAGGTTGAATAATTTCAAAGAAAACCGAATTTGAACCCCGCACAAACCCGTCACCCTCTCTCTCTCTATCTCTCTCGTTTTCTCTCGCAATACGATTAAGGAAAAACACCCCTATACCCCGGAGCTAAGTCACTGACTTAGAACATTATCCATTTTCTTCTCCATACAGTAGTAAGCATGTTTACCAGGTCTGCAGTCTCTAGCTTTATGTATCATAATGATTTCAGGGGAAAACGATTCAAGCAACAATTTGCTGAATTTTAGGGATTTTGTTTCGCCATTGCTGCTCTTCAATACGACTATGATATGCAGTGTATACATCATTACTTAATTAATCTATCCAGAATCATGGTAAATTCGTTTCAAAATTGATTCCATCCGATTGATTCATACAAAATAGTTGAAAAAATGTTGTTTCCTTGATACTTGACAAACTTGAACTCCTATGAATCATTGCAATCCAAAATACTCCCCAAAACAAACAAAAAACTACCAAATCTGTAAATGTTGGTATCATATTTTTCACGATTAAATATTCTGCTCCGTCATGTTATTGAAATATGCTAGTACGATTTTAGGTCTATTGTCAACTGTTCATTGAGCCGAGTAAAAAAGTAAACATAAACCAAATTCCGGTCATATGTCAATTTCTACAATATATGTTTGAGGAAGCAGGTAGCATAATTCACACCTGACTGATGGTTGCGTGCATTCTAGTTCCATAATGCAGCAACTAGGAATAGAGCTGCATGTATTTATTGTAGCCTGTATCGAACGTCATATAATACAAGTTACCTATGAGATCGCGCTGGGTCTTTTTATTTTGGAATAACAACATTGCCATATCTGTAGGCCTAGGCCGCCTATACACATTCGAGATTTGACTACGTTGAGGAGGTGTTGGATATGTGACATTAATTGGAGAATGGAAGACCATCATGCTAATTCGGAAATGGAGCGTACCTATGCAGCTGATATGAACGATTAATAGAATATATAATGAGAAGAAGTGACCACCTCGCAGGGCAAGTATAATCACGCGGTCCAAATGAAGTTTCCAGGCGCATTAAACCACTGCCAGCCGTAATACTCGGAGCAGATAATAAGCGGCAAAGTATAGCCTATAGCTATCTATCTCTCTTCGTCCCATAGCTTGGAGTCGTTAGGGGCGACAATGAAATAGACATTGCGACACAGATTCTCAATAAGTTCATGTCTTCAGCTGTAATACAGTTCTAGTTGGCTGATCAAATAGCCTATATACTTAAATTATATAGTCTAGAAATTACAGGCAGACACTCAGATCAGTTGAATTCTTATCATGGATGGGGAAAAGATTCAAAGAGCAGACCTTCCAGAGGGTGAAAATGATGATAGCACACCTCTCCACGCGGCATCATCCAATGGTCACCTCGAGGTTGTAAAGGATCTCATTGGCCAAGGAGCAGATATAAACAGGGCTAGTAATGATAATTGGACACCTCTCCACGCGGCATCATTCAATGGTCACCTCGATGTTGTACAGTTTCTCACTGGCCAAGGAGCAGTTCTAAATAGGGCGGATAATGATGGCAGGACACCTCTCTACGCGGCATCATTCAATGGTCACCTCGATGTTGTAGAGTTTCTCATCGGCCAAGGAGCAGATTTTAAAAGGGCGGATAAAGATGGCAGGACACCTCTCTACGCGGCATCATTTGAGGGTCATCTCGATGTTGTACAGTTTCTAATTGGCCAAGGATCAGATCTTAATAGGGTGGATAAGGATGGCAGGACACCTCTCCACGCGGCATCAGCAAACGGTCACCTCGATGTTGTACAGTTTTTCATTGGGAAGGGAGCAGATCTACAAAGGGCGGATAAGGATGGCTGGACACCTCTCTTCATGGCAGCAGCAAACGGTCACCTCGATGTTGTACAGTTTTTCATTGGGAAGGGAGCAGATCTAAAAAGGGCGGATAAGGATGGCTGGACACCTCTCTACACAGCATCGTGCAATGGCCACCTTGATGTTGTACAGCTTCTTATTAGGAAAGGAGCAGATCTGAATGGTAATGATTTGAGCACACTTCTAGAAGCGGCATCACTCAAAGGTCACCTCAATGTTGTACAGTTCCTCATTGGCCAAAAAGCAGATTTCGCAAGGGCTGGTATTGGTGGACTCACACCTCTCGAAGCAGCATCATTTAATGGTCATCTCAATGTTGTACAGTTTCTCATTGGCGAAAATGCAGATCTTAATAGGCCAGGTATTGGTGGGCGTACACCATTTCAAGTGGCATCTTCCAACGGTCACCTCGATGTTGTACAGTTTCTCATTTGCCACGGGGCAGATCTAAATAGTGTGGATAAAGTTGGCCTGACACCTCTCTACACGGCATCATTCAATGGTCACCTTGAAGTTGTACAGTTTCTTATTAGTAAAGGAGCAGATCTAAAAAGGGCCAATAAAGATGGTATGACACCTCTCTACACGGCCTCATTAAATGGTCACCTTGAAGTTGTACAGTTTCTCATTGGCCAAGGAGCAGATCTAAATAGTGTGGATAAAGATGGTATGACACCTCTCTACATGGCATCATTCAATGGTCACCTCGATGTTGTACAGTTTCTTATTGGTCAAGGAGCAGATCTAAAAGGGGCGGATAAGGATGGAAGGACACCTCTCCACGCGGCATCAGCAAACGGTCACCTCGATGTTGTACAGTTTCTCATTGGCCAAGGAGCAGATTTAAATAGGCATGGTAATGATGGTAGCACACTTCTAGAAGCAGCATCACTCAAAGGTCACCTCGATGTTGTACAGTTTCTCATTGCCCAAAAAGCAGATTTCAAAAGGGCCGGTATTTGTGGACGCACACCTCTCCAAGCGGCATCATTAAATGGTCACCTCAATGTTGTACAGTTCCTCATTGGCGAAAAAGCAGACCTTAATAGGCCAGGTATTGGTGGGCGCACACCACTTCAAGTGGCATCTTCCAACGGTCACCTCGATGTTGTACAATTTCTCATTGGCCAAGGAGCAGATCTAAATAGTTCTAGTTATGACGGCAGCACATCTCTGGAATTGGCATCACTCAAAGGTCACCTCGATGTTGTAGAGTTTCTCATTGGCCAGGGAGCAGATCTAAATAATATTGTTGGGCGCACACCTCTTCAAGCGGCTTCATTTAATGGCCATCTCGATGTCGTACAGTTTCTCATTGGCCAAGGAGCAGATCTAAATAGGGCTGGTATTGGGGGGCACACACCTCTCCAAGCGGCATCACTCAAAGGTCACCTCGATGTTGTACATTTTCTCATTAGCCACAAAGCAGAACCAAATAGGGCTGATAATGACTGCAGCACACCTCTCCACGCGGAGTTTATCGATAATGGTTAGTTCAGTTGGTATTGTGTACGATCCGGCTTATTTTCTGTACATTTCTTTGACATTTCCTGTTGATAATTTATAATTAATATCATTCATTTAGGAAAATATCTGAATCAAATGTTGAGATTGGAAATTTAAGGGGAGATGACCACTACGTCGATTAGATCATTCCATTGAGCTGGCATAGTCACATTCCAACCTCCTTTGTTAAATGAAAATTATAATTTATATAGGCCCTAATCATTAGTGATGAATGTATTTTATTGCAACTAATGAAACCCGAGGAAGTCCGTGGACAGCTAGAGCATTTGAGTAATTCTTTTTTTAAATTTGAAATATGTCAGGGTCAGATCGATCAAAAGAGACAGGTCGAGAAAAAAGGGAGGGGATGGGCCACAAGGAACACTGACAATACAACACATTGTATGATTTACAATATGCTTCAGAAAGTACCTAAACTTTAAATTGACGATCCCATGTTTCGTAGGGCTATTACGAGCTTTCATGAAATGTGTTACCTTGACGTACTGTACACGTGAAATAATGACCTAATTGGGCAAAAACCTTAGGGATTGATTCGAAAGCAAATCATTTTAACATGGGCAACCCAGGATATAGGTTAGTTATTAATTTGAAAAGTCAAGCACAACTACGGAAAACCGAAAACAAGCAATGCCTTCGAAAAAAGCGGCTATCGTAGGGCCTACGCACAGTGAATATAGAGCTTTCGCCGTTCAGTGCAAGGCAGTGTGAACAAAAGGCATGGGGAAAATTAAACTGCTGTTGAAATATATTTTTTCAAAAAGATAATGCTGTTCCTTATTTGTGTTATAAACCATTGATGATTCGTCTATCAAAAGGCAAAAATGGTAAGAAATATATCCATATTGATCAAGGACGCCTAACGCACCCCCCCCCCCCACCCCCCAAAAAGAAGAAAACCTCACCGTATTATCTTACGAAAATGCAAGTGTTTTTTAGAAGCGTTTACAGTGAATTAGATGCGTCATAAAAAGTTACATTTAAGAAAAAAATTGTGAGAACAACCATGACTTAAACCGAAAATAAGTAATTACATGTAGGCCTATATACACTTTAAACAGGAAATCTGTCTTTGGTTGTTTCGTTGTAGATCCAGCCGTTGGTTCACAACAGGAAAGCGGGAGTGTCGAAAAACAGGTGGATAGCGAAGGAAACGTACACACCTCAAAAACAGAACAGCTCAACACAGACTCTGCATCTTCTGAACAGGTCGTAGAAGATGTTATTCATGATTCCACGGGGGCATCTGATGAGCAAGCAGGTTCGCTTCGCATCGAGAAGTATGGCATTGAAGTCCAGTTTCATCCAAGTGAGATTTGGGGTGTTGAAGACATACAGGCAGTACCTGAAGTTCCAGCTGAACTGTTAGACCTGTTAACGGAGGACCAAGCAATCATTTGTGTTGGTCTTAAGGCGACACCGTCTGATGCAAAGTTTAAATATCCAGTAAAAGTGACGATGCCCCATTCAGCAATTTTCACAAGTCCCGATACTGCATCTATTGGGACATACCATCGAAAAAGCAGTAAGAATATTTTCAGTTAACAACTAAATTATTCGTACCCTTACCGCGTTTTTGTAATTGCCAAAGTATGCGAAAATTGAACTGTCCTGATTTATGTTTCTTGAGAATCATCTTACACGAAACATGCTCAACAAAGGACCTAATTTGACAAGTCCACATTTAATTGTTGAGTTAGGAAAAACAATTTTTTAAATTAAATTAACAAGGGGTAAGATTAATTTAGATGTTAAATGCAAGACTTTGTTAAGACGCATTAGAATACAATGTTATTATCGTTCAATCACCCATCGCAACATTGAGTGATATATTTAAGCGTACTTCATTAGCATAAATAGAATCCACTATTCAAAATTGTCGGGTCAATTTGGGGTTGACCCTAAATGCAACGAAAGAATTGTTAGTATAGATTGGCTGCTTCTAACCTCCAAACCTAAATGTAAAGACACTAAAATAACATCTCTAAGATATATATGTATTATTATTATCTAAAGCTTTTCTAACGTAATGCCTGCCATCTCAGACGCCATTCTTTTTTCCATAAATTTACCGACTATAAAGCGATACGAAGTTTATGATTCTTTTGTTTAGTTTGTTATACAGGGTTGCTAAAAGAGAACGCAACACCTGAGGTCTGTAATTTCAACGTCAAGTTGACACAATGTCATTTGTTTTTGAAAATTCGGTAGATCATTCTATCCCAAGTAAAATGACACCAATCCAAGATCGTAAATTTCGATAAAGGGGTTTGTTTTTAACTCTTTTTGTGAGATACCATCTTGAGCAAATTTATCTCTGATTCGAACATGACTACGTTTTTTTCCCCCTCTTTTAAAGAGGTATACATTGGGATGATCTATCGTATAATCGTTGGTAAAAAAAAATGGGTTACTCACCCTCCCCGTCGCTTCTGCGTTCTCTGAAATTTGTATTTGTATTTTAATAGTTTGCTTTGTTTTCGATTTTGCAAACAAGAACAAATTGCGATTTTGCATATGTCTTTTGTTTTCAATTTAAAGGCTCCGACAGTTTTTCGTTGATTGCTGCTTCCAATGGTGACCCTCGATGTGTTGTTAGAGAGCGAGACCTTGACCTCTATATCTCTCACTTCTCTGAATGGTGGATTGTTGCTTTCATCACAAAGGTATTCGTGGGCAAGCGTGTCATCTGTACGCCTTTCGTACCCGAACCGAGCCCTATGAACACTAAGCATCTATTGAGGCTCTGCATTAGAGACAGTAACCAAGGGAAAGCGGAGGTATGAATGGAAAGGGGTATTGTGACACGGGCCGTATGCATAAAAAGTAGCAATTGCTTGCAAGCGATTGCTTCAAGCACAAGCAATTGCTTGTCAAGCAAAAGATCAAGCTCAAGCAATTGCTTAAATCCGTATGCATAACATTTTGCTTGTGCTCAAACCTTTTGCTTGCCTCCAGCAAGCAATTGCTTACGATCTCAACAATAGCGACGTCACGCCGGTGCGAACATCATTCATGGGAGAACAAAGGCGGGTTCCGCCAAGTAGTGGAGCGTGGCCTCCATGCTCTCCACCGTTGTCAGACATCCTCCCCGTTTTTCATCATGTTCAGGTATGAACCTGTGTGCTAACCACTCAACGTTCTCTTTGTCGAAACGGAATAGTTTCCGATAGGTCTCGGGAGCAATTTCTTCTCGATTTATTCTACTCCTGTACAACTTTGGTCTTTCTCTAACGAGCATAAACATGATGCTTAACCGCGAACGTCCCGATTAAGCAAGAGCTCAAGCTGCTATGACGGAGCTTGAAAAAACGTAAGCAATTGCTTATAAGAACAAGCAAAAGGTTTGTTTTATGCATACGTTTTTAAGCAATTGCTTGCGGACATCAAGCAATTGCTTGTGCTTGCTAGCAAAAGCATTTGCTTGCAAGCAATTGCTTATGTTTATGCATACGGATTCAAGTAAAAGGCTAGCACAAGCAATTGCTACTTTTTATGCATACGGCCCAATGGCAGGAATTCACAAACGAGGTTTGTCGACAAACCTAGGTTTATGTGCGTCATATGACGCGTTTCGATGCCGCGTCGAAACGCGTCATATGACGCACATAAACCTAGGTTTGTCGACAAACCTCCTTTATCAATTCGGGCCAGTTTGTTTAAAGACTACTAAAGTACTTATGTCATATTCGCTTGTCGTCCAGGTTACTGGTTCAGAACAACGGAGCCTGCGTATGAGGTTCACCGCAAAATGACAAGCAACGTGGGCTGGAGCACGGCAAATAGACCATGTTCATATTGTAATCAAATGTTATGCGTACACCTAAGTGCCATGTAACAAATGATTTAATTCACCTGTTAGGAATAATTAAGTTCAATAGTCATAGTATAAAATTCATACATTACTTGTTGATAGGACAAACATCATAGCTTGTCCTGCCTTGTCTTACAATACGGAACGTTTGCAATAGGCAATTTTCGTAATGTAATAAACTGTAATGCATACGTCTTTGTGAAGTGCCTCGATACAAACAATCGCATTCACCTGATAAGAATAATAGTATTTCAATAGACATAATCCAAACTGCCAGGTTGGACACACACAATGGCCTGTCCTACCTAACAACACTTAATATATGCAGCTTATATTGTGACTATTGAAATACTATTATTCTTATCGGGTTAATTAATTTGTATTGCAACCACCTTCTAGGACGACCACCCTCTAGGAAGATTACCCCCAGGACAACTACCCCTAGGACTACTTCCCCCTAGGACAATTACCCCCTAGGGCAACCACCCTCTAGGACGACCACCCTCTAGGACGACTACCCCTCGAACAACTACCCCCTAGAACAACTTCCCCCTAGGACAACTACTCCTAGGGCCCTAGGGCAACCACCTTCTAGGACGACTACCCCCGGACAGCTACCCCAGACAACTTCCCCCTAGGACAACTACCCCGGACAACTAACCCCCAGAAAATTACCCCCAGACAACTACCAGCCCCTTGGATAGTTGTCCGGGGGGTAGTTGTCCTAGAGGATGGTTGTCGTAGGGGTAGTTGTCTGGGGGTAGTTGTCCGGGGGTAGTTGTCCTGGGGGTAGTCGTCCTAGAGGGTGTTTGCCCTAGGGGTAGTTGTCCTAGGGGTAGTTGACTGGGGGTGGTTATCCGGGGTGGATGTCCAGGGGGGGGGGTAGTAGTCCTAGAACCCTCTTTTCCAACTAAATTGATTGATACCGTAGACCTTAATTTATATTTTTATTTTTTACAAACCATTGTCGTTGTTTTTGTTCTTTGCACCCCCCCCCCCCCCCCCCCCATCGTCTTGTGTTCTTTCTGGTACCCATGTAAGAACAGCTGCACTACGCAAGTGCAGCTGAAAATGGGCTATCCAGTCTTTTGTTTTCTCTGTCTTCTTGTTTATTTGATTTTTTTTCTGCACTTTTCCAATATTAAAACTGAATAATAAAGAACAAATTTCAAGTCAAAATGTTTTGTTTTTACATAATTATGTACATATAGTAACGAAACTTAATATTTCTATAACATATTATTATATATTTTAAGTATTATCAAAACTTTCTGTTGAAAAAGTGCAGGAGATCGCAATCATAAGCGATGCTTGACTAGGATGACGGCCTTAAAAACAAATCTTAAAGTAAAACTTAAAATGAAAAATGAAAAAGTGTTTAAACGTTATTCCTTCTTCCGTTCTCAATGTGTTTTTCTCAATTTAATGCCATGTGATTTTCAAGCTTATGTAAAGTGTAAACTGTATATTATGTATAAGTTTATAATATTTCAAATTTGTGGGTTACTTTCTTTTCATTGTACATGTATATTCTTTTCATATCATAACACAAATCAGCCGGAACCAGGATACGTGACACCGATAAAGGGAGAAGAGTATTTTGTGGCATGGCGTTCTGGTGATCTTAAAGTAACCTGTCAGGTAGACGACAAGGAAATATACACCAAGGCAAGTTAATATAAATGATTTAGTCACAACGACAAACCGATTCAAAATTCACTGATCGATTTGTTTGCTATTCAGAGCAATGTTTTTGTTTAGTTGGTGTGATGTCTTTAATTTGTATTTATTTAAGTATTTATTTTTAATTGTATTCATTCAATGCATGTACATCATACTAATTATTACGAATTACAATACATATAGAGTACACAATTACACAACTCAATTATTTGGAATGAATTAATCTTATCCTAATAACCCCCTTCCCCAAGTTAAAACACAAAATGGTCTGTATAATCGGTGCATAGCGTATTGAGAAACATAGTTGTGACACGCGGACAAATATTAAGTCACGGGGCTCCAACTAGATCCCTCCAACATAAAATCTCTATATAGAAGGGAACTTGTTTGGAACTCCATGAATTAACATTTGATCGCGAACGTGTGCGCGTTTCACACCTATCTCTCTCAATTCCGTGACGGATGTATACTAGAGAGGGAAAACAAGTAGGTATACATGACATTTGTCAAACCGTAACAGTTGAATGAAAAGTTAACATTACAATTAAAGTTACTCGATTATATTACCTGAATATGAATGTTTATATATACTGGCAAATATATGCAACATTTCTTACCAAATGTGTATTAATTTGATATTGCGTATCAATAGAATAATAATAAAATAATAATAATAATAATATTGTTTATTTAACATCGCTCGACGATAGTGTGTGTGCGTAATTGGTTGCCAGCAGGCGTGGGTGTGCGTTTGATTACTCACACATTTTAACTCATAGCATGACATGAGCATGCACGCTACCGTTATAGTCCTTTGTACATGTGAGCTAACCACTGATTCACTGCCATGTGCGTGCAAGCACGCATAGCACGCATTCGTAATAACGGTTATTGTTCATGCTTACTGTGTGTTTCGCACGCGCTACTCATAGAACCATCACGTGAATCAGATAATCTCCAAAACAACCTGGCACGGGGGATTTGGGGCTTGGCACAACGGGGATTAGCCCTGTGGCATGATAAGAAACAATTTATTTTATATAGGATGATACCTACGGGGTATAATAGAGACACATGTAACACCATTGAACTGTAGCCTAGCTGTAGAGGAAGAGACAATCTTATATTAGGCAAATCGTTTAGGACATACAATCTAATTAATTGACATGATGGGTGCATTTAATGTGTATCTAACATTTTTATCCTATGTCTTTCTTAACAGACACAACAGGAAACTCTGTTTCATAAATCACTTGAGGTCAATGTACGGTTCGTCGTTAACACTCCAGCCGCTGACCAATCTAAAGTCTTCCTTCAGTTCATCTTGGAACAAAGCGCAAAGATGGAAATTATTTGTCCGATGAATCTGTCAGGTAAGTGTTAATCGCTTGAAAACATATAAATGTAAGCCCCTAGCTTAGCATCCAGCTTCATAACGAAGAAAGGAAGAAGAAGAAGGAGGAAGAACCACAACAACATTCAGTAGTATACGTTTAATGTTATAACCTGTTTCAAACGTTTAAACCACAGGAATTGGGTTTCGAATAAAAACAAAAGAAACTAGATTTGTAATACTTGTTTGGAACAAGTATAGGTGGGCTGATCCAACACAAAATTGAGACAAAATGAAGGATACATTTGAGATATCTTATTGTCTCAGCTACAATATACTCGAAGTTCAGCGTAAACGAATCTAAAACGACGTAGATATTGCTCGCGAAAGACGGAAATGTAGCATCAAGTTTTGAGAAAAAGTCATGTCCCATAGAGAATACACGCTAAATGTGAAAAATTGACATGCCTCCTTTAATCGCAACAATACGCCATGATGCCTTAGTCAAAATGAAGGATAATAGTAACTGCATTTGTAGAAAATTGTCTCAGCGAAAACAAATCAAAATATGGACGAAAATTGATCAATATTTACAGAGATACAATCAATTATCCATAAATATGCTGACGTCATAATATGCAAATTGGAATTTTTAGTTCGGAGGCCATTATGATGATGTCATGAGGTAATTGAGGGTCAAATGAAAAATGAAATCATATCTCAGAATCATACTCTATTAAAATATGAACAAAAGTTGGGGTCACCTTGCATCCTAAAGAGCTACAATGGATTATGTATACGCATGCGCGTGTGCGCGATTTTTTTATAAAATGCTTAGAATGGCCTAAAACGTATGCAAAATGATTTCAAGACGATTTTGAGCATTTTGAAATTTTGCGCGCGCATTGACGCGCGGACGTACGCGCATGCGCGCGTTATTTGACCTGCACTTGACCGGACGGATATTGACCTTGATCATGATAAATATGAATGAGAAATAACCTTTGGTTATGAAGATATGATCATGTGTTGATTTTCGTAAAATTTTACAAAATGGCGCCTAGATGACGTCATCAGTGAAGGTCAATGTTAAAAACATTATTGTGCTTTTTACATATGCCTATACATATGTGTGCCAAATTTGAAGGAATTTTATTGAGCCATTTTCAAGTAATCGTGCTTACAAAAAAGTGGTTCGAAATAAGAAAAATAAAGAATAATAAATAAATAAATAAAGGCAATTCTTACGAAATTATAAGGTGGTCTGTACGATATACAGCCCACCTGAAAACTACAACAAATCGTAAAATGTTAAACAATTATAAAATCGTCAGAAAAAAAAAGTGTCAGAATAATATTACAGTTGGAAATACCAATGGAATTCAGTATCTGATATACTAGTATACTAAGGAAAAAGGAAACACTAACGTGAAACAGTGCTCTGTTTTTTTAATTTTCCTTTCTTACTATAGGGGACCAGGTGACACCAAGGGCAAAAGGAACTCAAAAGTAGGTCTATCTTTTTATTTTATTTTATTTCGAAATGTTTTATTCCGCTGCTGATTTTGTCCTGTACTTTATTTCTGACCACTTTCGCTGATTTTAAATTGGGTCTGTTGTGCGACTTGGATTTTCATGAAGTGGAGTTTTCTTGGCTTGGGCAATCTATTTGCGCAGTGGTATTTTCTTTTTCATTTCATTGTCAATTAAGTAAGTGACAGTCTTTTAGATGATCACTAATTTGATTGGTTTAAAGAGTTTAAAAGGGGCTTCGTGAGACAATTCATAGGTTTGGTTATAATATTAAAACAATATATTAAATACTGAAGCATATACAATGCGTCCCAGAAAAAACGAAACCGAGAAGTATCGATGTTCTATCATAACTTAATCACAACTATAATTAATGAATGATACATATTTAGAAAGTTTAGAGTCTCCTCTTTCATGTGATGCTACTCAGATGATGCATATTTCACGCATGAGTGATTAAAAGCAATTTGAAGGAAGGAAACTAAAAAGACATTTGGCGGGCGGTATCTGAAATTCGAAGGAAAATTCACATTTCTAGAAAGTTGAGTTTCTGCTCCTTCATATGACACCTCAATCAGGAAAAATGAGCGAGGAATGACAAAGTTCTGTTTGTTTAAAGTAGTGCTTGCATTTCCATAAATTTATTAAACGAATTCGTTTTCACTGGCTGCCTGCCGTATCAGTAACCGAAATTAACAAAAGACTTAACTCCGTTTCGTTGACAATCAGCCGTAGACGAGAGTCTTCATGCAGGGCTGATTGTCAATGAAACGTAACATAATTATGCTCTACATGTAAAGCTTATTTAACACTTTCGCCAACTTTAGACAGGTTGTAAATTGACCACCGTTACATTTGTCTAATCAATTAACTATTATCATTGACAAAATTTTTGCCATAACCAGCTGTAGGCCTACATATTAGTGTTGACATCACAAACTAGATCTTTGTCTCTCCTTTAATCTCAGGCCTATCGACTCACCGGAAGTAACAGATATGCATTTGCTAAGAATCTCACAGGAACTCCTTCCGGATCATTTCTCCGCTCTGCACCTTACTCTTGGGATCAAACCAAGTATTGCACAAGGTATCCTAACGCAGAAGATAAATGACTATCCAGATACATACATGCACCTTCTGCAGCTGTGGAAGACAGAATCCCATAGGACCCTGAGAGACCTGGACCAGGTTCTTGTTGAGTCTAAGGCTGGTGGTCTTAGATCCAAGTATAAATAAGAGCAAAAGTAGAACATCTAATTACACCGTGAAGGTGACTATTCATTTGTATGCTGCAGAAGAAATTGTGAGATTTCTTTCTTCCTCTTCCTCTACCAGTATATTACATACCGCCGTTGGCGTTTTATTAAACCCTATGTTTGTCATCTGACAATTAGTGTACAAAGCAAATAAAAAGGCTCTTTAAGAACTATATGTGCAGCTTAAACTGAATTTTGATTCATATTTTTATTTGGAGTATGTTAATGTGTTCATGGTGATTATACCTTACTAAACCGATTTCCATAAATTTAATACATTACGACTTTAGTTTTTGTTCTTCTATAATATACATGTTGTATGAATTACTAGTGACATTTTTACTGGTTGGTGAATGTTTAAAGGCCTTATTCTGCATCTGATATCCTGATACTTGTATCTTTCAGTTTTAATGCTATTGATAATGTTTAGCAAATTACAATCTGTTATTGTTAATACGAAACAATTGAAGTACTATGCAATTTGAATGTATTGTGTGTCTGTTTTAGGAAAATGTAACTATTTTGTAATTGATTATGCCAGCTACATGTATAACATTGTAAAGTTGAATTGAGCGCAAGCTTGACTTCCTTCAGATTGGATGCCACTTTATAAAAGTCACTATTTTGAAGAAAGTTTTGTTTAAATGTAACTTTTGGGACATTTGTAAAGGTATCGCACAAAGTCATTATAGACTAATGGAAGTCTTTTGTAACATGAGAGTTGGATGGTAGCATTTATGCATGTAAATTTAGCACAGTGTAGGTTGTATTAACCGGTGAGTAATATGGGGGTAATCTGTACATTTTTTTTAATGTTAAGATTTTATCTAATGAGGTAACCTGCAGTGTAATCATTCACACATCCGTTATATTGCTCACTGAATTATATGGATGAATGCATTAGGATCTTTCTTCAATGATGTTAAACAGAATAGAACGGTACTGAAATGTTGATGATTGAACAATTAATTATTGATCTTTATTTGATTTTGAAATTTCACCAAAACGAACACGACACATTTATGATTTCTCTTTCTTGCTTTGATGATAAAGCTGTAAATAATTGGCCCAAGATGTATTTAAAAGGCAAATGAATTTTGATCTTTTGGATAATAAACTGAGAAACAAAAATCATAGATCTAGAGCCTTAACATGGTTCTAGCGGATGTACAGGTAAAAGGCAAATGGCTTTTTTAGTTGTAATGTGATTGTCAAATTGTCAACTTAGGTCGTTTTCTGATATTTTAGGTTACACGTAAACCAAATGAAGCTTTAGATTCTTGAACCAAGAAATTATTAAATACCTATTCAGGCAGCTGTATCAATTGTAGCACGTTATTATTCAGATCAGACATTTTTGGATAATCATTCAATTAGTTATGCGAATACATCACACAAGACAAATGTATTTAATGAGGTCATATATGTTTATTGTGAAACAAGAAGTGTAACTTTGAATGTTAAATATTATGTATTTTCTCTGTGTTGTCATTATACATTGGATTAGTTGAAAAGGAGTTACAGAAATAAAACATTCAACCTTCATACAATATGTAGGGTTAGCTCCGTTTTCCGGTCCTTGTCATACATCCAAGTCAGTATCCAAGCGCTGTCCCATACTTAGTCTCACTGCTCTACAGCAATCAACAATGATTCGGATTTTTTTACTCCCTTCGTCAACATTTTGTTTCGGGTTTTATGTTCATGAATACCATCATATTATTCTTTCTAAAGATATATTTCATACAACATCTGATCTAATATTATAAAGCAGGCTTTGAAAGACATACTTATAGTGGCTCTTAAGGGACACGCAAACGCAAAAATTTGACGTATACCTATGCAACAAAATTTTCGTTTTTTACGTCTGATTATTTATTGATATATACTATAGAAGGCCTAGATACATTACGCTTTGGAATTTGTAAATATATTTTGCCTGTACCAATTAGCAATTACTTCTTTGTGTGCATCTTGTTGCCATTTGCCTCCCCCTCACACCTTTTATTCTCTCGATTTCTTTCCATCTCTCTCTCTCTCTCTCTCTCTCACCTGTTTCTCCTAATATCCCACCACTCTCTCTCTCTCTCCACTTTTCTCGATCTTTTTCTCCTTTCTCCCTCCCAATCTGTCTCTCCCCTCTATCTCTCCCTTTTCTATCCCAATCTGTCTGCCCCTTTCTATTTCTCTCTCCGAATGTCCCTTTCTCGCTCTCCTCTTTTTCGTTTCTCTCTCCCAATCTTTCTCTCACTTCTCTCTCCCAATCTGTTTCCCTCTCTGTCTCTCTCCTCTTTCTCGTTTCTGTCTCCCAATCTACCTCTCCCCTCTCTCCTTTTTTTTCTCTTTCTTGCTCTCTCTCTATCTCGCTCTCTCGCTCTTTCTCCTGTTATTCCTCCCCTCCCATTTTCTCTGTACTATGTGTATTCGAAATTAGAGAGATAGAGAGAGAGAGAGAAGGGAGAGAGGGGATGGACAGACTGGGAGAGAAAAACTTTGAAATAAGAGAGAGAGAGAGAGAGAGAGAGAGAGAGACGGGGGAGCCTCTTGTTTCTATAGTTACTTACAACAACGGGCGAAACGTTCAATAAGTCACGATCGGATCCTATTAAAGGCGGGCCCCTGGATGCTCATATCCCATCTATATTCGAAAAAGTTACAATGAACTGCACAGGATGACAGTATTTTATGTGACCAAATTGATCAGCGTCGTCCGCTGGTTACTGTGTATGAAATATCAAAACATTGAGGAAAGGTATCATTCCTGTACGTTCTCAATAGTATAGAAAATGAAATTGAAATAATTTGAAGATAAGTAAACGATGGCAACAAAGGTACATGCGAAACACACACTATTACTTTATAGTGACATACTATGTGTGTGTGTGGGGGGGGGGGCAAGGCGGTGCGAATACTCCTTACGGAGTGGAGAGAGTACACATAAAGTTCTGGTTTGAAATCCGCTGACCAAGAATAACCAAAGGAAAACGCATCGATGCAATCACTGTATGAAAGTATGATATCATTATCATTTCAGTAGAGTCAAACGCGCTTTAGTGACCATCCGTATAAAAGCCACATCTGTCTATAAAGACCTTGTTATTGAAACTAAGGAAGTTGCTTCTGTTTACTTTACGCAATTAAACGCAGCCAGTTTTACGCAAACATTTCACAAATGACTTGTCCTAATCTAATTTTGTTATGACAGTTAACATTATTTTCGTTACTTAAAAAGACAATATTGTTTTCAGAATACCAATCCTAGATTCGAAACAATGATAATAATAACAATAAAGATTTAAAAAATAATAACAATACTAATAATGATAACAATAACAATAACATACATACATAAATATTGATATTTATATTGCGCGTTTACATAAACATGCTCAAAGCACTGTAAATAAAACAGAATAATTATTTCGCTCTCCAAGCACATACACTGTAAAGTTGTTGTGTAAAGCTGTGCACCACATGAACCAAGCCTGGTTCATGCAATACACAACCTCGTTCAGATCCCACACAACTCTACACAACGCCTTTTGAAAAACAATCACAAAGAAAACAAAATAGTCTTGACATTTCTGAGCCTTAGAGATATCATGCGCTTATTGCAATGAACAGACGTGGTTTCGTTCGTTGCCATGGAACATCACCAATCACGAAACACGTGCTTGACTTGGGAGAGCGCAATAATTCTACGTAAACACTCTAATAAACAAAAGACCACGTGAAACTTCATTGCTCGTAAGAAAGCTTTCACAAACAGGATCTACGACCGTACGAGCAGGTAATATCAATAATAGTCACATTTATTCATTGTAATACCTTGTGTTATAAGTGATAATTTTTGTTGGGTAATAATTATTAGTCTGCATGGTTCGTGATATTTTGATGTTGTGACCATAGGCATTCGCCCACAATCATAAAAGTGTGGGCAAAACGCATTTTCTGCCCCCCCCCCCCCCAAAAAAAAACGCTCCCCTCCCGTAAAAAAGCAGTAAAGTAGTAAAGATGTTTTATATGTTGAACATATAAGAACATAACAATAATAAAAACCTGAAGTAAATCACATGTAAAATTCCATTCTAAGAAAAGGAAAGTTAACAATAACAGGAATTAAATTTCCCAAACATGCATGCTACCTGTATTTATCAATGGAGGCGCATATCGTGGAAAAATTGTGAGAGGATGGGAAAGCGTGTGTGTATTTTTGTTATAAGGGTGAGAATACATGAGCCCCTGAACGCTGTCGTACTGATAGGGAGGAGGGGACTACTAACATGGTTGCTACTGTTAAATGTGTATGTGAGATAACTCAAATAAGACAAGCAGATGAATCAAGATTGAACTCAGCATGGTACTTTATTCAGCTTCCATTATTCACGTGTATTCTTATTCGATACCAGTGATTTACAAATGTTGCTGAAATGAAATGATTTTTCAATATTTTTTCTCAATTTTGTTGTAAGTCATTCCTTTTTTATGCGTTTGTTGGAAAATTAGAAATTCCCAAAATTACAGTTGGGCGAAAAATATGCCTATTTAGAAGCCTTCATGTCGGGGACTGCAGAACGGCTGGGCTCGGGGGCTCGAGCCCCCCTCAATTTTTGAAAAAGTATGTTACAGAGAAATAGAAAGCAAGAGAGAGAAGAAAAAAAATAAGTGACCTGTCAATGTCACAAATTTGGATTTTTGTTCTGTTTTTCTTTTTCTTTTTAAATCTGCGCATATATGGAAATTATACCGAACAGAATTAGTCTCCTGAACATCGATTATTATTGTCAAAGATGGGTCGTTACTGTTTATAACTATATGGACAGATAGGATAGACGTGTAAATCATTGAAATTATAATAAGTAAAC
Source organism: Strongylocentrotus purpuratus (assembly GCF_000002235.5). Taxonomy (NCBI): domain Eukaryota; kingdom Metazoa; phylum Echinodermata; class Echinoidea; order Camarodonta; family Strongylocentrotidae; genus Strongylocentrotus; species Strongylocentrotus purpuratus. Next base: position 7,254,744 of record NW_022145606.1, on the reverse strand, counting down.
GATGTGAAAATGATTCTTCTCCCGCTTACGGAAACTAACATGAAAATTCATGTACGACGCAATTTCACACCTTTTGTAAAATTTGCGCGTTAGATTTTTTTTTTTTTTTTTGCAACTTAGTGCGACCCTTGCCTATGCATATTGCTTTACCAAACAAATCTGCGACAATCTTTGACAACATTAAAGATAAACTTTAGTACTGGTAATGCGATGCATTGTGAAAGAAAAGGTGTGGAAAGGATCAGAAACAGTTGATCGTGTAGCATGTAAGTATTGGTGTGCACTGCAAGGTTCTGGAGTCATTAAAATCATAATAAATTTGACCGAGTCTTGGTAAAGTAATAAGCACTGTACACAGAAAACTATATATGGGGCTAGTACTACCTTAATTTTCTTGTCTTTCTATGCTCATTACTCAGCCAGTATACATTTTCTTCCAAAATTGTTCGGCGCATGTCATTTATTTGTAATCTTGAACATTCAGTGTAAGTTTCGTTCGATTCTGTGAGAATTAATTTTATTTTCTTTTTTTACCAGAACTGGAGTTTATCTTTAAGTTTTGTAATGCGTGTTTCCACGTGTTTGTTGTGTGTTTGCAGTTGGAAAAAGAAAGAACAAACACAAGTTTGTGTTCCCTTGTTCTACTCATTACACATTCATCAATTGATAAGAAATCATTGAAAGGGACAGCGAACTGTTGCTGGCAGGCGCAGGATTGTTATTGTAATTAAAAAAAAAAAAAAAATGAGGGGGTTCGACTACCCAAATCCCCCCCCCCCCCCCCACTGCATACGCGCCTGGTTGCTGGGATGCCATTTTCTGATGAACAAATTCTAAATCCTGACATTTCATGCGCTCTTTTATCACACCACCTACTGAACAGTTGCAGATTAGAGCATAACTTTCGGCGGCTTGGAGCATGAAGTCAAAGGAAAGCGACTTGATTCCAGTCCCTTTCTTCACCTCTCTAATCTCTCCTACACCAATGGAGGTGCTAGCCTTTGTTTCCCCCTTGTGCTTGTGCATGAATACATAATGATTAAATGACTTTCATGAGTTCGTATCCAGTAATTTTTCTCCGTGTATTTCACAATTTGTTCTGCAATGACCTTTATCTGCTCATGCTCAGACTGCAACCAAGTCCAGAATCTGCACGGTCCTTTATAATTTTCCTACACACTTGATTCAAGCCGTAGAAGATGGCGTTATCAACAAACTCATAATTATGCTCAGATCACCAGCCCAGCTATTTTTTTCGCCGGGCGTCCTAATTTAATGATCACGCCATCATCGGCTGAAAGCAAGAAGTAGGGAGTATGTAGAGCTGGTGTGTGGTGGAGATCAAAATTAAATAGGCCAGATTCTGGACTAACTGCAACCGTGAACTAGATTATTGGCAATCGCTTGGTTACGAGTGTCATCACTTATTTGTATGCCCTGCCTTTCGTTCAGACAGAAAATTGTTCATCGATAAATATTTTATTGAAAGACCAAATACACTGAAAATGGATCAGCTTTTCAACTCGTTTAAACTCAGTAAAATTCAGTCGGAAAATGATGTTTCGTTTTCATTCATTCAAACATATTATGAGTTAAACATTTAATTTCTGTTTTTCTTTTTTGTTTCATATCAAATTATTAAATTGATATCAAGAATAATTGTCCTTAATTCATTAATTTAAGTATCAATTTACTGGTGTCAGTAACTTTCTTTTTCAATTACTTCCATTTATTTTGTCATTAATTATCGTTGTAATTATTATAATTGTTTTGTGTATTAATTATTATTGTTAACATTGTTATTATTATTATTTTCATTATTATTATTATTGTCATCATCATCATCATAGTGTTTCTCACTATTGTCAATAGTGTTATTTTTATGGATTAACATTAATTCGATTTGAATTGTATATTTGACAGTGTTATATCGACAAATTCAAGCTGATTGTAAACTTCTCCAATACCCCAATGTGGGTGACATGAGAATAAATTATCAATGTCATTGTCATCGCGCATTTTTTTTTATTGAGCCGTATGATGTCACACTGCTAATCTACCTGAATGGTGCATGCGCACTTGCCCTTTAATTATCTAGATTCAAATTAATTCAAATGATTTTAATTCTCATGCAAAACATAATACAATAATAATTATATCACAACAAATATGCAATGAAACGATAAATATAATGGAAATAGCACGAGAGAAGATGAACTAACTTGAAGCAGAGCTTGTTGAAGTGTTAGTTCATCAGATGCTGTTTTACAATAAAACTTGAATAAATTATGCTTAGAAATTAATAAATAGTCTAATATGTAGCTAAGAAATTCTAAATTGGGGGGGGGGGTTAACAAAAAAAAGAGAACAAAATGGAGGAAAATAGTAGAAGACAAAAAGAAAGAAGGATACAAAAAAGGGAGAATGAATGATTGCAAAAGCTCTAGAAAAGGGAAATTATATCAGTATAATGAGGGAGAAAGAGATTGAGAAAGAAATTTAGTCAAGAGTCAAACAAACCGAGATTCGATCATGTATATATGTTTCAAAGTCTAATCTTGAATTTGTTTGTTAATGTGTGAAGACTGGTACTTTGTTTAAGAGATGGATCTATGTTGTTCCAAAATACTGGACCGGTGTAAATAATTGTTTTTTGTGCGAAAGCGGTTCTCATTCGAGGAGTGTTGAAGTGGTTCGACTGTCTTGTGGGGTATGAATGTATCTCGTTCTTTTTTTGGAAAATGGAGGAAATGTTTATCTAGATAATTCGTAGCCTATATGTCACCTGTCTGTCACCTACACATTCAGTGAATTATCTAGATACCTTACACCGACCTTTAACGGGATTTTTTACAACATTGGTGACGGACCGAAAAATCCAGCGAAAAATCCCCTGAACAATCCTTATCAAGGGACAATACTTTTGTTTCGTTCTAGGATTTTTTGCAGGATTATTCATGACAGACAGCCAATTATCGAGATAGCTAATTTCTAGGTAATTGGCCTCTGTCTGACACCGCCTATTGTTGCCCTCTAATTTAGTACAGTGGTCTACGGGAAAAACCCGGATGAAGTCACAATTGACTATTTTGTCCACAAACTATAAGTATCTATATATTTTTTGAATGGCGATGGAGTAGATTTGCTGTCATCAAAGAAGGTCCAAGACGCACCCTCTCCGGATATCCCATACACTCCACTACACGATGACGATCGCTACTTGCTCTGAAAGATACCCGGGCGCCTTGTCCGACAACTACCGAAACAAAAGTACAAGATCGTTTGTTTTTCCCAAATACAGCAATTTTCGAAATATGAACCCTATGAACCAGCCTCTTGGCTACAAAAGCTGGTTTCATACTTTTAAGAGGCAGCAGCAAAAGCATTTTAGCGTGTACCCGCCCCCAAAAAACAACAACAACATAATAATAAATAAATAAATATTACTGTATTCACAGCGAATTATATGTTTCCTAAAATGTCCATTACATTAGTCAATTGTGAGTTCAACTATGAGTTCAATAATGACATACACTTTTAAATTGTAGATCCGGCCGTTGGTTCCAAAATGGAAAGCAGCAGTGTCGAAGAGCAGGTGGAGAAGAAAGCAAACGTGCATGCCTCAACACATGAACAGCGAAACATAAACTCTTCTAAACAGGTCGTACAAGATGTTATACATGATTCCACGTGGGCATCCGATCAACAAGCAGGCTTGATTCGCATCGAGAAGTATGGCATTGAAGTCAAGTTTCATCCAAGTGAGATTTGGGGCGTTGATGACATCCAGGCAGTACCTGAAGTTCCAGCTGAACTGGTAGACCTGTTAACGGAGGACCAAGCAATCATTAGTCTTGGCCTCAAGGCGTCACCGTCTGATGCAAAGTTCAAATATCCAGTAAAAGTGACGATGCCCCATTCAGCAATTTTCAAAAGTCCCGATACTGCATCAATTGGGACGTACCATCGAAAAAGCAGTAAGAATATCTACAGTTAACAACTAAATTATTCATCTCTTAGAATGTTACATATCAAAAATTACATCTGAACATTTTTCAACAAAGGCCTGCATTCAGCCCGACTATCTTTCATTGTAGAGTTAGGAAAAACACACTTTTTTACAGAACAGGTATGATTAATTTACTTGTTAACTGCATGTCTTTGTTAAGACGCATTTTATAACAATGTTATCAGCATTCAATCACCTGTCGCAACGTGGATTGATATATTTAAGTGTGCTTCGTGCCTTCATTAGCATAATCAGAATCCACTTTTCAAAGTTGCTGGGTCAATACTCAATTTAGGGTTTGACCCCAAACGCAACGGAAGAGCTTTTAGCATTAATATATGTTTCGGCCCTCCAAACCTATATGTATATACAAAAGTCAAATATATATGATGGATGTAGATTGTTATTTAGATCTATTCTAACGTAATGGCTGCCTTCCTGCATGCCATTTTTAAAATAACTACTTTGTTTTGTTTTTATTGGGGGGGGGGGGGGTTCTTTTCTCTCCATAAATTGACGTGACTATAAAGCGATAACAATTTGTTGTTCTTTTTTTTTGGTTGGTATACGGGGTTGCAAAAAAAAAAAAGCTACACCTAAATTCTACCATTTCAACAACAAGTTGACACAATGTCCTTTGTTTTTGTCATTTGGGTCGATCATTTTTTTCCCGAGCAAAATGACACCAATCCAAGATCATCAATTTCGATATTAGGAGTTTGTTTCTAACCCTTTTTAAGAGCAACCGACTTGACAAAAATTATCTCTGCTTCAAGGAAGACTACGTTTTTTCTTTCTTTCAAGAGGTATTAGTTGGGATGATTTATTGTATAACGGGAATCGGTGGTACAAAAATGGGATGCTCATCGTCCACTTCGCTTCAGCGTTCTCTGAAATATGTATTTGTATTTACTTTGCTTTGTTTTAGATTTAGCAAAACAGAACAAATTACGATAACGCATATGTCTTTTGTTTTCAATCAAAAGGCTCCGACAGTTTTTCGTTTGCTGCCACTGCCAATGGTAACCCTCGATGTGTTGTTAGAGAGCGAAACCTTGACTTCTTCATCTCTCACTTCTCTGAATGGTGGATTGTTGCCTTCATCACTAAGGAATCCTGGGGAAAGCGTGTCATCTGTACGCCTTTTGTACCCGAACCGAGCCCTAGGTCCGATGAGCATCTGTTGAGGCTCTGTATTAGAGATAGTAACTGCGGAAAAGCAGAGGTATGACAGGAAAGGGGTAATATTTTGTTGAAATGTTTAGACTTCAAAAGCAATTGCGTCATATTCGCTCATTGCCCAGGTTACTGTTGTTTTGAAACATTACAAAAATGGTTTATTAATTGCTTGCCACCGATGGGATCATAACGCCATTGTTTGGAACAAAATTATTTGGAACTAGCAACCTTGCGACTTTGCCAGATTGTGACGTCCCACTAAACTCCATGATTTCGACAATGCACATGTATTACAAATAAAGTGCGTATCGCGTTTCACAAGAGTATAGAGTGGTGAAGTGTGACGTAATAACGAAAACTATTTTTAGAATTTCTCAATATAAACTTCATTTTCCGAAAGAGCATCTGAAATAAGGAACTCATCTTTATTTTGCTCTGGTTATGCTCCTTAGGACCTATAATAAGTTAGGGCTGATGCACAAAATGTGGATCAATGCCAGATACTTTTATTACTTTGGTCTTAAATCCTTATAAAATGTTTCAATCAACAGGATACCATTTTCTTTTTTAAACAGCCTAGTAACTTCTTGTCTCATCTCTCAATTATATCTGCTCACATGTCAATTTTAACATTTCACTTGTTTAAGGTGCGTCTCAACTTTTTCCGGGAGGGCGGGGGGGGGGGCGGGGGGATGAAGTGGTAGATAACAAATTCGAACGAGATAAAAAAAAAAAAAAAAAGAAAAATGAATTACCATTTGTTATGTATACGCACTGTATAACGAAATTCAGGCATATGATTATTTGAAAGTCTATGCTATTACAACAAAACAATCATATGATACAGAAGACATAACGGAATCATATTTGCCTTACTAGGCAATATCAGTAATTTGTTTATCTGTTGGAAACTATACATTGCATTCATTGATGTCATGAATGTTCTGCTCAAGAAGTATGCTCAAGAAGTATGTTTGAACGTTAAAAAAAACATACCAGCCTATGTTAATGAAACAAACTTCGCAAGATGCCTATGGCAATAAGTAAATTAACACTTTTTGAAATAAATTTAAGCAGAATCCTGTAGGCCTTGTCTTGTGTGAGCATTAAACCAATTCATTCGTATATTACATCGCATTTGTGTAATACTATGATTCAAACACAAGACTTTCTTCTTTGTTGATAAAAAAATCAATCAGCCCGAACCAGGATACGTGGCACCGATAAAGGGAGAAGAGTATTTTGTGGCATGGTGTTCTGGCGATCTTAAAGTAACCTGTCAGGTAGACGACAAGGACATATGCACCAAGGCAAGTTAATATAAATGCCTCAGTCACAACGACAAAAAACAATTCAAAATGAACTGATCGATTTTTTGCCTATTCATCTAGCAATGTATTTGTTTTGTTGGTTTGTTGTCGGTCTGTATGATAGTTCCATATCGTATTGAGAGAAAGATAGGTGTGACACGCGGACACGTACACGATCTTAGGTTAATTCATGGAGCTCCAAATAGTCCCCTCTCACATAAAATTGCTAGATGGGAGGGATATTATTTGGAGCTCCATTAATTGACCTTTAATCGGGTACGTGTGCGCATGTAACAACTATCAATCTTAAAACTGTGACGGATGTATACTATAGTGGAAAAATACATCCCATTTTTCTCTCCAAATGTTTTCATACAAGTTAAAGTTACTCGATTAAATGACCTGAATATGAATGTTTATCTCTTGTGGCAAATATATGCCACATTTATTACTAAATGTGTATTATATTATGATTCGGGTCAATATAAGGTAAAGAACACTCCAACCCCAAGAACATTACTACACAAGGGTTTTTAATGGTTTCTAGTCGTAATCGACCTCAGGAATATCATACTGAAAGTATACCGAAATCGGAGGTTCAGAAAGCTGTTATTTCAAGATGGCGTCCAAGATGGCCGCCGATACCTAAAAATGGCCATGAATCACTTATTACCAACCCTAGAGACATAATATACGTCGTTCTATGGAGATCCAAACCTGTCACACTGTCCCTGGTACATTTCTGTGGTGAATGTCTTACTTGCTGCTTGCAGGCTACCACATTTTCCACTGTATCCGCGATGGACCCAGCTCCTGCATTTAGTGCATCTGATTAAGTATTCTCCAACACCTGTATAGCAAACTCCTCAGGGGTATTCTCCTGTTTTCTCTGTCTCAGATGCATCAGCAGAATACACCATGACCTTGGACTTTCAATAATTCACTTTCAGACCTGTCCTCCTAGGGCTGCAAAGTGCAGCTGCTGCTTCTTTGCAAGAAAAGTTTCTGACGTACGGTGAATATATCATCGATAGTTTCCTTTAGTTCCTAAACTGCATAAAATCAACTGCAACCTACTCTCAGACTCTCTTTTCCAGACCTCTCTCATAGTTCCTCATAGCATGATCAAAAAGCTTGATGGCTCGAAAGGACCCACATGGCAATGGGTCTCCTTTTCCTGTATAGAGTGGAACTACAGCACTCAAAGTCCTGTCTGATGGAATGTGACCTTCATATAGAATATCATTGAATAGATCTATCACCCACTCAACACCATACTCTCCTGATGCTAGTATGAGTTTCCTTACTACTCTTGATGGAACAGCTTTCCTTTGCTGGAAAGTGAAAGGGCGCCAGCAACTTTACCTTGTGAGATAAGACATCTTGGCTCCTCCGTTGCGTCACATTCGGTGATCCCATCTCATGAGTTTTCAACATTCATGAGGCGTTCCATGTAACTCCTACACGTTTCTTTCACTGAAGCAGCCTCAATGACAAAGTTTTCAGCCTCATATTTCACACATGTTGGGCCCAATGCGTCGACAGCAGCTTTACTATCTTAAATAACTTCTTTTAATTCCCTTCCGTTATTTCCTCTAGAAACTCACTTCTCTTGGCCTCCTTGGCTTCCCAAATCACTTGCCGTGAGTTTCCCTTCGTATATTTTGTGGTCTCCCCCCTCCCTCCCTGATTGATTCCAGATTTTAAACTTTGCACTCTTCTCCTCAACATTAATTAGTCGCCGGCAACTCTACCATGAAGCAGGCAGCAAAGGCCTTACATGGTTACCTGTAGCAACAAAACAGTTGGCCAGACATAAATCGACAATAATTAGCCTATACCTGTTTGAGAATTCATTCATTTAATCATTCAGTTTTATTTCAATCATAAAACCATAAAATAATATATATACAAAAGTAACATGAAACAATCATAATCTTACAATTCTGGAATTAAGAAATTGGAGACTAAAAAGGAAGTTTAAAAAACTTGTAAGTATAACAGTCCCCTGACATAAATACTAAATAACAAGATTACATGGTTGTACACGTTACCGAAGCAATGAGAATATATAAATAAGATACTACATATTACAGATACACACCGATGAACACACACACACATGCATGGAAGGGCGCTTTATATTGAACACACTACCAGCCCCCAGTGGTTAAGTTGCCCTTATGACGCCATATTGGATTTTGTGATTTCCTGAACCACTGCTTAACGTTCTAACTTATCCTAATATATTATATGACCCCACAAATTATAGCATAGATACCCCAATTGTGTCTCTCGGATGGATAATAAGTGACTTATGGCAATTTTTATATTATGGCGGCCATTTTAGACGCCATCTTTGATTTTAGGGTTTCCTGGACCATCTAAAACCATTCTTGTCTCGATGGATTCTCTGACGCCCAAAACTATGGGAAAGACACCAATATTTATTGTATGTCTCTATGACAGATAATATGTGATTAATGTTCATATTAAGGTATCGGTGGCAATCTAGGACGCCATCCTGAGAATAACACCTTTCTGAACCTCCGATTCAGTATGTTATTACTGAGGTCGAATACTACTAGAAACCGTTGGAAAACCTTTTAATTGGAATTTCTTTGAATTCAAACCATAAGTTGACCCGACTTTATCAATAGAAGCATGATAATAAAAAAATTGTTTATTTATCCTCGCTCGATGATAATATGTATGTGGCGAGCAGACATGTGTGTGTGTGTGTATGTGTGTGTGCGTTTCATTACTGAACTATTTTAACATGGCATCAAATACACGTCATGTTCTTTATGATGATACCTAAGGGGCCTCATTTGAGACAATTGTAGCACCATTAAACTGTAGCCTTGTAGCTTGTAAAAGAATATACACTGTCGCTCATAAAGGTGGAATATTTTGTTTAAATCCCAATTGGTGGAATTATTTTAAAAATAATTTAAAAATAATAGATTTAGATAATAAGTATACATTCTCGGATTGTATTGAAAAATAATTTGCCAATGTGTGTTTTGCGTTACTGCTAAAGCATGTGTATGCTATTATGCTTATCAACTAGGGGACCTATGCCCTTAAGTCATAAATGACAATAATGAGGATTAATGCCCCACAAAAGGGCACTAATATAGCACATCCACACGGTTTTGATCCTGGGGCCTCATAGTTACGAGACCATTGCTTTGCCACTGAACCATGACTGTACGCAGCGGGGGCAAGGGTAGGGGGCAGTTTCCATAAATAAAAAAAACACAGAAAATGCAATGAGTTTTCAATTTTTTTTTGCATTTTACCCCGGTTCCCAACATAAAAAATCTTCTGTATGCCCATGCCTTGAGCCAAAATGCGTGGCGGTCCAGAGAATTTTTTTTATGTTGGGGACCGGGGTAAAATGCAATAAATTATTGAAAATTTATTGCACTTTCTGTGTTTTTTTTTATTTATGGAAACTGCCCCTACCCTAGCTCCCGCTGCGTACAGTCATGGTTCAGTGACACAACAATGGCCTTGTAACTGTGAGGTCCCAGGATCAAAACCGTGTCGATGTGCTATATTAGTGCCCTTTTGTGGGGCATTATCCTCATTACTGTCATTTATGACTTGAGGGCGTAGGTCACCTATTTCATAAACATAGTAGCATACACATGATTTAGCAGTCCCGCAAAACACACATTGGCAAATTATTATTCAATAAAATCTGAAAATGTATACTATTATCTAGGTCTATTATTTTAAAATAATTGTTAAAATAATTCCATAAATTGGGTTAAAACTAAAATATTCCACCTTTATGAGCGACAGTGTATATCTTTTACGACGCAAATCGTTTAGGTCATACGATCTGATTCATTGACATAACGGAAACATCTCATGTGTATTTTACATGTTTATTCTATGGATTTTGTAACAGACGCGGTCGATACGTTTGTTTCAAAACTTACCCGAGGTTAATGTACCGTTCGTCGTTAACACTTCAGCCGCTGGCAAATCCCAAGTCTTCGTTAAGTTCATTTTGGAACAAAACGTAACGATAGACATTATTTGTCCGATGAATCTGTCAGGTAAATGTTGATGTCTCAAAACTATATGCATGTAACCCATTAGCTTAGCATTCAGCTTATTAACGAAGAAAGGGAAAGGAGAATGAGCAAGGAGAACAACAACAACATTTAGTAGTTTATCTGTGAAGCTTATAATCTGTCTAAACGTCTAAACGGCAGGAATTTGGTTTCGAGAAAAGACAAAACACTTAAGCCATGATATATTGATCTAGCAAAATCATAATTTGGCGTTCTATTTTCTGAATGAATGGTTAGTTTTGAAGAATAAGTTATGAAATTACTTATCTCGACCAAGTATTTATTTGAACATTTTGTTTTACCGAACCCATGGTGATGCCAATCTGATTTGTTAGTTTGACCAATATCTCTTACAAAACTTATAACAAATTATAAAACGTTAACAAATTATTAAAAATGTCAGAAAAATAAAGTGACAGAAAATGATATTGTTGGAAATACCAGTGGAATTCAGTATCTAGTATAAAAGCAATACTAAGGAAGAATAAAACAGCGAAGTGAAGCAGTATATTTTTATTTTCATTTTTATTACTTCTTACTATAGCACACCAGATGACACTAAGGCCAAAAGTAGCTCAAAAGTAGGTCTATATGTTTCCCTTTCTGTTTTTAGATGTTCTATGTTGAATTCCTCCTGGGTGTTAATGTGGTGACATTTTGTGCACTTTATTTTCTGACCACTTTCTCTGATTTTAAGTTAGGTCTGTTATGAACATGGGTTTCCATGAAGTGAAATTTCTTGGTTTGGGCAATTCATTTGTGCAGTGATTGATTTTTCTTTTATCCTTAAGCGATGTTTTGTTCTCAATAATTTCAATACATATTTACATTATTTACTCAATGATTGAGTGAAACATAACATTGGCTAAACAGTTTTTCAACAATTCTTCCAGCTTAGTATTAAATTCTTTGCTAACACATTCAAACCTTAAAGGTATAGACCAGTTCTGGTCATTCGATTGCATTGTGAAGAAACGCTGTCGAATCGGTCAGAAAAGGTTGATCATCTAGCATAATTATATTGGTATATACAAGTATTGGTGTGTACTGCAAGGTTATGGAATCATCACATTGATAACAAAATTGGCCAAGTCTTGGTAAAGTTAAAAGCACTGTACATAGAAAGATGTATATGGGACAACACGATATCTATCCTGGTCGGATCGATATGATAATTTATCAAATATATAAATTAGTGGGCGGTTTCCCAGAAAAATTTGTATCATCACGTATTAGTCAAAAATATATATTCTTTCACATAATTGGTAATAATAGCTTCGATTTTTTTTTAGAGGGGGGGGGGTCCAAAACTGATCTCTACCTTTAAAAAAAATCTTAGCAACGAATTGAATTTAAAAAAAAAGAAATCTTGCTAAAGTAACATTTATAAATTGCATATTGCGCATAATTCAAATACTATTCGGAAGAGTATATTTCTTGTCTTTTATGTCCTTACCTAAAACCAATATGTTTGGTTTATTAGTATTTTTTATTTGAATAGATTAAATATTGAATTACATATCATTTTCCAAAACAAAATCACATCCTTGCAATATAAAATAAAGTGAAACGTTGAATCAATTGGTCCACAAGTGTTACATACATTATCATTCACAATTTGCCATTGATATTAACAACAATTATGGAATAAACCTGTAAATCATCTCGAAATTAGTTTGTTGAACTTCCTTATTACGCACTTGCTTTAATTTGAATGAAAATACATCCTTCCAAACAAAGTCACTATCTAAATATAGAAAGGAATTCCAAAAGTAAATGACAACAATTGGTTCCCCTGACTTCTTTCGTATTAAAGATACTATGTCCCTTTTGCATCCAACCTGAAATTCTGTAGAACTTTGCAGGAAGTATGAATATGTCATGTATGTCCTATCTGTGAAATTTAAATGTTAGCAGTGTCCTAATATTCAATGTATGCAAGGATAATACTTGCTAGACTTCACTGTCAGACACTATTGAGTGAGTGACTGGCTTTTTCTTCTTTGATAATAACATACATAAAATGAGCTGTACAGGTTACATGAGCATTTGTCTACATCAATAACCCACTTCTTGTGATGGCCAAAATTAAACTGATTGAATCTTTGTGCAGCATAAAACGTATGACCATTCAGTACAATGGTCTAAAAATCAAGACTATTACTTATTGGCTCTATAGCTCCTAAGTCGATTTGACAACTAACAGTCGTTATCTTCCCACTTGAAGAAATATTCAAGCCCCACCTTTTTTAGGGAAGTTCTAAATTATTTTTTTCTTTCAAATGCCGTTGGAATTTTTTTGGACTGCAAATGGGACATAGTACCTTTAACAAACAATAGTAATCTTTCACTTTCATAACCAAAAAAAAAAAAAAAAAACATTATCCCATATCACATTCTTCTTAAAAATCATTCAAATCACTTAATCTATCTAATCAACACTAAGGAAATGCTTTCTTAATTGTTTTCAATGTTTAAAATCAAATAAGGGTTGGTGTGCGTTTACTTTTTTATTCATTAAAGATAAACTCCAGTTCTGGTTAAAAATATAAAAAAATAATTCTTACAGAATCAAACGAAACTTACACTGAATGTTCAAGATTACAAATAAATGACATGTGCCGAACAGTTTTGGAAGAAAATGTATACTGGTTGATTAATGAGCATAGAAAGACAAGGACATCAAGGTAGTACAAGCCCCGACACCCTGTGTGTTGTCCCATATATAGCTTTCTGTGTACAGTGCTTGTTGCCAAGACTCGGCCAAACTTATTATGATTTTGATGAATCCAGAACCTTGCAGTGCAAACCAATACTTACATGCTACATGATCAACTGTTTCTGATCCATTCCACACCTTTTCTTTCACAATGCAATCGCATTACCAGAACTGGAGTTTATCTTTAAAGGTAAAGACCAGTATTGGAAACGCCCCAATTTCAAAAAATGAAATGGAAGCTCTTATTACCAATCATGTGAAAGAATATGTTTTGACTAATACATGATGATAACATTTTTGCCGAGAAACCGCCTACTATAATTGATATATTTGGTAAATTAGTTTATCTACATGGTCTGTGAGATATAAACGCACGTGTCGCGCAAGTGTGCGTATAGTCCCGTATACATCTTTCTGTGTACAGTGCTTGTAAATTTATGAAGACTGGGCCAAATTTCTTATCATTTTGATGATTCCAGAACCTACACACCAATACTTATATGCTAATGATCAATTGCCTTTTCTGATCGATTTCACAATGAAATCGCATGACCATAACTGGTCTTTACCCTTAATGTAGAGTCATTCCAAATGCCATTTGCAATCACATTATGAATTTTCAATAAACTGGCGTCTTGCCATTCTCGATAAAACAATTCTTAAAGGTAATGTTACCATTTTTCTCGAACAATTTTTATTGGAATATTCCTTACTTTAAACATAAAATTCTGGCAAATTTATGTTTATGGTTTATGGCATAGTAAATCCATATCTTTTATATTACAATTAAACTGTAAACAAAGTGGAAAACTTCATCGGACCAGTATCTTAACATATTTTTCCAACTAGAGCCATTATCATTAAAGAAACGAGATATCCATGCCAAACGAAGTGAAGATATTTACGTACCAATATCCGTCATATTAAATGCACAATTTTCCATATTTTGTATAATTGCATTATGTTTACTTGTGTTATGTTTTCAATTCTACAGCAAACAAAACAATAGTCTATTCAATATCTGTAAAACATGTCTTGTGTAATGGTACAAGAGTTGCCGTTTACACAAATTTGTGACGCAGCTAACATTTAAAAAAAAATTATTCTACCATAATAAGTAAGATCTCTCATTTTCTACATTATTTAATACATTTCGAATTGCATCTTTATTTACATTCCAGTTATAATCTTGTAAAAATTGCTCATTTTCGCCTACATATACTCCTAAATATTTAACAGGTTGATCCGTATATATAATGTCATTATCATGAAAATAATTATCTACAATATTCAGCTTCATAACTTATTCCAATTATTCCTTATTCCAATTTACCCTCGGACCTACACACTCTCCAAAATCGTTAATTTCATTCATAATATATTGTACATCATTAACATAATTCACAAATAATGTCGTATCATCTGCATATTGGGAAATATTTTAACTATTGATACCTACATTAACACTGAACACAGTAATTCCTTTGAGATCCCCTGACCTCGTGTTTCATTGCCTAAAGCTCGGGGCGGATGAGATCATCAGTCACGGAAAGGGGAACGTCTTTCACAACAACAACTCTCATTTAGATTGTCGTCCCTCAATTTGTGCAGTGGTGTTTTCTTCTCCATGTCATAGTCATTTAAATAAAGTGACAGCGTTTCAGATAATCACTAATTTGATAGGTTTCAAGAGTTCAAAAAGAAGCTTCACGAGACGATTCATTGGTTTTGTTATAATATTAAAACAATACATTATGTTTTTGAAGCCTATATATTATTCAGAACCTAATTATGCTCTATGTGCACAGTTTATTTACCATTTACTTCAACTTCAGACAAGTTGTAAACATTACCAAAATTTGTGCTAATCAATTAAGTATTCTCATTGACGAAGTTTTGCAATAACCGGCTGTTGGCCTACATATATTATTGGTGTTAAAATCGCAAACTAAATCGTGTTCTCTCCTTTAATCTCAGGCATACCGATTCACCAGATGTAACAGATGTGCATTTGCTAAGAATCTCAAAGGGACTGCTTCCGGATCATTTCTCCGATCTGTGCGTTGCTCTGGATATCAAATCAATTACTGCACAATGTATCCTTACGCAGAAGATGAATGACTATCGACAAACATTCATGCGACTTCTGCTGATGTGGAAGACAAGAGCCCATCGGACCTTGGCAGACCTGGACCAGGTTCTTGTTAAGTCAGAGGCTGGAGGTCTTAGATTCATGTATAAACAAGAGCCGAAGTAAAACAAAATATTTACATGAACTTGGCTTATTCGGCATGTGGATATGGGCTTAAATGAGAAAATCAGCATGGCTCGCTTTGATGAACGATAACAATGTTAAAATCAAACAAGTTTAGAATAAATAGGCCTAAGGTTCTCTTGTAATGTGACGACTTTATTTTTTTTCTAAAATAAGTTAAAACAATGGTTCTTTGTAATGTGACGACTTTATTTTTTTCTAAAATAAGTTAAAACAATGGTTTCCCTCTGAAATGTACAGCACAAATAGGAATTTTCTCCAATGACTTATTTTATGTTTCTACCGGATTTCAAATACCATTACATTCCGGACTTTCCAGTACTTTTCCAGTTACGCTCTTCTGTCGAAAAAAATAATGACCAGGTTAAATAGCTATAATGCTCATGGAACAGTGAACCCGTTTTGAGAGGTGGATTTCTCTGGGTACGATCGCCTACTCATTTCTGTAGATACGTTTCCGGACTTCCGGGTTTTGTCACTTTTTCCCACGATAGTTCCGGACCCCAGTATGAGCTCATTTGCATACAGCCAATCAAAAGAGTCTATTCAGCTAGCTAAACCCAAGCATGCGCACATGGAAACCGTTAGGGTTACTGATAGGGTTATACTAATAATGCAAACCCATCTTTTTCCAACCCATCGTTAGCTCCATCGGTATGTACAGTGAATACAAAGTTCGAGTTGTGGGTTCGGATCTCAGTATTTATTCAGTTTCATTGTTTGCCTTTAATATTAAAAGTCTAACTGTTTGTGACCTCTTTCCAAGTTGCCAATGACGTAAACCATATCAGCCAAGGTCCGGAACTCTCGTGGGAAATATAAAATGAATGTTTTGGTCACATGACAAAATTTGGATTTTGGGCCTGAGCATTCAGGGACTGTATTGGTTGGATTGTATGGATAAAGGTGGCATTGCTGATTTGGTAACAATTGATGGTAACAATTGATTTAAAGAAGACATAATACCGTTGACCACTCTCTCCTCCCTTGAATTGAATGGACTCGATACAAATACTTTTGCGTTGTTCAACTTCATGTTTTAAGTGTATGACTGATAGAATGCCCAGGTGTAAATGAGGTTAATGTACATCAAACGAGTTAAATGTCATGTGTCAATATAGGCCCCTTCCTAATGCTGCCATTGATGTAAATGATATATCAAGGTGTATCATTACTTTAATTCATAAGAGGACTAACTTCACAAGACCGCCATGCTCGTTGGTTCCCTCGATTCCATGTATAATGAACTGCATTTGTGCTGCATTTCTGATTTCAATGTGTGTATGCATGCATTCATTGGAATTAAATAACATTGAACTTGAACTTTACTTGTTTGAAATATTACTAGAGGAAAAAAAATACTGGCTGGAAATTTCTTTGATTGATATATCTATATTATGTTCTGTTATATTCACAGATGAATTGTATTCTCCTTTCCATAACAAATTATATGTATTATTATGATGATTTGACATTATTATATATCTACATTATTTTTGCTGTCGTCTTAGGCCATGAGATGTATTTCAAATGTTATACAATCAATGAGTGCTGTGACAATTCAAATCTTCAAAATAATCATCACAATTACAATGATGCATAATCAATATTTCATTAAATTATTGATAAGGTGTATGTTCTTAGATCGTTGAATTATAATCGTTGATGTCTTTTACATATTGTTTGCTTTTCTCGATTCATTTAACATATTTATTTACTTTGTATAAAAGAAATATATATATATATATATATGAATGGAGATGACACGTTTAATATCACCTGAGTAAAACCAGAGTGGTTATTGCAAATGTAATCAATGCTGATCATGTTTTTTTTTTTAAATGGCTGAATTCACAAAGATATCATAAGAATTCCGGCTTGTAATTACAATACTGTATTTTGTAAATAATTGACATGTTATTGCATTACTTTTATTGATATCACTCATTTCATGTATTGAAAACGGTATACCATTGTAAATGAAACTGTATATTTTATATATACATGATATACCCTGCTTTGGCCAATCCATTGTCCTGGGCCATGTTTGCTATGTTGTGATATATGCCTGTATAATTACGATCTATTTGTACCACTGGCTATTTGTTTTAGTATAAAATAAATGCTTTACTTATTACGTAGGCGGGGCAAAACAAGGTAGCCCCCCCCCCCCCCCACATTTCTCCTATTCAATCATTGGCCAGCCGTTTTATCATTAAAACATATTTCTTCATATCAAGAATTCAATTCTTAATATCACGAAATTGAATTCTTGATATCACGAATTCAATTCATGATATCAAGAATTGCCATTGCTTTACAACGTAATATTATATCTTGATGTCAAGAAATATGTTTTAATGATAAAACGGCTTGCCATAAGCTTGCGCCAGCTCGCCACAACTCGAGGCTCCAACTCAGCTAAGTGGGAGCCCTGCTTTAAGCAAATGTAAATGTTGTGTAATTGATTATGCCAGCTACTTGTATAAAACTGCAAAATTGAAGTGAGTGCAAGTTTTACCTTTTCCAGATTGGATGCCATTTTATCAAAGTCACTACTTTGAAGATTTTTTTTTAAATGTAACTGCTGGGACTTTTGTATTTTGGTATCGCACAAAATCAGTATAGCCTAATGAATGTATTGTGCTACATGAGAGTTGGACGGTAGCTTTCATACATGTAGATTTAGAAGTGTAGCTAGTATTGACCGGTGAGTAATATAAGTGGTTGTCTGTACATTTATTATCTTTGTTTATGTTAAGATTTTATTTGATGAGGTAACATGCAGTCTTTTCCTTTACACTACCGTTATATTGCTTACTGAATTATATGAATGAATGAATGGAAATCTTGTTGTTAATGATGTTGAACTGAAAAGAACGGTACTTCATTGCTGATAATTGATACATTAATTATTGTTCTTTATTTGATTTGGAAATTTCACTAAAGTTAACATAACAAATTAACTCTCTTGTACGGATATAAAATGAATGTGATGTATGATTTCTCTTTGTTGCTTTGCTGATAATGCTGTGAATAATTGGCTGAAGATGTATATAAAAGAATGTCTTTTTGTCCTGTCAGATAATAAACTGTAAGAATTTGAAATAGTATATATCTAGAGCCTTAAAGACGTATGCGGGGATAAACAGGTGAAAAGCAGTTTGGAATTTTCAATCTGCAATGTGCATGCATTCATCATATTTAATTTGCTCAGAATGCAGCTCAAAGTTCATATAATTCAACCGAATGTATCTGATTAAATTAGTAGTTAATAATTTTTTTTTTAGCTACAAAAATAATAATAATAACAATAATAGTAAAAACAGAAACGACGATAAAATGAATGTATTGTTTACTCAATGTAGCCTTGTTTTTAATAATACTGTTCTCCATGAGGGCCTTGCAATCATATTATTACCCCGGCTTTTAGGAGACAACGGTTCATTATTGGCTGTTACTGGAAAAAGAAAGCTGAGATTTATGACAAAAAAGTAATACTTAACTTGTCGAGACATACCTTAAGAGGATTTCGAATGCATATCAAAAGATTTTTTTTTCATTATGATTTAATTTGGTTCAAAACGTACACACACAAAATATTTGAATTTAATTTCTGGAATAATTGAACTACATGCACATACAAATATGCATACTCATATGCAACATTAGATTATTTTGGGAATTAATCCAAGGTTGATTAGAAAGATCTGATTTGAAGATAGGATAGCACTCGGAAAATAGCATGTAATTTTACAAATGGATGTTTTTTATGTTTTGAATTATTTTAATATTTCATTAATTGCCAACTTGTGTTGTTTTCTGATATTTCAGGTTACAAGTGAACCAAATGAAGCTTTAGATAGAAAGTACCGAATACTCTTTTGCATTAATTATAGCACGTTATTATTCAGATTAGATTTGTTTGCATAATCATTCAATAAGTTATGCAAAGAAATCACACAAGACAATTGTATTTTAATGAGGTCATATTTGCGTATAGCAAGAAGCGTACATTTGAAGGTCATTGAACTTAATATTATGTATTTTATCCGTTTTTTCATTATTCATTGAATTGTCCGGTAAGGAGTGACAGAATAAACGTTTAACTTTCATACAATATGCAGGGCAAGCTCGGTTCTCCAGTCCGTGCCATACCGTCAATTATCCAAGAGCTGTCCCTTATTTAGTCCGACTGCTTCCGCTTTAATACCAATGAAATTATTACAAGGGTTGGATTACCTTTCGGTTTTAAGTGTAATTTATCATTGCTTCAATGGGCCATTTTCATAATGTCATCAAATTTAATACACACACAATATGGATTGTCCTACCAAACAGCACGGAATTTATGCAATTCGCATTCTTACTATTGAAATACAGTTATTCTCAACAGTTAATGAAATAATTTTCAACGAGGCACTTAACAAAGATGTGTGCATTAAATTTCGTGGTATTACCCCCAAAATGGCTTATTGAATAATAGCTATCATAACAAAGAGAAAATAAGTAGGTAAGAGTCCTTGAATCACTGTAAATACTTTCCTACTCTTCAGAGTGTCACCATAATGTACATAAATTTTCTAAAGTTAGTAGCTGTGCCTTTTTTCAATTTTTTGGAAATATGTTCTTGTTTTGAATAAATCTTGTCATTTAATATTTGTATCTCCTACCGTTGTTTTATTTTTTTTACTTTTTTAGATGTCTATTTTTCTTCAATTGACGCGAGACTATACACTTAATGTGTGTGTGGGTGGGCGGGCGTGTGTGCGTGTGTGTATACACGTTTACATGTACATAAAGAGCTCTGATATATTAGTATATTTGTTATAAGAAGCTGAATTGTGTTGGTCCTAGCTCTCTATATTCTTATAATATAACTAGATTCCTGATATTACATGATAATTTTCTTGGTCCCTAGTACCTCGTGAAAATGGTTTCCCACTGTATAAACACCTGGTATTAGGCGGGGTAAAGAACTCTGTTGAAATGTTTAGGATAAACTCAATTTCGCCCATAGGGCTTCTTGAGGTTAAGGTTTTAGAACTTCATAAACTTTATCTTCTATTATGTAGGGCATATTTTTCACCTGATTGCCCGCCATTCGGCGCCACTTGCCGCCTATAACAGCAGGGCGGCATCGCAGGACTTTCTCACAGTGATGGCGGCAGTTCTCCAAGCTCTAGGACGACCCATGCCTGATAGTGCTTCCTGATGAGGTTGTGCAGCATGACGGCAGCTTCAATGAGCAAGCGGACTGTGTCTGGTTCCTGTCTCATCTGGCCAAGGAAGCACTGGAACCGCAGAGCCAGAATACCAAAGGCATTTTCAACCACACGCCTTGCCCTGGACAGCCTGTAGTTGAAGATCTTCTGCTGTTGGTCCATGTTACGACGACCATAAGGCTTCATCATGTACGTCCTCATGGCGAAGGCATAGTCTCCCACGAAGGAGTACGGCATAGGGTGCTCTTCATCATCATGGGGAAGAGCAGCTGGATCTGGGATGCCTAAAGTGCCAGCTTCAATGCACTCCTTCAGTTCACTGTTGTTGTAGATCTGGGCATCAGACTGATGGCCAACCCCACCCACATCGATCCACAGGAACTGGTACTTTGAATCTACCAGAGCCATCAGGACAACCGAGAAGAACTGCTTGTAGTTGAAGTAAAGGCTGCCTGATTTGTTGGGCTTCTGGAGACGGATGTGCTTTCCATCATAGCCCCCAAGACAGTGAGGAAGATTCCATCTGGCTGCAAAATCACCTGCAACCTCAAGCCAGCCTTCATTGGTTGTGGGGAGGGAGATGACTTCTGCAGCATACTCATCCACTACCGCTCTGGCTACATCAGGGACAAACTTCTGGATGGTTTCCTTGCCCATTCGGAAGTTGAAAGACAGCTCGGCATAGGTGGCCCCATTGGCGAGATGGCGCAGGAAGACGGACAACTTGAGACCAGGGGAATGGCCTTCCTGATGTGGGTGTCCTTTCTCTGCAAGTGGGGTGTAAGCCTGACCAACAGGTCATCAAACATCCCTGGGGACACCCTGGTGTAGTTCTTGAACTTCCTCCTGTCATTCTCACTCAGCTCTTCCATCAAAGTGTGGTACTGTCCACGTTCGGCCCTCAACTGGGTGGAGCATGGGTCTAAACCACCAGTTGTGCTTCCTTTTCTTCTTAGGAGGCTCTTCTTCTTCAGGATTGGCCAGCATAAGTTGATAGGCAGTGGCCACCTCAAAATCTCTCATCATCTTCTGATGGAGCAGCATCATCACTCCAACATTATCAAAAGCCTCAGACATATCAAAATTGTAAATATTTAGTAGAGATGTTGTTCATACAGCAGCTGAGGAGGGTCTGAACCAGGTAGCCAATGGCCGGTATTTATTTAGTCGGCAAGTAGCGCCAAGCGGCGGCAAGTTCAAACCAATTTGGCGACCTTTGGCACAAACTAATCACCAAGTGGCGCAAAGTAGCCGTCTATTGGCGCGAATGGCGCCAACAGGGTGAATTTTGGAATCAAATGGCCGTGTAATGGCGCAAACTGGCGCGAATTGGCGCAACATTTTGGAGCAAGCCGGATGGCATTTGGCGCACGCCATATGGCACCCAGTTTATTCCACTTGGCGACACATGCCGAGCGGACATTAATTCGGCGCCACAGCGAGCCACTACGCGCCAATCACATAATCTTTGGCGCGAACTGGCACCAACTGGCGCCGGCCCAGTGGACTCCTAGCATAACGAAATATATGAATCAAAATACTCTGTGGCGACTCAAAATGGAAGAGAGGGAAAGATATATATTTATAAAGAAAGGGGGGAGAGGAAATTAAATAGATGGATAGATAGATAGGCGTATATGTTGAGTGATGGATAAAGAGTCAGAGAGAGATGAATAGAAATGGAAAAAGAAAGTGAGAGTGAGATAGAGAGAGAAAGAGAGGGAAAGAGAGAGAGAGAGAGAACGAGATGTAGAGAAAGAAGATTGAGGGAGAAATAACCTAGTATAGATTAAAGAACACCGCACACTATACCCCCTCGTCCTCCAATCCGATTTTCGAGGAAATTACAATTTTATTGCATAGGAGCAAATGAAAAGGTAAAAACGGGCACATATAAGAATGAGAAGGGGCTCCCATTAAAAAAAATTAAAGGTCCACTTATCAGTAATAAGAAGAGCACTTATTTGAAAGGAAAAGGGGCACGTGTCTAAAAAAAAATGGGTGATTATCAGATGTGAAAAGAGACATTTATGAAAAAGAGAAGGGCTATTATTAAAAAGGGGCACTTTTCGCACCTGAGAGTGGACACTCACCACAGATGAAAAGGGGCACTCACCACAATCATTCACATTTTACATGTTTCAATGTTCATATAAAATGCGCTAAATCGGATCTCATTCGGATCGTGTGGTGTGCGCTGAGCCTTAGAGACTGGTTTGTGTTTCATTGATACTTCTCTTGTCTGTCCCAGTCGACTAGTTGCGCCTATAACGACAGGGTGGCAATAACAAAAACGGACTAGCATACTTCCGATAATGCAGAGCAAATTTAACCGGTATCAGTAGATGGGGAATCTTTTGAAAAAACCTAATACAGTGTAGTAGTAATATGATAATAATAATAATAATATGTCCATTTATATACTACATCGGCTGTATATTAACATGAAGCCGCACGAGCCCCCAGGGGCTCAAGCATTCAATGATGTTTTTTTCTACTAGAAACCCATTCACTTCACCTGGGTGGAGAGTGGTAATTGTAGAATATATTTTCTCGCCAAAGTACATTAGTGTCGCGCGGTGGGACTCTAACCGCGAGCCATTTGATCCACAGTCCGATGACGGGTATTTACTATATACCACAACACCTCTACAAACCAAAGTTCTTATTTTAAAGATGCATTTTCGGCAAAATATTGAAAAGATCCACTGGCAGGGCTCCATGCGGATATTACGTATCATTGTTGAGTTTCAGAATGGTATTAATGCAAGCTTTTGTCAAGCTGTAATACACATCAGATTGAACATAAATTGACTTTCTAAAAAATATGGCCCGAATTCACAAAGCAAGGTTTGAGCTCAGACCAAGGTTTGAGCTCAAACCTCCTTTTGTTTCGCCAAACCTCCTTTTGTTCTTTACAAACCAGGTTTGTAAAAAACGCGTAAAACGCGTCATATGACGTATGAAAACCAAGGTTTGTCGACAAACCTCCTTTGTGAATTCGGGCCATATGTGTACAGGCGTTTTAAAGGATTTTAACGCAGACGTAAATAGTACTCATGTTTTTAAATGCTATTTCCGTAATATTGGACAAACTTGAACTTATATGAATTATTGCATCACAAAATCCTACCCAAAACAACAACAAAAATCTCTACCAAATTTGTAAATGATAGTAGCAAATTTTTCACGAGAACATATTCTTCTTCGTCACGTTATGGGATGATATGCTAGTCCCTTTTGTATTGTGCCACATTGTATAGGCCTATTATTGACTATTCATTGACCCGAGTAAAAGAGTAAACAGAAACTAAATTCCGATCATATGTCAATTTCTACAATATATGTTTTTGAGGAAGCAGGTAGACGGCTGAGTGCGTTAGTATCATTATGCAGCGACTGGGTATAGCGTTGCGTCCATTGTAGCCTGTACTAAACGTCACATCATACAAGTTTCGTATGAGATCACGCTGGTGTTTTTTTTTCTTTCGGAATAACAACATTGCCATATCTGTAGGTCTAGCCCGCTTATACACTTTCGAAAGGAGGTGATAGATACGTGACATTAATGGGAGAATGTATAAAACCGTCGTGTTTATTCGGAAATGGAACGTACCGATGCAGCTGACATGAACAACATTTGATTAATAGAATGTGGAGAAGAAGTGATATCCTTTGTGGGCAAGAAGCATTACGCGGTCTAAATGAAGTTTGCTGGTGCATTATAGAAGACCACTGCCAACCGTTTTACTCGGAGCAGATAATAAGCGGCACTTATAGTCTATCTATCTATCTTCGTCCCATAGCTTGGAGTCGTTAGGGGCGACAATAACTTCATGTCTTCATCGGCTGTAATACAGTTCTAGTTGGCTGATCAAATAGCCTATATACTTTAATTATACAGTCTAGAAATTACAGGCAGACACTCAGATCAGTTTTATTCTTATCATGGATGGGGACAAAATTAAAAAAGCAGACCTTCCAGAGGCTGAAAATGATGATTGGACACCTCTCCATGGGGCATCATTCAATGGTCACATCGAGGATGTACAGGTTCTCATTGGCCAAGGAGCAGATCTAAACAGGGAAGATAAGGATGGATGGACACCTCTCGATGCAGCATCATTCAATGGTCACCTCGATGTTGTACAGTTTCTTATTAGTGTAGGAGCAGATCTAAAAAGGGCCAATAAAGATGGTATGACACCTCTCTACACGGCCTCATTAAATGGTCACCTTGAAGTTGTAGAGTTTCTCATTGGCCAAGGATCAGATTTAAATAGTGCTAGTAATGATGGCAGAACACCTCTCTTCGTCGCATCATCCAATGGTCACCTCGATGTTGTACAATTTCTCATTGGCCAAGGAGCAGATCTAAATAGTGCTAGTAAGGATGGAAGGACACCTCTCCACGCGGCATCAGCAAACGGTCACCTCGATGTTGTAAAGTTTCTCATTGGTCAAGGAGCAGATCTAAAAAAAAGACGGATAAGCATGGCTGGACACCTCTCCACGCGGCATCAGCAAACGGTGACCTCAATGTTGTACAGTTTCTCATCGGCCAGGGAGCAGATCTTAAAAGGACGGATAAAGATGGCTGGACACCTCTCTACATGGCATCATTCAATGGTCACCTCGATGTTGTACAGTTTCTTATTGGTCAAGGAGCAGATCTAAAAGGGGCGGATAAGGATGGAAGGACACCTCTCTACGCGGCATCAGCAAACGGTCACCTCGATGTTGTACAGTTCCTCATTGGCCAAGGAGCAGATTTAAATAGGCATGGTAATGATGGTAGCACGCTTCTAGAAGCAGCATCAATCAAAGGTCACCTCGATGTTGTACAGTTTCTCATTGGCCAAAAAGCAGATTTCAAAAGGGCTGGTATTGGTGGACGCACACCTCTCCAAGCGGCATCATTAAATGGTCACCTCAATGTTGTACAGTTCCTCGTTGGCGAAAAAGCAGATCTTAATAGGCCAGGTATGGGTGGGCGCACACCACTTCAAGTGGCATCTTCCTACGGTCACCTCGATGTTGTACAATTTCTCATTGGCCAAGGAGCAGATCTAAATAGTTCTAGTTATGACGGCAGCACATCTCTGGAATTGGCATCACTCAAAGGTCACCTCGATGTTGTAGAGTTTCTCACTGGCCAGGGAGCAGATCTAAATAATATTGTTGGGCGCACACCTCTTCAAGCGGCTTCATTTAATGGTCATCTCGATGTCGTACAGTTTCTCATTGGCCAAGGAGCAGATCTAAATAGGGCTGGTATTGGGGGGCACACACCTCTCCAAGCGGCATCACTCAAAGGTCACCTCGATGTTGTACATTTTCTCATTGGCCACAAAGCAGAACCAAATAGGGCTGATAATGACTGCAGCACACCTCTCCACGCGGAGTTTATCGATAATTGTTAGTTCAGTTGGTATTGTGTACGATCCGGCTTTTTTTTTTGTACATTTCTTTGACATTTCCTATTTATAATTTATAATTAATATCATTCATTTAGAATAATATCTTAATCGAATGTTGAGATTGGATTTTTAAGGGGAAATGACTACTACGTCGATAAGGTCATTTCATTGAGTTGGCAAAGTCACATTCCAACCTTCTTTGTTAAATGAAAATTGAAAACTTGTATAGGCCTTTATCATTAGTGATAAATGTATTTTATTGCAACTAATGAAACCCGAGGAAGTCCGTGGACAGCGAGACCATTTGAGTAATTATTTTTAAAATTTGAAATATGTCAGGGTCCGATCGCTCGAAAGAGACAGGTCGAGAAAAAAGGAGGGGATGGGCCACAAGGAACACTGACAATACAACACATTGTATGCTTTACAATATGCTTCAGAAAGTACCTAAACTTTAAATTGACGATCCCATGTTTCGTAGGGCTATTACGATCTTTCATGAAATGTGTTACCTCGACGTACTGTACACGTGGAATAATGACCTAATTGGACAAAAACCTTAGGGATTGATTCGAAAGCAAATCATTTTAACATGGGCAACCGAGGATATAGGTTAGTTATTAATTTGAACAGTCAAACACAACTACGGAAAACCGAAAACGAGCAATACCTTCGAAAGAAGCGGCTATCGTAGGGCCTACGCACAGTAAATATAGAGCTTTCGTCGTTCCATGCAAGGCAGTGTGAACAAAAGGCATGGGGAAAATTAACCTGCTGTTGGAATATATTTTTTCGAAAAGATAATGCTGTTCCTTATTTTTGTTAAAAAAACATTAATGATTCGTCTATCAAAAGGCAAAAATGGTAAGAAATATATCCATATTGATCAAGGACGCCCGACGCCCCCCCCCCCCCCCCAAAAAAAGAAGAAAACCTTACCGTATTATCTTACGAAAATGCAAGTGTTTTTTAAAAATTTACATTAAAAAAAAAATTGTGAGAACAACCATGACCTTAACCGAAAATAAGTAATTACATGTAGGCCTGTCTTCGGTTGTTTCGTTGTAGATCCAGCCGGTGGTTCACAATAGGAAAGCGGGAGTGTCGAAAAACAGGTGGATAGCGAAGCAAACGTGCAGACCTCAAAAACAGAACAGCTTAACTTAGACTCTGCATCTTCTGAACAGGTCGTAGAAGATGTTATTCATGATTCGACGGGGGCATCAGATGAGCAAGCAGGCTTGCTTCGCATCGAGAAGTATGGCATTGAAATCCAGTTTCATCCAAGCGAGATTTGGGGCGTTGAAGACATACAGGCAGTACCTGAAGTTCCAGCTGAACTGGTAGACCTGTTAACGGAGGACCAAGCAATAATTTGTGTTGGCCTTAAGGCGTCACCGTCTGATGCAAAGTATAAATATCCAGTAAAATTGACGATGCCCCATTCAGCGATTTTCACAAGTCCCGATACTGCATCTATTGGGACTTACCATCGGAAAAGCAGTAAGAATATTTACAGTTAACAACTAAATTATTCAAACCTTACCAAGTTTTGTAATTTCTGAAGTATGTGAAAACTTGACCTGAATTTCATGTTTCTAGAGAATGGGACATAATTAAACGTTAATACATCTAAAAGTATTCAGCAAAGTCTGTAATTTCAACGTCAAGTTGACACAATGTCATTTGTTTTTGTAAATTGGGTAGATCATTCTATCCTAAGCAAAATGACACCAATCCAAGATCATACATTTCGATAAAGAGATTTGTTTTTAATTATTTTTGTGAGATACCGTCTTGAGGAAATTTCTCTCTGCTTTAAACATAACTACGTTTTTTTTCTTTTAAAGAGGTATACATTGGGGTGATCTATCGTATAATCGGTGGTAAAAAGCTGGGGTACTCACCTTCTCCGTCGCTTCTGCGTTCTCTGAAATTTGTATTTTTTAATATTTTTTTTACTTTGCTTAGTTTTCGATTTTGCAAACAAGAACAAATTGCGATTACACATATGTCTTTTTTTTTTTTAATTAAAAGGCTCCGACAGTTTTTTGTTGATTTCCTCTGCCAATGGTGACCCTCGATGTGTTGTTAGAGAGCGAGACCTTGACCTCTATATTTCTCACTTCTCTGAATGGTGGATTGTTGCCTTCATCACAAAGGTATTCGTGGGCAAACGTGTCATCTGTACGCCTTTCGTACCCGAACCGAGCCCTATGAACACTAAGCATCTGTTGAGGCTCTGCATTAGAGACAGTAACCAAGGGAAAGCGGAGGTATGAACGGGGAGGGGTATTGTGACAAAATGGCAGGAATTTATCAAGGAGGTTTGTCGACAAAACTAGGTTTATGTGCGTCATATGACGCGTTTCGACTCGTTTTTACAAACCTTGGTCTGTAAAAACGCGTCATATTACGCACATGAACCTAGATTTGTCGGCAAACCTCCTTTGTGTATTCGGGCCAATTTTTTTAAAGATTAGTAAAGTACTTATGTCATATTCGCTTTTCGTCCAGGATACTGGTTCAGAACAACAGAGCCTGCGTATGAATTTCATCACAAAATGACAAGCAACGTGTGCTGGAGCAGGGCAAATAGACCATCTTCATATTGTAATGGAGTGTTATGCGCACACTTTAAGTGATTGAATTCACCTGTTAGGAATGATTTAGTTCAAATTCAGAATATAAATGTCATACTTGATGAAAGGACAAACATCAAAGCTTTTCCTGCCTTGTCCTACAATACGGAACGTTTGCCACATGCAATTTTGCATCGATACAAATCTCATTCACCTGATAAGAATAATAGTGTTTCAATAGACATAATACAAACTGCATACATTAGTTGTTGCCAGGTTGGACACGCATTATGGCTTGCCATACCTAGCAACACTTCATATGTGCAGTTTGTATTCTGACTATTGAAATACTATCATTCTTAACGGGTGAATGAAATAATTTGTATTTAGGAACTTTAGGAACTGTTTTATTGCACCACCCACCCCCCCCCCCCCCCATCTTCTTGTTTTTCTTTCTGGTCCCCATGGAAGACGAGCTGCTCTACAGTGCAGCTGAAAATGGTCTACCCAGTCGTTTGTTTTCTCTGTCTTCTTGTTTATTTCATTTCATTTTTTTGGTGCTCTTTTCCAAATATAATAACTGAATGATAAAGAACATATAAACGAATAATACGAAATTCACAAACAATACAAATTTCATGTCAAAACGTTTAGTTTACATTTGTTCATATAGTAACAAAACTTAATATTTCTATAACATATTATTATATATTTTAAGTGTTATCCAAACTATCTGTTGAAAAAGAGCAGGAGATCGCAATCAAAAGCGATGGTTGACTAGGATGACGGCCTCAAAAACAAATCTTAAGGTAAAACTTAAAATGAAAAATGAAGTGTTTAAACGTTATCCTTCTTCCGTTCTAAATGTTGTCTTTTTTAATTTTGTTTTCAATTTAATGCATGTAATTTTCTTGCTTATGTAAAGTGTAAGCTGTATATTATGTATAAGTTTAGGCTACTTTCTTTTCATCGTACATATATATTCTTTTTATATCATACAAAAATCAGCCTGAACCAGGATACGTGACACCGATAAAGGGAGAAGAGTATTTTGTGGCATGGCGTTCTGGTGATCTTAAAGTAACCTGTCAGGTAGACGACAAGGAAATATACACCAAGGCAAGTTAATATAAATGCTTTAGTTACAACGACAAACCAACTCATAATTCACTGATCGATTTGTTGGCTATTCAGAGCAATGTATTTGTTTGGTTGGTGCGATGTCGGTCTGTATGATAGTTCCACAGCGTATTGAGAGACATAGTTGTGACACGCGGACACGTACGCGATCAAATGTTAAATCATGGAGCTGTAACTAGTTCCCTCCCACACACAATCTCTATATAGAAGGGAACTTATTTGGAGCACACCCACCTCTCTCAATACTGTGATGGGGGTATAATTGAGAGGGAAAACAAGTAGTTATGCCATTTTTCTAACCGTAACAGTTGAATGAAAAATTTACATTACAATTAAAGTTACTCGATTATAATATGAATGTTTATGTATTCTGTCAAATATATGCAACATTTCATACTAAAGGTGTATTAATTTGATATCGCGTATCAATAGAATAATGATAATAATAATATTTTTTATTTAGCATCGCTCGACGATAGTGTGTGTGCGTGTTTTGTTGGGACGAGAGATGTGTGTGTGGGTGTGTGTGTGTGTGTGTGTGCGTGCGTTTGATTACTCCATCATCTTAGCAGGGGATCAAAAACACTTTATGTATATAGGATGATACCTACGGGGTCTAATGGAGACACATGTAACACCTTTAAACTGTAGCCTTGCAGAGGAAAAAATAATCTTATATTAGGCAAATCGTTAGGACATAAAATCTAATTAAATGACATGATGGGTACATTTAATGTGTATCTAAAATCGTTATTCTATGTCTTTCTTAACAGACACAACAGGAAATTCTGTTTCATAAATCAGTTGAGGTCAATGTACGGTTCATCGTTAACACTCCAGCCGCTGACCAATCTAAAGTCTTCGTTCAGATCATCTTGGAACAAAGCGCAAAGATGGAAATTATTTGTCCGATGAATCTGTCAGGTAAGTGTTGATCGCTTAAAAACATTTAAATGTAGGCCCCTAGCTTAGCTTTCAGCTTTATAACGAAGAAAGGAAGAAGGAGAAGTAAGAAGAAGAACAACAACATTTAGTAGTATACATGTTAATCTCATAACCTGTTTCAAACGTTTAAACGACAGGAATTAGGTTTCGAAAAAAAAAATACAAGAAATTTTAAAATGTTAACAAATTATAAAATCGTCCCCAGAAAATGTGTCAGAAAAATATTACAGTTGGAAATACCAATGGAATTCAGTATTTGATTGAAAATATATTTAGGAAAAAGGAATCACCAACGTGAAACAGTGTTTCATTTTTTTTCTTCATTTCTTACTATAGGAGACCAGGTGACACCAAGGGCAAAAGGAACTCAAAAGTAGGTCTATCTTTTTATTTTATTTTATTTCGAATTGTTTTATTCCGCTGCTGATTTTGTCCTGGGCGTTACTGTGCTGAACTTTTCGGTACTTTATTTCTGACCACTTTCGCTGATTTTAAGTTGGGTCTGTTGTGCGACTTGGATTTTCATGAAGTTAAGTTTTCTTGGCTTTGGCAATCTATTTGAGCAGTGGTATTTTCTTTTTCATTTCATTGTCAATTAAGTAAGTGACAGTCTTTTTAGATGATCACTAATTTGATTGGTTCAAAGAGTTTAAAAGGGGCTTCGTGAGACAATTCATAGGTTTGGTTATAATATTATAACAATATATTAAATACTGAAGCCTATATATTGTTTGTAACATAATTATGCTCTACATGTAAAGCTTATTTAACACTTTCGCCAAGTTTAGACAGGTTGTAAATTGGCCACCGTTACATTTGTCTAATCAATTAATTATTATCATTGACAAACTTTTTGCCATAACCAGCTGTAGGCCTACATATTAGTGTTTTCATCACAAACTAAATCTTTGTCTCTCCTTTAATCTCAGGCCTACCGATTCACCGGAAGTAACAGATATGCATTTGCTAAGAATCTCACAGGAACTCCTTCCGGATCATTTCTCCGCTCTGCACCTTACTCTGGGGATCAAACCAAGTATTGCACAAGGGATCCTAACGCAGAAGATAAATGACTATCCAGATACATACATGCACCTTCTACAGCTGTGGAAGACAGAATCCCATAGGACCCTGAGAGACCTGGACCAGGTTCTTGTTGAGTCTAGGGCCGGTGGTCTTAGATCCAAGTATAAATAAGAGCAAACTAAGATAGAACATCTAATTACACTGTGTTGTTGACAGTGAAGGTGACTGTTCATTTGTTTGCTGCAGAAGAAATTGTGAGATTTCTTTTCTTCTTCCACGCCTGGTAAGTTAAAGACCGCTGTTTGCGTATTATTGAACCTTATGCCTGCCATCTGACAATTAGTGTACAAAGCAAATAAAAAGGCTCTTTAAGAACTATATGTGCAGCAAAAACAGAATTTTGATTCATATTTTTATTTGAAGTACGTTAATGTGTTAATGGTGATTATACTTTATTAAACTGTTTATCATAAATATCATGTTACCACTTTAGATTATTTAATAAGATAAACACATAGTACGAATTACTTGTGACTTGTTTACTGGTGTAATTGTATAGGCCATCGAATCATGCCTTTTACTGCATCTGATAGGCTGATACTTGTATCTTTCAGTTTTAATGCTATTGATAATGTTTAGCAATTTACAATCTGTTATTGTTAATACAAAACAATTGAAGTACTATGCAATTTGAATGTATTGTGTGTCTGTTTTAGGCAAATGTAACTATTTTGTAATTGATTATGCCAGCTACATGTATAACATTGTAAAATTGAATTGAGCGCAAGCTTTACCTCCTACTGATTAGATGTCATTTTGTAAAAGTCAATATTTTAAAGAAAGTTTTGTTTAAATGTAACTGCTAAGACTTTTGTACCGGTATTGCCAAAAAATAAGTATATATCCTAATGAATGTCCTTTGCTACATGAGAGTTGGACTGTAGTATTCATGCATGTAGATTAAGCACAGTGTAGCTGGTGTCGACCGGTGAGTAAAATTAAGGGTTTTTCTGTAAATGTAGTTTATGCCAAGATGTTATTTGATGAGGTTGCATTGTAAATATTTACACTGTTATATTGCTTACTGAATATCATGAATCAATGAATTGTTTAATAATGTTGAACAGAAAATAATGGTATTGCAAATTCGATAATTGATAAATTGATTATTGATATTTATTCGATTTTAAAATATCACTAAGTGAACATGACAAATGAAATTTCCTTGTACGGATAGAAAACGAATAAGATTTTGTTTTCCCGTTTTTGTTTTGATGATAAAGCTGTAAATAATTGGCCAAAGATGTATTTAAAGAAAAACACTTTTTGTTATGTCAGATAAGATAATATATATATATATATTTTTATAGATCTAGAGCCTTAATAAGGTTTGAGCGAATGTACAGGTAAAAGGCAGTTCAGCTTTTCAAGCTGCGATGTGAATGCATTTATTATATTTACTTTGCTCAGAATGCAAGGCAAAGTCCGTTTGATTTAACTTAATGTATCTGATTAAAATAGTGGTATTTGTTTAAAGCTACAACAATGATAATGATCACAATAATGATAACAACAAACAAAACAACACTAATAATAATAACAGTAATTTTAAAGTAGTATTTGCTCAGAGTAGCCTCATCCGTATTAATACTGTTTACCCCGGCTTTTAGGATACGAGGTTTGTAATTGCCTTTTACAGGAAATAGAAAACTGAGAATATGCAAACTGAAATAATAAACATGAAGTGACGTGCATTTTAGAGGATTTTAAATGTGAATTGTCCATTCGGGAGCATGTTTTTGATAATGATTCAATTTCGTTCAAATACTACACAAAAAGATTTTGGAATTCAATTCTAGGAGTAATAGATCGACATAACAAATATGCATGTTTATATGAGGCCATATATTATTTTGTGAAATAAATGCAAGGCAGATTGGAGAGATCTACCTTGAGGATAGCATAGCACTAGAACAATGACATGTAATACACATGGACGTTTTAATTATTTTCATGTGTCATTAATTTTCAACTTACGTTTTTTCCGATACTTCAGGTTACAAGTGAACCAAATGGGGTTTTAGATTATTGAAAAAAGAAATTACGTATTCAAGCAGCTTTATCAATTGTAGCATGTTATTATTCAGATGAAACATTTTCTTATGAAAAGATCAATAACTTATGCTAAAAGAATCACACGAGACAATTGTATTCTAATGAGGTCATATTTATTTATGATGAAACAAGAAGTGTAACTTTGAATTTCGTTGAACTAAATAAAATTGATTATCTGTATGTTTTTATTATTCATTGAATGATTTTGAAAGGAGTTACAGAATAAACTTCAAACTTGCATACAATATGCAGGGCAGGCGCGTACTAATCTTAGTAAAAAAAGAAAAAAAAAAGTGGTAATGGGTGACCCCAAAAAGCCGACCATACCCCCGCCCAAAGACCGATCGGCCAAATGTTCAAATTATGGGACAACAAAAATAAAATAAAAATGTACTCGGAACCCCCGCCCCCCCCCCCCCCCCGCTTATTCAGCGGCTGGCTGAGTCGTTGCGAAAAAAATAAATATTGGGTGATCCACAAAAAAGCCGACCCTCCCCCCCCCCCTCCCCGGCCGGTCGGCCAAATTTTCAAATTTTGGGACACACACACAAACACAAAATATATCCTCTTACCCCCACGCTTATTCAGCGGCTGGCTGAGTCGTTGCGAAATTTTCGGCGTAATTTTCAAATATTAAAATCCCCCTCCCCCGCCCCCCCACAAACATTATGGCTTGTCCTACCTAACAACGCGGAAAGTATGCACTTCTCATCTTGACTATCGGAATAAAATTATTTGTAACAGGGGAATGAAATAATTTTCAACGAGGCCTTAAACAAAGATGTGTGCATTAAATTTCGTGGTGTT
Source organism: Strongylocentrotus purpuratus (assembly GCF_000002235.5). Taxonomy (NCBI): domain Eukaryota; kingdom Metazoa; phylum Echinodermata; class Echinoidea; order Camarodonta; family Strongylocentrotidae; genus Strongylocentrotus; species Strongylocentrotus purpuratus. The sequence goes on along the minus strand of NW_022145606.1, from coordinate 7,219,901 downwards.
ACAAAAAATGGCCTATTGAATAATAACTATTCTACCAGAGAGTAAATAAGTAGGTGAGAGTCCTTGAATCACTGTAAATACTTTTCTACTCTTCAGAGTGTCACCATTTTGTACATAAACTTTCTAAAGTTAGTAGCTGTGCTTTTTTAATTTTTTTTGTAAGTATGTACTTGTTTTAAATAATTATTGTCATTTAATATTTGTATCTCCTACGGTCGTTTAATTATTTGATTTTTAGCTGTCTATTTTTCTTCAAATGACGCAGGACTATACACTGTGTATGTGTGTGTGTGGGTGGTCGAGTGTGCATGTGTGTATACACGTTTACATGTACGTACACACATATAGAGAGCTCTGATATATTAATGTATCTGCTATATAAGGTGATTTTGATGGTCCCAGCTGTCTATATTCTTATCATCATCATCAACTTCAGGTGGCGCTGTAAAACGCTGCTGTGGTCTACACAAGAGCACACCATGCAACTCTTTTACTTGCCATTTGTGTTGCACCTGTCATTCCTATAATATAACTAAATTCCTGATATTACATGGTAATTTCCCTCGTCTCAAGAACCTCGTGAAAACGCCTGTCCACTATATATATATATATATATATAAATTATATGAACGATTGATATTGGGCAGGGTAAAAAAATCTCTGTTGACAAGTTGAGGATAAACTAGATTTTGCCCATAGGGCTTCTTCAAGTTAAGATTTAGAACTTTATCTTCTCCTATGTAGGGCATATTTTCAAGATGTTGATGGTTCTCCGTCAGAGTCAAACTGTACATCGTGACCTTTGACCCGGCTACCTTCATTGTCTTAAATCCAGCCAGCACTACTATATAAAAAAAATATAAAAAAAAAAAAAAAAAATGAAAAAATGAGGCAATTTCAAAACAAACTATGTCGACACCTAAATTATTGCCAACACCATCGATGTAACGGTCAGAACCAACCGAAATGAAGCTGTGAAACTAAATGGCGACTCTTCCAGGAGCATTGTTGAACAAAAAAATGAAACACTGAAAAGACTTAATCGATATTTGAGCCAGAGAAAAGAAAACAGCGCCATCTAATCATCATTGATGAATAACTCGAAGAACAGTATTGCCAGGCGGAAATAATCTTTTCAGATTGGACACCACAACCGGATTCGACAGTGAACAATATTTGTTTCTTAATATTTCAGTCGAAAGAATTGCCGTATGTTTATATTCGCAGTAGGATGTGAGTTGACTCGTCTGATAATCTGAAAAACAAAAGAAAACTCTAAACGATTTTTACATTTGTAATTCTTATTAGCCTATATCTTTACTCTACCATCAACATTCATGTACAACTTATAGTGACCTCAAATACGAAGCTGTAACTAAATATATGAATCGAAATATTCTGTTACGACTAAAAAAGGAAGAGAGGGAGAGATATATATATATTCATAAAGAAAGGGGGGATGGGAGAGAAAATCAAATAGATGGATAGATATAAAGACGTATACGTTGGGAGATAGATAAAGAGTCAGAGAAATGGAGAGATGAAGAAAGATAGAGAGAGATAAAGAGAGAGAGATGAAGAGAGATGTAAAAAGAAAGTGAGATAGAGATATATATATATATAGAGAGAGAGAGAGAAAGAGAGAGAGAGAGAAAGAGAATGCGAGATGAAGAGAGAAAATGGGGAGGGAGGAAATGAACTAGTATACCGTGTGAGTCAATAAAAAGTTTACACCTATAAAATTGCTAATTATTTTTAAATTATCTATGTACAGTAAATTATTATACATCTTATGAAAGAGTGTTTTATCCCAAATCATTTGGTAGCATTTTTGTGTGGTATGCTTCCACGCCTGGATGAACAGAAGGCATTGTTTGCGAGAGTGCAAAAATCGACTTGCGCCAAAGTGATGCCTACAGTATGTATTATGTAAGGATTAGCGGAGTGAGAGAATGAATTGAATGTATCAAATGAAATGCATTGCATATGCTATTTGCAGAAGCAAAGTCACACACACACACACGCACGTACAATTATTCATTGATATTTGATATGTGTGGCATAATTAATTTTTGTTAGGGATGTTATTTGGATCTACACAGACCGAATTAATACCAAAATCCCAATTATTTAATTCAAATATCACATGAGCAACTTTGGCGCAAGTCGATTTGTGCACTCTCGCAAACAATGCCTCCTGTTCATCTAAACGTGAACACATACCACACAAAAATTATACAGAATGATTTGGGATAAAATACTCTTTCATAACATGTATAATATTTTACTGTTCATTATTTTAAAAATAATTAGCAATTTTCTAGGTGTAACTTTTTTTTGACCCACACTGTAGATTAAAGACCACCGCACACTCCTCTCGTCCTCCAATCCGATTTTTGATGAAATTACAATGTTATAGCATAGCAGAAAATAAAAGGGGAAGGGGTTCTTATTAAAAAAATGAGAGATGCACTCATCAGTATGAAAAAATGCACTTATTAGGAAGGAAAAGGGGCACATGTCAAAGTAAAAAGGGCAATAATCAGAGGTGAAAAGGGGCATTTGTGGAAGAAAAAGGGGCACTTTTCGCACCTGAAAGTAGACACCCACCACAGATGAAAGGGCGCACTCACCACGATCATTCACATTTTACATGTTTTAATGTTCATGTAAAACGCGCTAGCTGTTGTAAATTCTTTAAAACTCGGATCGCATTCGAATCGTGTAGTGTGCGCTGAGCCTTAGAGACTGGTATGTGTTTCATTCATACTTCTTTTGTCTGTCCCAGTCGACTAGCTGCGCCTATAACGACAGGGTGACAATAAAAAAACGGACTCGCATATAATGCAAAGCAAATTTTACCGGTATCAGTGAATGGGGAATCTTTTAAAAAGAACGTTTTGATAATATAATAATAATATTTATGTAATACACCGGCTGTATAACATGAAGCCGCACGAGCCCCCATGATAAGGGGCTCAAACATTCAATGAAGTTTTTTCTACTAGAAACCCATTCACTTCACCTGGGTGGAGAGTGGTAATTGTAGATTATATTTTCTCGCCAAAGTACATTAGTGTCGCGCGATGGGACTCGAACCGCGAACCATTTGATCCACAGTCCGATGACGGGTATTTACTATAGACCACGACACCTCTACAAACCAAATTTCGTATTTTAGGGATGCAATTTTTGGCAAAAATATTAAAAAGATCCACTGGCAGTGCTCTATGCGAATATCACGTATCATTGTTGATTTTCAGAATGATATTCATGCATGCATTGGTCAAGCTGTAATAAACATCAGATTGAACATAAATTCACTTTCTAAACAATATTTGTACAGGCGTTTTTAATGATTTTAACGCAGATATAAAATAATATTCATGTTTTTTAAATTATGTTTTTGTATAATTGGACAAACTTGAACTCCTATGAATTATTGTATCACAACATGCTCCCCAAAACAAAAGAACATCTACCAAATCTGTAAATGTTGGTAGCATATTTTTCACGAGAACATATTCTTCTTCCTCATGTTTTGCTAGTCCCTTTTTTATTTGGCCACCTTGTATAGGCCTATTATCGACTATTCATTGAGCCGAGTACAAAAGTAAACAGAATCTAAATTCAAGTTATATTTCCATTTCTACAATATTCAATTTTGAGGAAGCAGCTAGCATAATTCACACGCGAATGACGGTTGAGTGCTTTAGGGTCATATTACATTAACTGGGAATAGAGCTGCGTACATTGTAGCCTGTACTAAACGTCATATCATACATGCTTCCTATGAGATCGCGCTGGTTTTTTGTATTTCGGAATAATAACATTGCCATATCTGTAGGCCTAGGCCGCCTATACACATTCGAGATTTGACTACGTTGAGGAGGTGTTGGATATGTGACATTAATGGGATAATGGATGGCCGTCATGTTTCTACGTTAATAGAACGTGCCGATGCAGCTGACTTCAACATTTTAATATAATATGTATTGAGACGAAGTGATCTCCTTTCTGGGCAAGAATAATTGCGCGGTTCTAACGAAGTTTGCAGGCGCATTAAACCACTGCCAGCCGTTATCCGGAGCAGATAACACGCAGCACGGTATTGTCTATCTATCTATCTTCGTCCCATAGCTTGGAGTCGTTTGGGGCGACAATAAATTAATGTCTTCATCGACAGTTCTAGTTGGTTGATCAAATAGACTTCAGTTATAATAGTCTAGAATTTACAGGGAGACACTTAGATCAGTAGAATTATTATCATGGATGGGGACAAGATTCAAAGAGCAGACCTTCCTGGGGCTGAAAATATTGATTTGACATCTCTCCATGCAGCAGCATCAAATGGTCACCTCGATGTTGTGCAGTTTCTCATTGGCCAAGGAGCAGATCTAAATAAGGTGGGTCTAGATGGCAGCACACCTCTCTTCGCGGCATCACTCAATAGTCACCTCGGCGTTGTACAGTTTCTCATTGGCCAAGGATCAGATCTAGATAGAGCGGATAAAGATGGCAGGACACCTCTCTACGCGGCATCATTCAATGGTCACTTCAATGTTGTACATTTTCTAACTGACCAAGGAGCAGATTTAAAATGGGCGGATAAAGATGGCAGTTCACCTCTCTTCGCGGCATCATTCAATGGTCACCTCGATGTTGTGCAGTTTCTCGTTGGCCAAGGAGCAGATATAAAGAGGGCAGCTAAAGAGGGCAGGACACTTCTCTTCGCGGCATCATCCAATGGTCACCTCGGCGTTGTTCAGTTTCTCATTGGCCAAGGAGCAGATATAAAAAGGGCGGATAAAGATGGCAGGACACCTCTAGAAGCGGCATCACTCAAAGGTCACCTCGATGTTGTACAATTTCTCATTGGCCAAGGAGCAGATCTAAAAAGGGCGGACAAGAATGGCTGGACATCCCTCTATATGGCATCATTCAATGGTCACCTCAAGGTTATACAGGTTCTCATTGGCCAAGGAGCAGATCCTAATAGGGCAGATAATGATGGCAAGACACCTCTCTACGCAGCATCATTCAGTGGTCAACTTGATATTGTAAAGTTTCTCATTGGCCAAGGAGCAGATCTAAGTATGGAAGATAAGGATGGCTGGACACCTCTCTATGCAGCATCATTCAATGGTCAACTTGATATTGTAAAGTTTCTCATTGGCCAAGGAGCAGATCTTAAAAAGACGGATAAAGATGGCTGGACACCTCTCTACGCGGCATCATCCAAGGGTCAACTCAGTGTTGTACAGTTTCTAACTGACCAAGGAGCAGATTTAAAATTGGCGGATAAAGATGGCAGGACACCTCTCTTCGCGGCATCATTTAATGGTCACCTTGATGTTGTACAGTTTCTCATTGGCAAGAAAGCAGGTCTATCTCAGGCTTGTATTGGTGGGCGCACACCTCTCCAAGCGGCATCACTCAAAGGTCACCTCGATGTTGTACAATTTCTCATTGGCCAAGGAGCAGATCTAAAAAGGGCGGACAAGAATGGCTGGACATCCCTCTATATGGCATCATTCAATGGTCACCTTGATGTTGTACAGTTTCTCATTGGCCAAGGAGCAGATCTAGATAGAGCGGATAAAGATGGCAGGACACCTCTCTACGCGGCATCATTCAATGGTCACTTCAATGTTGTACATTTTCTAACTGACCAAGGAGCAGATTTAAAATGGGCGGATAAAGATGGCAGTTCACCTCTCTTCGCGGCATCATTCAATGGTCACCTCGATGTTGTACAGTTTCTTATTGGTCAAGGAGCAGATCTAAATAGGGCTGATAATGATGGCTGCACACCTCTCCATGGGGCATCATTCAATGGTCACCTCAAGGTTATACAGGTTCTCATTGGCCAAGGAGCAGATCCTAATAGGGCAGATAATGATGGCAAGACACCTCTCTACGCAGCATCTTTAAATGGTCACCTTGATGAGGTACAGTTTCTCATTGGCCAAGGAGCAGATATAAATAGGGAAGTTAAGGATGGCTGGACATCTCTCCATGCAGCATCATTCAATGGTCAACTTGATATTGTAAAGTTTCTCATTGGCCAAGGAGCAGATGTAAATAGTGCTAGTAACGATGGCAGAACACCTTTAGAAGTGGCATCACTTAAAGGTTACCTCGATGTTGTACAATTTCTCATTGGCCAAGGAGCAGATCTTAAAAGGACGGATAATGATGGCACGACACATCTCTACGCGGCATCGCTCAAGGGTCATCGCGATGTTGTACAGTTTCTCATTGGCCAAGGAGCAGATCTAAATTGTGCTAGTAAGGATGGAAGGACACCACTCTACGCGGCATCGCTCAAGGGTCACCTCGATGTTGTACAGTTTCTTATTGGAGAAGGAGTAGATATAAAAGGGACGGATAAGGATGGAAGGACCCCCATCTATATGGCATCATTCAATGGTCACCTCGATGTTGTACAGTTTCTCATCGGCCAGGGAGCAGATGTAAATAAGGCTGGTATTAATGGGCGCACACCTATCTACACGGCATCATCAAATGGTCACCTCGATGTTGTACAGTTTCTTATTGGTCAAGGAGCAGATCTAAAACGGGTTGATAAGGATGGCAGGACACCTCTCCACACCGCATCAGCAAACGGTCGCCTTGATGTTGTACAGTTTCTTATAGGCCAGGGAGCAGATCTAAATAGTGTGGATAAAGATGGTATGACACCTCTCTTCGTCGCATCATCCAATGGTCACCTTAATGTTGTACAATTTCTTATTGGTCAAGGAGCAGATTTAAATAGGCATGGTAATGATGGTAGCACACTTCTAGAAGCAGCATCACTCAAAGGTCACCTCGATGTTGTACAGTTTCTCATTGGCCAAAAAGCAGATTTTAAAAGAGCTGGTATTGGTGGACGCACACCTCTCCAAGCGGCATCATTAAATGGTCACCTCGATGTTGTACAGTTCCTCATTGGCGAAAAAGCAGATCTTAATAGGCCAGGTATTGGCGGGCGCACACCACTTCAAGTGGCATCTTCCAACGGTCACCTCGATGTCGTACAATTTCTCATTGGCCAAGGAGCAGATCTAAATAGTTCCAGTTATGACGGCAGCACATCTCTGGAATTGGCATCACTCAAAGGTCACCTCGATGTTGTAGAGTTTCTCATTGGCCAGGGAGCAGATCTAAATAATATTGTTGGGCGCACACCTCTTCAAGCGGCTTCATTTAATGGTCATCTCGATGTCGTACAGTTTCTCATTGGCCAAGGAGCAGATCTAAATAGGGCTGGTATTGGGGGGCACACACCTCTCCAAGCGGCATCACTCAAAGGTCACCTCGATGTTGTACATTTTCTCATTGGCCACAAAGCAGAACCAAATAGGGCTGATAATGACTGCAGCACACCTCTCCACGCGGAGTTTATCGATAATGGTTAGTTCAGTTGGTATTGTGTATTATCTGTATTTTCGGCTTATTTTCTGTACATTTCTTTGACATTTCCTGTTTATAATTTATAATTAATATCATTCATTTAGAATAATATCTGAATCGGATGTTGAGATTGGATTTTTAAGGGGAGATGACCACTACGTTGATAAGGTCATTCCATTGAGCTGGCATAGTCACATTCCAACCTCCTTTGTTAAATGAAAATTGTGAACTTGTATAGGCCTTCATCATTAGTGATGAATGTATTTTATTGCAACTAATGAAACCCGAGGAAATCCGTGGACAGCTAGAGGATTTGAGTAATTCTTTTTAAAATCTGAAATATGTCAGGTTCAGATCCACCGAAAGAGACAGGTCGAGAAAAAAAGGAGGGCGTGGGCCACGAGGAACACTGACAATACAACACATTTTCTGCTTTACAATATGCTTTAGAAAGTACCTAAACTTTGAATTGACGATCCCAGGTTTCGTAGGGCTATTACGATCTTTAATGAAATGTTTTAACTTGACGTACTGTACACCTGAAATAATGACCTAATTGGGCAAAAACCTTAGGGATTGATTCGAAAGCTAATAATTTTAACATGGGCAACCAAATATAGGTTAGTTATTAATTTGAACAGTCAAACACAACTACGGAAAAGAAGCTTTGAAAATAGCTATTAACGTAGGAACAGTGAATACAGAGCCCTCGCCGTTCAGTGTATGGCAGTGTGTACAAAAGGCATGGGGATAATTAACCTGCTGTTGAAATAATTGTTTCTAAAAGATAATGCTGTTCCTTATTTATGCTAAACCATTAATGATTCGTCTTACAAAATACCTATCAAAAGGCAAAATGGTAAGAAATATATCCACATCCATATTGATCCAACCCCCCCCCCCCAAAAAAAAAAAATATATATATATATACCTTACCGTATTATTTGCGTCATAAAATTTCCATTATTTAAAAAAGTCAATTGTAAGAACGACCATCACTTAAACCGAAAATTAAGTAATTACATGTTGGCCTATATACACTTTAAACAGGAAATCCGTCTTTGGTTGTTTCGTTGTAGATCCAGTCGTTGGTTCAAAACAGGAAAGCGGGAGTGTCGAAAAACAGGTGGAAAACGAAGCAAACGTAGAGACCTCAAAAACAATTCGTGATTCCACGGGGGCATCCGATCAGCAAGCAGGCTTGATTCGTATCGAGAAGTATGGCATTGAAGTCCAGTTTCATCCAAGTGAGATTTGGGGCGTTGATGACATCCAGGCAGTACCTGAAGTTCCAGTTGAACTGATAGACCTGTTAACGGAGGACCAAGCACTAATTTGTGTTGGCCTTAAGGCGTCACCGTCTGATGCAAAGTATAAATATCCAGTAAAAGTGACGATGCCCCATTCAGCAATTTTTACAAGTCCCGATACTGCATCTATTGGGACGTACCATCGGAAAAGCAGTAAGAATCTTTACAGTTAACTAAATTATTCAAACCTTACCAAGTTTTGTAATTTTTGAAGTATGTGAAAAATTGACTTGTCCTGAATTTCATGTTTCTAGAGAATGGGACATATTCAAGCTTACACCTAAAAGTATTCAACAAAGTCTGTAATTTCAACGTCAAGTTGACACAATGTCATTTGCTTTTGTAAATTGGGTAGATCATTTTATCTGAAGCAAAATGACACCAATTCAAGATCATGAATTTCGATAAAGAGATTTGTTTTTAATTATTTTTTTGAGATACCGTCTTGAGAAAATTTCTTTCTGCTTCAAACATAACAACGTTTTTTTTCTTTTAAAGAGGTATACATTGGGGTGATCTATCGTATAATCGGTGGTAAAAAAAACTGGGGTACTCACCCTCCCCGTCGCTTCTGCGTTCTCTGAAATTTGTATTTGTATTTACTTTGCTTTGTTTTCGATTTTGCAAACAAGAACAAATTGTGATTACGCATATGTCTTTTTTTTTCAATTTAAAGGCTCCGACAGTTTTTCGTTGATTTCCGCTGCCAATGGTGACCCTCGATGTGTTGTTAGAGAGCGAGACCTTGACCTCTATATCTCTCACTTCTCTGAATGGTGGATTGTTGCCTTCATCACAAAGGTATTCGTGGGCAAGCGTGTCATCTGTACGCCTTTCGTACCCGAACCAAGCCCTATGAACACTAAGCATCTGTTGAGGCTCTGCATTAGAGACAGTAACCAAGGGAAAGCGGAGGTATGAAAGGAAAGGGGTATTGTGACACAATGGCAGGAATTTACCAAGGATGTTTGTCGACAAACCTAGGTTTATGTGCGCCATATGACGCGTTTCGATGCGTTTTTACAAACCTTGGTCTGTAAAAACGCGTCGAAACGCGTCATATGACGCACATAAACCTAGGTTTGTCGACAAACCTCTTTTGTGAATTCGGGGCAGTTTGTTTAAAGACTTGGAAAGTACTTATGTCATATTAGCTTGTCGTCGAGGTTACTGGTTCAAGACAACAGAACCTGCGTATGAGGTTCACCGCAAAATGACAAGCAACATGGGCTGGAGCAGGGCAAATATACCATTTTCATATTATAATGAAGTGTTTTGCGTATACTTTAAGTGCCATGTACAAATGATTTATTTCACCTGTTCGGAATAATTTAGTTCTTTAATCAGAATATAAATGGCATACATTACTTGTTGCTTGGTTATCCGGGGGTGGATGTCCAGGGGGTACGTGTCCTAGAACCCTCTTTTACAACTAATTGATACCGTAAGACCTTAATTTATTTTTTCTTCAAACTATTGTTCTTGTTGTTTTGTTTTGTTGCCCCCCCCCCCCTCCCCCACAATCTTCTTGTTTTTAATTTCTGGTCTCCATGGAAGAAAAGCTGCACTACGCAAGTGCAGCTGAAAATGGGCTATCCAGTCGTTTGTTTTCTCTGTGTTCTTTTTTTAATTTTTTTTTTTAAATTTTATTTCTGCTCTTTTCCAATTTAATAACTGAATAACAAAGAACATATAAACGTATAATACAAAATTCACAAACAATACAAATTTCATGTCAAAACGTTTGTTGTGTACATATGTTCATATTGTAACGAAACTGAATATATTCAACTATATGTTGAAAAAGTGCAGGAGGTCGCAATTTATAATCGATGCTTGACAAGGATGAGGGCCTCAAAAACAAATCTTAAGGTAAAATTTCCGTTCTTAATGGCGTTGTTTTAATTTTTGTTTTCAATTTTATTCCCTGTGGTTTGTTTGCTTATGTAAAGTGTAAACTGTATATTATGTATAAGTTTATAACATTTCAAATTTTTGGGCTACTTTCTTCTCATTTTACATGTATATTCTTTTTATATAAAAACAAAAATCAGCCCGAACCAGGATACGTGACACCGATAAAGGGAGAAGAGTATTTTGTGGCATGGCGTTCTGGCGATCTGAAAGTAACCTGTCAGGTAGACGACAAGGAAATATACACCAAGGCAAGTTAATATAAATGCTTTAGTTACAACGAGAAACCAACTCAAAATTCACTGATCGATTTGTTGGCTATTCAGAGCAATGTTTTTGTTAGGTTGGTGTGATGTCTTTAATTTTAATTTTTTTAAGTATTTCTTTTTAATTGTATTCATTCAATGCATGTACATCATACTATTTATTTCGAATTGCATTACATAAAGAGTACACAATATACACAACCCAATTATTTGGAATTAATATATCTTATCCTAATAACCCCCTTCCCCAAATTAAAACACAAACTGGTCTGTATGATCGGTGCATAGCGTATTGAGAGAGAGGTAGTTGTGACACGCGCGCACGTTCGCGATCAAATGTTAAATCATGGAGCTCCAAATAAATCCCTCCCAAATAAAATATCTATATAGAAGGGAACTTATTTGGAACTCCATGAATTAACATTTGGTCGCGAACGTGCGCGCGTGTCACAGCTACCTCTCTCAATACTGTGACGGAGGTATACTAGAGAGGACAAATAAGTAGATAAACATGCCATTTTTCTAACCGTAACAGTTGAATGAAAAGTTTATATTACAATTAAAGTTACTCGATTATATTACCTGAATATGAATGTTTATCTATTCTGTCAAATATATGCAACATTACCTATCAAAGGTGTTTTAATGTGATACCGCGTATCAATAGAAGCATGTATAATATTAATACGAATAATTTTTATTTACCATCGCTCGGCGATAGTGTGTGTGCGTGTTTTGTTGCGAGCAGACGTGGGTGTGCGTTTGATTACTCCACCACTTTAACAGGGGATCAGAAACACGTTATGTTCTTTAGGATGATACCTACGGGGTCTAATGGAGACACATGTAGCACCATTAAACTGTAGCCTTGCAGAGGAAAACATAATCTTATATTAGGCAAATCGTTAGGACATACAATCTAGTTAATTGACATGATGGGTACATTTAATGTGTATCTAAAAGTTTATCCTATGTCTTTCTTAACAGACACAACATGAAACTCTGTTTCATAAATCAGTTGAGGTCAATGTACGGTTTGGCATTGACACTTCAGGCTCTGGTAAATCCCAAATCTTTGTCAAGTTCATTTTGGAACAAAGCGCAGAGAAAGAGATTATGTTCCTGATGACTCTGTCAGGTAAGTGTTAATCGCCTGAAATCATATAAATGTACGTCCTTGGTTTAGCTTTCAGCTTTTATAACGAAGAAAAGAAGAAACAGAAGGAAGAAACAGAACAAAAACAACCTTGAGTTCAGTTCAGTTCAGTTCAGTTCAGATTATTAAAAACACCAGACATAGCAATCATGACGAACAAACAAGATCCAAATTGAGACCCAAAAAAGCAAGGTTATGTAACTTTAAAAACATATTTAGAAGGAAAAAAAAGCTGAATCACTGACATCATGAACCCCCTTAACACACACACGCACACACACATGCACACACACACATACACACACACACACACACAGAAGCTGACTGGCTAATCCTTGCTATAATACGTAATAGCAGCAATATTCTTTTGCAATATTTTAAGTATATCAATACACGTCTTAAAAGTGTTACCCCACGCAACATTGCAATACGGGTAAGGGAGAACAATACTGTTTTATAAAATTAATAAAACATTCTTAGGTAGGATAAATCTTAACCTACGTATGACACCAACCCTTCGCGAAATCTTGTGCATATAGCATCTAAATAGGGTTTCCAAGACGAGTACTCATCTATAATAACACCGGATAATTTAACATGCTCACTTCGCGCTACTCTATGACCTCCTACCTCCAGAAGATCAACATTGTTAGGAATTCGTTCCCCCTGTATACATGTTAAGCTTATATCCTATTTCAAACGTCTAAACAGCAAGAACATGGAAACAAACAAAAAGAAAAGAAAAGAAAACGCTGATGCCATAAGATATTGACCTAGACAAATTATAATTTGGTGTTCTATTTTCTGACAGACAGATTGATTAGGTAATAAGAATAAAGAATTAAATTTACTTATCTCGGCCAAGCTCTATTTTGGGTTTTTCTACCAAACAAAAGGGTGACGCCAATCTGATCGTTTGACCAACATCTCTCTCTAACATCATGTTTGGTTTTATTTGCATTTACTTTTAATCGAAGAAAAATACAAAATTTACAAGAAATTAAATGTTAAAAAGTTATAAAAGTGTCAGAAAAAAACGTTATATTTGGAAACACCACTGAAATCAGTTTGTAATATAAATGAAATTTTTAAGGAAGAATGGAACACCGACGTGAAGCAGTGTTTTGTTTTGTTATTTTTCTTACTATAGGGGACAAGGAGACACCAAGGACAAACAGAGCTCAAAAGTAGGTCGATATTTTTCTTTTTCTATTTCGAAATGTTCTATTCCGCTGCTGATTGTCTTCTAGGCGTTAATCTGCTGACATTTTAAATTTCTAACCACTTTTTTTAATTTTAAGTTCGGTCCGTTGTGGAACTCGGGTTTTCATAGAATGGAGTTTTCTTGGTTTGGGCAATTTATTTGTGCAGTGGTGATTTCTTCTCCCGTTCATTGTCATTTACAGAAATTGACAGTCTTTTAGATAATCACTAACTTGAAATGTTTTAATGATTTAAAAGGCGCTTAATGAGACAAGTTATTGGTTTGGTTATAATATTTAAAATATATTCATTTATTGTGGCCTTTTTGTTGTTTTCAACATAATATTGCTCTACATGCAAACTTAATTTAACATTTTCTTCAACTTTAGACAGGTTGTAAATTCACCCTCGTTAAATTGTTATAATCAATTAACTATTTGCATTGACAAACTTATTGCAATAACCAGCTTTTGGTCTACATATTAGTGTTAACATCGCAAACTCAATCTTTTTCTCTCCTGTTATGATCCCAGGCCTCCCGCTTCACAAAAAGTAAGAGATGTGCATTTGCTAAGAATCTCAAAAGAACTCCCTCCGGGTAAATTCTCTGATTTGTACGTTGCTCTGGGAATCCAATCAAGTAATGCACGAGGCATCCTAAAGCAGAATATGTTTGACTATAAAGAAACATACATGGAACTTCTGCAGCAATGGAAGACAGAATCCCCTAGGACCCTGGCAGACCTGGACCAGGTTCTTGTTGAGTCAGAGGCTGGTGGTCTTAGATCCATGTATGAACAAGAGTAAAAGTAAAAACAAATATATATATATATATATATTTACATGTGCGTGGCTAGCTTATTGACCAGTCTGCCTGTCATAATGCTGTGCGTTCTTTAGTTCTATCCCGTATTGATAATTGTAATGGGCTTCTCTCTACCATTTCCTCAAGTAAATTTGATCGTGTGCAACGGCTTCACAATTGGGCAGCCCGATTGATATTTCAGGTTTCTAGGGACAATTCATCTCAGCCACTCTTGAGATCATTACACTGGCTTCGAACCTTTGAAACAGAGAATATTTTTTAAATTAATAGTTTGTATTAAAAATTCTCAATAATCAAGCTCCACAATATTTAGATAACTGTTTAAATTTATATACGCCTGCCAGGGCATTGAGGTCAGCCGGTGATCCTCTCCGTCTCACATATTCAGTTACCCGCACATGAGCCGGTGATAGAACATTTACTGTATCTGCTTCAAAATACTGGAATGATCTACCACTTAGGATAAGGCAGTCTCCATTAGTTATTACCTTCAGAAAGGCCTTAAAAACACAACTTTGTTGCAGTTTGTAGTTGTAAGGCTGTTTGAACTCTGAAGTTACCTAATATTCGTTCCCATCCACTGTAAGCGCTTGGCACGTGAATATGGGCGTAAATGGGAAAATCTGCATGGCTCGCTTTGATGAACGATAGCAATGTTAAAATCAAACAAGTTTAGAATAAAGAGGCCTAAGGTTCTTTTGTAATGTGATGACTTTATTGTTTTCTAAAATAAGTAAAGCCATGGTTAACCTCTGAAATGTACGGCACAAATTTGAATTTTCTCCAATGACATTTTACTTATTTTGTGTTTGTACAGGATTTTTAAATACCATGACATTCCGGACTTTCCCGTACTTTTCCAGATACGCTCTTCCGTCGAAACAATCGTTCGTTCGTGTCTCCTTATATCAAAATGAATGTATCTTGATCTTGGGAGTAGTTGCTACTATCGGCCGTGTCAGACACCTTGCCCCGGGGTGCGAGATAGGACTCTTGCAGCATGCCCCCAATTTAAAACAATTATACAATAACAATTAACATTACATTGAATTAAAAGTATGAAACTATTTAAATTACTATCATGTTACGTGAAAAAATATTATATATATATATATATATATATATATATATATATTATGAATCCATTGATTTGGTCGATCCAGTTCGATGGCACAAACACAAATATTTATGATGAAATTTCCGCTAAGTTAAAACATTGTTTGATTGAATTAAATATCAGACTTTATCATTTTTTATTCTTTATATCATGCAATTGATAAGTTTCCAATGTCGCATCAATCACCCTTGGCTAGCGGTTTACATTTTCCTCTGTTTTGTTACTCATGTCAAAAAGAAGTAAGAAAATCAGTGAGTGCTATGACAATTCAAATCTTCAACAACAAAAAAACATCACAATTACAATGATGCATAATCAATGTTTGTCTATGTTATTATTAGCGTGTATGTTCTTTAATCGTTGAATAATAATATATAATGTACAACTTGCTTAAAACCGTTGATGTCTTTTACATTTTGTTTGCTTTTCTCGATTTGTTTAACTTATTTCGTGTACCTTATTAATATTATTTTCCTTGTACATGTTTATGTTCTATTTTTTGTGCACCCTGCCAATGACACAAATGTTATGTGTTCTACACTGTATCAGGGACCTGGGTTTTATCTGTTCATTTCTTTGTTCATATCGTGTCTTTTTATTTTGTATAAAGATGACCCATATATATATATATATATATATATATATAAATGCAGATATCATAAATAAGAATTCCGGCTTGTAATTACAATACTGTATCTTGTAAATAATTGACATGTTATTGCATACTTTCATTGATATCACTTACCTCAAGTATTGAATACGGTATTACGTTGTAAATGAAACTGTATGTTTTATGCAATACACTGCTTTGGCCAATCTATTGTCCTGGGCCATGTTTACTCTATTGTGATATATGCCTGTATAATTACGATCCATTTGTACCACTGTCTATTTTGATTATGAACAATTCAGAGTTGCAACCATGTTCTATTAGTCTGCCTTATATATATATATATATATATATATATATATATACAGTATTTATTTATTTTTTGGGGGAGGGGGCCGGTTGCCTTTTTCCTCATGTGTCTGCTTCCTGTAGCGCTTTACACTCCTCATACTGGTTCGTCAAGCCTAATAATATCATTCAAAATGTTTGTTAATCCGATTAAAAGACCCAAAAGTCAGTTAAACATCATGAACCTAGTGTATACCTAATTCAATAAGGCACAGTTCCTTCTTTTAAAGCATCTCATTAAATTAGACTCTTATATCGAAATATCTGCATAAATTTATTAGCATGCATTGAGCACTTATTATTGATATCTCTAATGGTGGTCACATTGCAACTCACGTTTGCATGTTTCTTATTCTATTTCGTATTCTTCATTTCCTTTATTGAAATGGCTACATTTGTTTCCACTCCACCAAACAACACAGAGACACGTGCGCATGTACCCGCCATTCTGTACACACACACACACACACACATGAAAGAGGAGGATCTAAGCTTTTTAAATATGTGTCATTTATTTATTATGTATAACTGTGGGTTTTTTCCGGGACGAACTGTATAAACTTGTTGAAGTTAGTAACTGCGTCATTTCGAGTTGTGGGGAATACTGGATTTTAATAAATCCTGTAATTTAATAGTTGTATCTCCTACGCGAGCTGTTTTGCTATTTCACTTTTCAGAGTATAGTTCAGAGTACAGTTAGTAACTGTGCCTTATTTCAAGTCTTGGGGAATACTGGTTCCGAATAAATCTTGTCATGTAATATTTGAATCTCCTACGGTTGTTTTATTATTTCACTCTTCAGAGTATAACCACAATGTATATAAACTTTCTAAGGTTAGTAAATGTGCGTCATTTCAAGTTTTGAATAAATCTTGTAATTTAATATTTGTATGTCCTACGGTTGTTTTATTAGTTCACTCTGCAGAGTGTCATTCGTTCGTTCGTACACAGAATATCAGGGGGTACATCTTCTAGATAGGAAGATCCTTATTAAGCGAACTGATTGTCTCATCATCGAGCTCACGAAGTCCGGAAGCACCGTGAGGGGATTTGTAGATAGGGCAATCAGCAATGGCATGATCCAAACACTTTATGAAGTTAGTAACTGCATGTGGCTAACAAGTTTATGGGAATCTTGGTTTTGAATAAATCTTGTCATTTAATATTTGTATCTCCTATGATTATTTCATCATTTAATGTTCACCCGTCTGTTTTCTTCAACTTACGAAGGACTTTACAGTGTTTGTGGGTGTGCGTGTGTGCGTGTGCGTGTGTTTGTATGTGTGTATAACTAAAATATATACATCTATACATATACATAAACAGACGCGTACGCAGGGGGGGGTCACCCCCCCCCCCCCCTTGAGTTTTGTAATGTGCATTTTTTTCGGGGATCCCCCCATTTGATTTCTTTTTTAAATAAAAAAAACAACAAACTAATGGATGACCTAAAAAAGATGTCCTTTACCCCCCCCCCCCCCCCCCCCCTAACGGAACAGAATGTCCATCGGTCAAATGTTCAAATTTCGGGACCAACAAAATAAACATACTTAAAAGTTAAGGCAGTCTTTGATCAAGATGAATGAGGAGGGCAAAACATTTAAAAGAAAATACATTTCAGATTTGCGATACACGTGCCACAAGTGCAAGCCCCCCCCCCCCCCCCCACCCCCTCCCTCCCTCACAAACCCAGCTTTTACTTCAAGTGTATACATTTTCAGTAGAACATTGGTGTGGTAATCAGCTTGATAGGGATTTCATTTTAGAGCTGCTCATAAGCACAGTATTGTAAATGGAAACATAATAATTAATTGATGTGTCCTGACTTTAACAAAGAAAACAACATGGGAGGGCGGGATACCACGAATAGAGTGCTACCGGCACTTCTGTAATCTCACTTTCACCAGGGAAACAAAGGACGAGACAAAGAAATCACAGATATCAAAAGGTAATATTTTGTGCAGACATCTTATAGCACAGTTTATTTTACTTAATAAGATTGTTCATATCATGTTACTTCATTCTCATTAGATTGAAAGTTACATACAATATTCATGATGATACAAAGATTACAGAATGGGAATCTAGTGGTCGTAAGTTTAACAATGTTAACAAATTGCAACAACAAAAATGTCTATGCTCTAGTATTCTTTGGATGTAAAAGGATTATTTAAAGGAAATATGTTGTTTATGAAAATGCTACAGGGTCAATAATGGGGCCACTGTTCTTTATTCTAGATATAAACGATTTGCCAAATGCTTCCTCAACTTTGTCATATATTATTTTTGCAGATGAAACCAATGTCTCTCTAAGCGAGAATAAACTAGATACTCTTATCCATAATATGAATAAAGAAATACAAAAGGTTAATATTTGGTACAAAGTGAATGGGTTAAAGATAAAATAGAGTTCTGGTCATGCGATGGCATGGTGAAAGAAACGTTGTGGAATCGATCAGAAAAGGTTGATCATTTAGCATGTAAGTATTGGTGTGTACTGCAAGGTTCTGGAATCACCAAAATGATGGTAAATTTTGGTCTTGGTAAAGTTACAAGCACTGTACACAGAAAGATGTATATGGGACTACACAAACATGTGGCATAAAAATCCGTCCTGATTGTTATGATGATACATGCCATATGTAGAATATGAAGGCATTTGAAGAGACATGCTTTTCAGGGAACATTCTTTTATCTGATGTTCTTCCACACTTGCATAATGACAATGATACACTCACAAATAATTTGTCTCCTCTTCTTAGAACTCAACCTACTCTTTAAGGATAAACATTGAGAAAACAAATTTTATGCATTTTGCTCCATGGAACAAACAATATGATAAGAACTTAATCTTAAGTTTATTGATTTACTAGAACCCTTAAAGCACGTTCATAGTATCCACTCCTTGGGATTTAATATTGATGACAAGTTATCATGGTCTTTACATATTATTGATATTGCATATAAGTTCTCGAGAATTACTGTAGTTATGTCTAAACTGAAATTTGTATTTGTATTTGTATTACGCATAGCTGCTAAGTCTCATTATGTGGCCCATACCAACAATCTCTTTAAACAATAAGCGTTTTTACTTTATATGAATTGAGTTGGTTACACTTGGGGAAATCATGTACAGGTCTGACAAGAGAGTATTACAAAACTCGCTTCAAAACTGGTTTAGATGCAATAGTGATATACATTGTTTTAACACCCAGAACTCAAAAAAGTTGCAAAGCATATATATTACAGAACTGCTACTGACCAAAGAAGTGTTAAGTCTCAGAGTTACCTTACATGGTCTGCTTTAGATGACAGTCTCAAACAATCTACTTCATTACGACAATTTAAGTTGAAATATAAAATTATCTTTGCTATTGTAAATAGTCATTTATAATTTTTGAAATAATTTGTATGTTTCAAATCGCAATTACGTCTTTTACCAGGTCAATTTAATCTAAATATAAAACCAGACGTTGGAAGGGAGTATCCACCCTGAGGATGGGTTTACTCTGCCTTTACTTGGCCACACACATTATCAGGGTAGATTTCCCCTCCTTTACTACCAGTGCTAGACTTGATAAGCTTCATTTATTCTAGCCCCGTCTACCGGTACATTATTTACGTTGTTTATGTTCAAATGTTTGATGTTTGTTAACCGATGTAGATTTTCCTTGTTCTTTTATATTTTATGTATCTGTTTTTCTTTTTGCTTTGTGTCAAATCTGTTCAATTTGTTTTCTTACCTTGTATATTTTGCTGGTTTTTACTGTGGAAAATAGTGTTGAGGCAAAGCTTTGTACGGCTTATCGGATGCGAAACACTTTTATGGAGGGAACTTGTTATAGCTGCTGAAATCTGCAACGAGGAGCATTTGCTCCTTAAAATCGGGGAAAAGATCTTGTAGCACTCGAAGTGCGGTATCCCCGGTCTTGTTGCCTATCTTATAGTAGAGTAGTGAAACCAAAAATAGAAAGTGATGTACATTTGAAGCAGAGCTATGAGGTCTCATATGCAAAGTTCTGCCAAAATGTAGTGGATATAATAATAATAATAATACGTAAGCAGGAAATCCTTCGTCTGACCAAGCTATTGAAGCTTTTTGTGAAAAAAGAGGTAGGAGGATTGGAAGCAGCAAGCTACAAAAGTGCAAACCTGAAACGAAGATTGAAAGAGTCCTACCCTGTCCTGTGTTTCAGCAGACCATCATGACAGTACGAAAGCGAAACTGTATTCAAGGAGAGCTTTGGTGTGGAGGATGTCATCAAGTCAGCTGTAGCTGAGGTCTCCAGTGAGGAAAGTCAGATTAAGAGGGACAGTAGTGTGTATACAACTATTAAGCAACTTTGTACAGATGAGCGCACTGTGAGATGAGCGCACTCTGAGAACAAATCATCAAGACTTTGCTGGATGACATGGACATGAAGACAACCTGGCCTCCAACATCTGATGACCTTAACATCGAGCACAGTAAGATGCTTATTCCTTGGCAGCTTTTAAAGAGGTGACAGTTTCTACTGATAATGAATAAAAGGTTCTCTTTATAGCACAGGTCATTGTGTATCTGAAAACTAAAGGGAGATGTGTTTTACCACAGCACAATGCAATGGGGATTTCAGTAAGGCACCTAACAGGGTCAGGTAAACTGATTGGCACCTTGAACGGGCTTGGCTACAGTGTGTCAAGATCTTAAGTACTTGCACATGATACTGCCCTTGCCAAACAACAACTTGCCTTGGGTGATCAAATACTTACTGATGGTGTGCAGCCTATCTTCACCACTCTCGTTTATGATAATAATGATTTTGGAGAGGAAACTGTAAGTGGCAAAGGTACTACTCACAATAACAATGGAATCATTGTCCAGCATCCCATTAACCAACCAGAGCGTGAACCTTCAAAGATTGCAATACCAAAGACCAGAAAGATAGCATTCAAAGTCCCTCCGGTGGAGCTTGTGACTTACTTTGGAAGTAAAAAAATTGGACCTCAACCATTTGACAGACTTGGCCTGGAGTGTGAGGAGCACCAAGATGCACAGAGGTATGCAAGAGATATAGATATAGCCTACAGGCTGTTGAAGACGGTAGAGGCTGGTGAGAAATTGCTCCCAGGATGGACAGGAATGAATGTCATATTGACTAAACCTGTCTCGGAGCAGTGTGCTGTCGGCTACCTTCCAATAATTGAAGCAAGTCCAACAGAATTCGACACAGTTAACACCATTCTTACTACTACCCTGTCAATAGCCGATGCCCTCAAGCAGGAATCTGTTGTACTTGTTTTTGACCAGGCCATCTTTTCAAAGGCCAAGCAGATACGATGGGTGAATGAAATTTTCCGCAAAAGGATCATCATTCGCTTGGGTGCATTTCACACTGTCCTATCAATGCTTGCATGTATCGGGAAACGGTTTGGAGATGCTGGTTTGGAGAACATCATGATAGAGTCAAATATTGTAGCCCAAGGTTCAACTAACAGGGTTATCAGTGGACACCACTACAATCGTACCATCCAAGCTCACAAGTGCATCATGGAAGCCATGGAACGTCTACGCTGCCAAGCCTACATAAGCTCCCTCTCAGATGTGGACTACGCATTGACATACATATTTATAATATTTGATGATATTTTGAACCTTTTTTAGGGTTTAAAATGTAATTTTTGGACTTTTTTTACTAAAATCATAATTTATCACTTTTTGTTCGTATCTGTAAAAAAAAAGAGGAAAGAATGAAAATCCTAAAGAATTACTGTAAAAAATGCATTTATATTCATTTATTACATTGTGAAAATTTCATATTCATTACTTCTCTTACTAAAAAGTTATTGACTTCCAAAGATAACACTCCCAGTGCCAACAAGATCCTAATCAGAAAAATGTCACGTGCCCTCTATTGGCCATTGCAAGATAGTTCATGTTCTGTGGTTGGTTCAAAGTTTTGTTGAACATTTTGTGAACTGGTCAAGTGTGAATCAACTTCAAAATGGTAAGTATTTGTGAGATATTGCACTTACATTATAATAATTCACAACAACATTTAACATATAAATCTCTGGAAAGCAATATTAAAATGAAAATAAAACAAGAAAATTGTAATAATTTGATAATTTTTTTGCGGATGTCATCAAACGACACTTTCATTCTCAGCTATCATTTGAAAAGGAATCATCTAAAGGTGGAATACTTGTCTTTAGAACTGGACTTGAAAAGGAAGCCGCATTTGAGAAAGCAAAACAAACGGTATCGTCAGACGAATATCATGTGGTTGAAGCCGCACTCCAGATAAGATCAGAAATCATGAAGCTCAAAGAATCGGCTACTATTAAAGCTTCCTTCTCCATTAAAACTGGATAGCATTTATGCAGGAGAAGCAGAAACTCCGCCATTGCTTCTTACATTCTTCAAGACTTTGTACGTATCCAAATTTGCTGAATCATCAACAAAAAACGAACGATATGTTCAATCTTCAGCTGATGACGCAGTCTTCATGGTGACTAGAGGGGAAATAAATCCATCCAAACATATCACTATGGGGCTTGGAATGAAAAGCTTGACTGGAAGTAGGAAGTTATTGGAGATTTTAAACCATTTTGGGCATTCGATCAATTACCACAAGGCTGAGGAGTATGAAACCGAGCTTGCTACAGATGTATCTGCAAGAGGGAACATTACTCCTGATGGTATCCTGAAGATGAGTGGGTTGTCAACAGCAGTAGCATGGGATAACTTTGACGAAATTACCAACACATTTTCAGGAAAGGGCACACTACATGATACCTTCGGTATATGTTACCAAAATGTTCTGCAGTCTGAAGAAATGATTGATGGCAATGAGGACAGATGTGACCAAGCAGCTCATACATGTAATGAACCTTCTAAACATTCCGGTGTGGGTATTAAGAGAAGCGGCAATATTAGCAGAGGAAATTCAGCCAAAAAGAGGAAATTCATTCCAAAGGAAAGACTTCTCGAACCATACAGAGGAAAGCCAGTGATGAACACATTTGACTATAGCACATACAACAACGAGGCTACTGCAAACACACTTCAGGGGACACGTCGTGATGCTCTCTGGATGATGTCTGTTGCGCTACTCCTATGTGGTTTGGGTGGAATTCGTTAGTTACAGTTGATAACTTGCCACGACAGACAATTCAGTACATGGAGAACATCAAATTACCGCCAACTAGACTTGATGTTGTCAGAGAAACCCTCAAAAGGTCACAACAAGTTGCTGCAGAATGTCATCAGGAAGGCATCATAGTCCATTATGATTTGGCAATTGCTAAACCAGCTTTACAGATCCAGTGCACAGAGGCCCCGAGGTTTGACAATGTTTTCATTTGCTTTGGACCATTTCACATAATGATGGCATACTTTGCATGTTTGGGTCATTTTCTGGATGGTTCTGGTGGACCGCAAATTCTAAGTAATACTGATGTGTTGGCTCAAGGCTCATGTAATGGGTTCCTTACAGGGAAACACTACAATCGTTGCAAGAGAATACATTCTCTCCTTGCAGTAGCCGTAAAGATTCTTCACTTTCGGCAATATTTGAAAGAAAGCGGACCACTATCGGCAGAGATGACTGACATGCTGAAGGCATTGCACATCAATTCATCTCAGCAGGAAGTGGATAGGATAGAGAAATCCACTCCTTTTGTCACACTGATGGAGGATTATGAGGGCTTCACTGCCAAAACCAGACAAGGGGACCATGGTGATACTGCCAAATATTGGATGCACTACACAGATCTTGTACAACTGTATCGGTTGTTTGTGAGAGCATGCAAAACAAATGATGTGAGCTTATTCACATATGCCCTTGAGAGAATGCGTGCAGTTTTCTTTGCAGCAAATCGCCAAACTACTCCCGCTACTATTATATACCTCACTTAAGAAATCCAGCCATCTGATTCGTCGAAATTGCATTCATAAACTTTAACTATTCCTGTAAAATTCCCGGTAAAATTCCAAACCCATGTAATAGTTCTAAAAAATAGTTCTAAAATCCCAGTAACCATGGTTACCGGGAAAGTAGTTCAGTCTTGGTGAAATACCCATAGGTTGACATGTTAGAAATGGTCTGAGCAATCAAGGATACCGTACGTGTGCGATGAATTGGTCGGTAATTTCAATACAATTGAATCTCGATCGATCTTACCAACAATTTTATCTTGCATTGTTGACATGAAGACGAAAATAAACTTCCAAAAACAACATCTGCCGATAGATCTTTATCTAAGTTCGTGCCAATGCATTGCAAAAGTAAAAAAAGGGCCCGTTTAATGGAGCTGCCGCGAAGCATCCAGCACGCGAAGCCGTTTTCAATCCATTTTAAATGTATAGATCAGAGAAAACTGCAAGATTTGGTATCAGTGCGCGATGGCCGAGCGGTCTAAGGCGGTGATTTTAGTCACATCATCGTTGGTGCGCAAGAGATCGAATCCCATCTTCGACAAAAGTTTTTTTAATTTTTATTTTTTAGTCTACTCTCAAAGATACACTCATAAAAAAAAACCGTGCAGATAAACTAGATAAAGGCCAAGGTGGTGTCATAAGTTGACTCTTTTGTTTTCGGCATATAAAAGTATTAATGACTGCTTTAATATTCGAGAAATAGTTGTTTTTATACGCTCTCGGGAAGGATACAATTGGGCTATTGCCCTCGACACGCCTCGGGCAATAGCACAATTCTAACCTTTCCTTGAGCATATAAAAACAACTATTTCTCTCAAAGCAGTCATTAATACTATACCAGTGAAAGTACCGAGACTGTGACGGAGGCTCTTCATTTGCACAATTCATTGTTGAGTGATGATTCTTACTTTGGGAGAGGACAGAAAGGACCAGAAATATTCATGACTGATGACAGCTTATCAGAAAGGCAGGCTTTTAAGAGCGTGTACCGAGTCCACCTTGCTCTTGTGCATCTTCCACGTACTTCAAGCTTTCTGGAGATATCTGTGATACTCAAAAATTGGGGTTAGAAAAGAGCACCAACCAGCACTGCTTTCCCTTCTGAAGGACATGGTCTACTCTGAAACCATTGACAACCTAGAGGAGAATTACCAGAAAGCTGTCAATGATGTGGTTCTCCAGAGTTATGAAAGGGTTGCTGCCCACATGAAGGACATCTACGAACGCAGAATGTTGTGGGCAGTTTGCCATCGTGAAAGCATGAATGTTCGAGGCAATAACACTAACAATTATGCCGAGGCTTCTATGAGAATTCTGAAGGACCAGATATTTGAAAGAACAAAAGCATACAATGTCATCCAGCTAGTGGACTTTTTAGTCACACCCCTTGACATTTGCAACAATAGGCTAGATAGATCCCTGCAGTCACGATTTCTGCCGCATCACTCACTTGGATCCAAGATTGACAAATCAAGAATTGTCTGCACTGGTGGTGCAAGTAAAGAAGCGCTCGACAAGACATACACTGTGGACTTGTCGTTGGGTGTGTGTACTTGTCGGAGAGGAAAAACAGGTAAGCAAATTTACTTACTGAAAGGGAAAATCTACCCTGAATAGAAGCAGAAGAGGAACAGGTCATTGAAAGTTTGAGCAAATTCTTATCAAAAATTAAAAACAAGAAAGTTATGAATTGTTGAAGATAGGATCAATCAAACACAAAGTAGCAACTCTGTGACGTAACATGCGAACTCACCTTCCATTCCATTTGCCCTGAGCATAAAATTTAAAAAAAATTGTTTTCTTTGTTATTGATGACGGAAAATATGTTTCCCATGCAAGGGTTGTAACATGTTTGCAATAATTATATTTAGCGTGCTTGTACGATTGAAAATTTTGTTATTGGCAAAATGAAATTTTCTATTTTTTTTAGTACTGAGCAAATGGGAGGTTAGCTCGCATGTTACGTCACAATAAGAGCTGCAATTTCGGTTTTTGAAAATCTGTAACAGTGTAAGATGCAATTAAATACTTCAAATGCTACAATTTTATTTGTAATGCATTTACAAACACAAATCATGACTTTGAAATAAAAAACAATTAAAAAATCAACATAGTGTACAGTACTTATACATATTCTGGCCAGATTAGTAAATGTGTCCAGAACATTCTAAATAAGACTAAAATTACAAAAAAGGATAATAAAAATGATCAAAAATACCTTCTTGATGCAGAATAACTAGTCCAAGGCCAACATTAAAGCTTATTTTGTTGAATTTTAGGCGTTTATTCAGGACAATGCAATCCTTTTTCTAACCGTGTGTAAGTACGGTGGCTGAGAAGTGGAGGCAAGTACGCCGGCAAGTATGGCGGCCGAGAAGTGGAGGTCACGGTTAGCTAGCCGGCGCCAAAGTATGGGCACACTTGTGAACTAGCAGCGCCGTACTTACACACGGTTAGAGAAAGGATTGCATTGTCCTAAAAAAATCTAATGAATATTTATGAGGTTTCGGATAATGACCATGTGCGCATGCGTCAAGTATAACAGTTTGTATGTGCGCATGCGCCAGGTATAAAAGTTTGTAGGAAAAAAAATTTCGCTGCCTGGCAGGCGTGCGATGGCAGGGAGTGACTAGCAGGCGAGAGCTGATGGCAAAACCATCATCGTGAAATTTGTTCGGCGGGACGTCAAAGTACGACTGATGAGGAACAAGAAGAAGCTGACATCGATGGACATCCACAAACAGGTATTTCTTGATGAAGACTTGATACCTCTACGCAGTAAGATAGTGCGCGATTTGAAGAAGGACTCTAGCGTGAAAAATGTATGGACGATGGATGGTAGGATCTTCTGTAAACAAAGTCATCAACGGGGAAGGAGGAGATTAAGGTCATCGATGGCCCTGATGACCTCTGGAAGGTTGGATGGGACGAGAAGAAAGGTGGTGACCTTAATTTCTTTTTCTCTTTCTGGGACCGGCCTGGCCCCTGCCATGATGGTACACTTGAACCAAACAGGACCTTTCTTAATATTGTTACTTTAAATGCTTGTGGGAACAAAGTAAACTTAGATTATGTGTTAGATGTATTTGTTCAGGATTTTGACGTTGTATGTTTATCTGTGTAGGAATAAATGTTGTAGATAAAACTAAATGAATATTCTTACCGTTAATAATAATCTTCAGAGTTGATATCTCGAGTGTAGAAAGAAACTGGAAAGCGAATCATGAAGAGGAAGAATAGTGCAATATAGCGAAGTGATGAATCAGCATGTGGAGCGCGACTAGCTAGCTATTCTTCCTCTTCATGATTCGCTTTCCAGTTTCTTTCTACACTCGAGATATCAACTCTGAAGATTATTATTAACGGTAAGAATATTCATTTAGTTTTATCTACAACATTTATTCCTACATTGGTGACCCCGGATCTTTTTGTTCTTCTACGAGCGATGTTTTCTTTTGTGTGCATGATGACGACGACATCACCGTCAACGGAAATGCCCGACTCCGACTCCGCCGCTGCCGCGATGGCACCGGGCAGTACCGGGCCAGCTGTTACTGCTTTTGGACTCAAGTTACCACCGTACTGGCCGGGCGACCCGGCACTCTGGTTCGCCCAGGTTGAGGCGCAGTTTTTGACGCGGGCTATTACGCGACAAGAGACAAAATTTGCCCACGTCATTAGCTCTTTACAGCCTGAAGTAGCACAAGAGGTCAGGGACTTCATCATTGCCCCCCCTGCTAAGGATCGCTATGACAAACTGAAATCTGAACTCGTCAAACGAACCGGCGTTTCCGAACAGAAGCGAATTCACCAGCTTCTCAATGCGGAAGAGTTAGGTGACCGCAAGCCTACTCAACTTCTTCGTCGCATGCGACAACTACTAGGAGAATCTACATTGGAGGAAGGGATTTTGAAGCAACTGTTTCTACAACGCCTACCGAATAATGTATGACATGAGTTGGTCACGTGAAAGATTGCACACGTGTACAATGCACGTTACGTAATTGTATTAATGTACATGTAGTAGTAACATGAATGAGGCCTTCGAGCATGACCTTGTGGAATGTCAAAGTCAATATCAGTGAGTCATTGTTGCATGTATTAAGTCAGATTTATAGTGAAGAAGGCATTGTTTGTTTATGCAAGAAGTCAGTTTATGCAAGATGACTTATTCGCTCCAATGCAGACCCATTCCGATTGACTTTTCATTGGCTCGTAGTAAGGCAGGAGATCGCACATTCACTGTAGCAGCAGCTAAGGAGTGGAATAAACTTCCCTCCATTGTAAAAGCTGCTCCATCAGTGGATGTGTTTTAAAAATTCCTTAAAACGTACCTTTTTCCTACTTGATTCGCTATTATTTTATTTGTTCAATGTTTTATGTTATAATTTGTTGTTTTATTGCATATGATTGTAAGCGCTGTGATATAGTGTACTATGAATAAGGTAGCTAAATGCTTAATAATATTAATAATTACTATTTGTCCTTTTTAAATTGCAGATTGAACCTTGCCTGCTTACAACAGTGAAACCAATATACAGCGGCGCATGGTCTCTTTTCTTGGGTCTTGGGCATCTGGGTTGGCACGCCACATTTAGTTTAATATCAACTTGCATGGACGTCATCCTCAATCATGAGCATAACCGCCATGGATAGCACAGATTCAGAGGTTACTTTCAAGGACCACAACAAGTCAGAGGATTCTGTAAAGATGCATGGTGTGAAGTCTGACACCACTAGGCCTGAGGATCGACTCTGTGAGTCAAAGGGGGAGCAGCACCACCTCAGCTAGTTGGAGGATTAGGGCAAAGGCCAAGAGAGCTGCCTTAGCCGCAGAAATCGCAGCTCTGAAGGAGCAACAAGAGCTTGAGCTTGAGGAAATCAAGCTAAAACAACGATCCTGATCCTGCAATACTGGGAGTTGCCAAAGAGATTCAACGTGCTCACAGATCGGGTAAGAAAAACCCAGTACAAGGCCTACCTGGGGGAGAAAGAGCTCGCCCACACCCCATGCATGTAGATTCTTCTTCTTTCCAAACTAAAGAGAAGTCAAAGAAGTGCTTGAGGGAGCTCTATAAAAGTAAGAAGTTTGATCCCAATGATTACCCGCTTTTTTGTTTCTGATGATTACTCCCGTAAAGTTCAGCAGCTCAATGTTCTTGGCATTGTTGAACATAAGCAGAGTGGCAAAAAATATGTCCCAGGAACACAACATCCAGAAGATGTCCATTTCTATTCCTGGGGGAACAGGAAATGGGAATAGGGTCAAACCAAGTCGCCAGCCCACTGCACAACTTCCTAGATAGAAGGCTGTCTGAAGATCTGACAATAAAGAAAGTGCAGTACGTCAGCGACAAGAGTGTCAGTCAAAATAAAAACAGTACTGATCTTGGCATTCTGACAAAGCTTGCAGTGGAACAACGGTCAAGATGGAGCATATATTCCCAGTGAGACACTTGTTCATACAATACATACAATTCTGTAGCATTTACACTCAGTATTGACTGTAAAAAGTTTCTGCCAAAAGGCGCTATATCTTTGATTTCTGCCAAAAAGGCGTTAAATCCGGGAAAAAAAAAAGAAATATGACAATGATATAAAATACATGCCGTACACAAGATTTTTTTAACTTGCAATTTTATGTCCTATATTTGAACGGTACTTAAAAATCTTGCCGGAAAAAAAGTGAGCCGCCTGCAATCAATGGGCACAAAGTCGAGAATCCTTGTGGAAGGAAGACATCTTGCTGTTGTGGAGGTAGCCACTGCTCTCAATGCCTGTCGCCCATGGAGATGGGAAATCTAAATTCCATCGCAAGTACCAAAACTACCAAATTACTCGCCCCGATGGATCGTCCCGCTCAGTAGGACTTACAGAGAGGGCAGCTGGTGATACGTCTGCTGTATTTGACAGCTTTACAGAGAGGGTAAAAGGAACTTGCCCAAAGTATCGCCACAGATGACAACCCACCTGAAATAATAAACAAACAGATAATTTCCACGATCAAATCAACTATGATCGATCAAGGGCCGACAGTGCCGCAATCCAGCGAAAAACTATGTACACTAAAAGAAGAACTACTACCACACATCGTATCAAATTGGAAGCAACTTATACATGTAGCTGATGAACACGCAATTTGCAAACATTTTGTGACTTTCTACTTCAAACTGCATCTCATTATTAACTTTGCCGAGGAAGTTGACAAAATTATGAAAGCCTATGAGGACATTGCAGGGAGGAGGGAAGGGAGTACACACACTCAAAACATCAGAATCGGATGCCCGCCGCATAGTAAGAACAGCAAGCAAGGCATTTCATCATTGGGGTGCGACTAAATCTGGCGTAGAAGACATCTTCACTGCCTATATAACCATTGAGTACGATACCTCAAACCATCTAGTGGACTACATCAGGAACCGGGCTATCATCTTGTTTGAAGGGGCATCAGGCACACACTTTCACCTATCACACATATCAAGTTTAGTTTCCTTGCTTCCTGAACCAAACAATCTCTTGAAGGCTGTTGCAGAAGATGCCGAAGATAGAATAGTTTGTGCTGAAGTCCGAGCCCCTGGCATCACACAAAAGATCATTACCGAACCACTTGGCATGCTGTGAAGACTGTTCCCAATATCCTTGCTCTCAACTCCAGGCTCCATGAGCTACAACAAAAATTAATTGAGTGGAAGGAGGATGCCAAAACCCAGAACCGATTTAAAAAACAAACCTTCATTCAACTCACTACCCATACTTAATACCAAATGTTCCGCCTCACTATCCATTTTTAAACAAAATGTCCGTGAAATTCAAGTGGGCTAATTGACTTCTTCTATTTTGCGATCGCTTACATGAAGTATTCCTACCACCCTCTCACTCTCTCTTTCTCTCTTTCCTTTTTCCTCTTTCCTCTAATTTCCTATTTGTGTTAAATGTTTTATAGTTTGTTTGTATTATGTTTTTATTGTATATTATGTGTATTTTTATGTGTATTGTAAGATATTTGAAATGTGATTTGTTTGTTACAGCAGGGCTCCCTTGGAAAGCAGGCCTTGCAGCTTGAATGGGACCACCCTTCTTTTATAAAGAAGACATGAATAAATAAATAAATAAATCAATCAATAAATTCCTATGCTTGATGGATCTTCGGCATTGAGCACTGTTCCTGCGGTAGCAGATGAACTGCATGACAGACTCTTTGAGAATGATCCAGATCCAGAGAAACATGCCATGAACATACAAGCACTTGAATTAATTATGTGTGGACTCCTGCAAATTATTGAGCGCCAGTGCCAAATAATTTACGAGGCAGGAAGTTCTGGGAGCCAGAAGAGGCCACCAAGAGAGCATTTTAGAATGCGCCAAGCACCAATATGATTAGTGAACTTGACTTTGCCATTCTAGTAAGGTAGAAACCTTCAGCCTGAGTAGCAAGTTTGGAAGCACTAAGTATGTGGATGAACAACAAAACCTCCACATGGAGTCATGAACTACCAGAAGGAAAGTGAGCAGAGCTCATGAATGATGCCAGATCTCTACCTCCAACAGCAGTTCTGCCAACTCAGGACCTCCAAAATGATCCTTAGATATAGGGAACCAATGCCATCTCAACCAAGCCAAAAGATTGCTATTCCTCCTGGAACAGATTAAGGAGAGGATTAGCTTGGATCCAGTGGAACTGTTCGACGCATCATAGGAAAATGTGTCCAATGCAAGAAGAGAAATGCTCCAAGAGGGAAACAAATGAGGGCTGACATGCCTTAAGAAAGAGTTACACCGGACAAGCCGCCATTCACCTACACTGGGGTTGACTACTTTGGACCTTCCTACGTCAAGCAAGGCCGGAGTCAGCCCAAGAGGTATGGCTGTGTATTCACATGTCTGACGACTAGGGCCGTACACCTGGAAAAAGCCAACTCCCTGGATACAGACTCATTCATCAACGCTCTAAGGAGATTTGTGAATCACAGAGGACTGCCTGAGAAAATATTCAGCTACAATGGCACAAACTTTAGAGCTGGACATAAATAACTCAAGCAGAGCCTAGCAAAGCTCATCGCAGCTAAGGTTGGACAAACTCAATATCTGGCTGGTCAGTTCTGGAGGCATTGGACAAAGGAATATCTTCCCTTACTTCACAAACGCCAAAGGTGGCTTAACCCACAAAGAAACTTCCAGACTGACAACCTTGTACTTGTGGCTGACAGTGCTGCTCTTCGTGGGCACTGGCCATTAGAACGAGTAACCGTGACCTACATGTACCCAGACAGACATGGACTAGATCGACAAGTTGAAGTTAGGATAGGGTCAATATATTATATACGACCAATCTCTAAACTCTGTCTGTAAGAGGGCGATAGTTAGGTTACAAATGACATATGACCTCCGCTAAGACTAAAGACCCAGGAACCATCCCATCTTACATGTAACAATTATTGTAAGATATAATATCAATGATGTGATATTTTATGTTTATCGTGTTTAATTGTTATGTTTATGTTTATCGTTATGTATGGTATATTGTATATTAATGCCGCTTTACATGTTTCTTATTTTAGTGAAGTGAGTCACTGGTGGTTGCCTAGTTTGGTAATGCCCTTCTACAGAGGCAGGGTAAAGAGTAAACAAACTTGACTTCAAACTTGACCTTTTTGCTCCTAGTTTCGATGAAGGTCAGTAGAAGGTACGAGTCATAGGGGCGAGGCATCACCCAAAGAATAAAACAAGAGAAAGTAGATTCAGAAGTTGCAGTATATTGAGAAGAAAGCAGTCGAGGAATAGTATTCCTCCCCGTAAATTGTGTACATCCCCAGGATTGCAAATAGTTGGTATAAAGCTAAAATTGCATTATTTTCAAAGTTTATATCTGTGATGTCACTTATACTATAATACTTGGTTCAATTACTCCTTCATATATTTGTATTTCAAGCTCAAAGTATAGTGATGGAATTTGACACTTAATGATATTTCCTTTAAAAAAATCCCTACTCAAGCTTTCCAGTGATATTGCTGCTTCGAACCTTGGACATCACAATTAACAGCACACCTGTAGATTCTATTGTGCAACATTAGAAGCTGCTTGGAATAATGTGTTGCCAATTTGGACTCCAGCTCTTAAAACTCCTTGGTTAAAATGGGTGAAAAATATCGTTTATCCTAAACCAGCCTGCCAATGGACTCATTCGTTCTGTCTTGTATCTTTTTTTTTAATAATCATCTCTGTTGCAAAACTTTATACCCTTTATCTTCTCTTATGTTGGTGGTTCTTCGTCAGAGTCAAACTCTACATCCTGACCTTTGACCCAGTCACCTCCATTGTCTTGAACCCAGCCAGCACTGTAAGGTAGAAGAAAAAAGAAATAAAAAAATGAGTAAGTAAATGAGGGAATTTCAATGATCATTACATTTCTGAACAAGTTTACGTATAGCATACCCCACTGCCCAAATCCACAAGTCATCCATATCCTAACCCAATGAGGACCCCTGAGAAAAAAATTCAGTATCCTTTTTGACTATTTTCTCTAAGAAAGGAAATGGAGCACATGTCAAATCAATGGTGTGGTGTCTGAGGGGTGTTTTTTCAAATACTAAGATTGACTTTAAGTTGGGCTTAACTATGGCAGGCTGTTCATGCCACTGTTTGCTCTTACCATTTACTGGCATCGGTCTCTAAAGGGACGTACAAATCATGGTCGCAAATCTACAGAATTAACATTTGTTGATAATTCATTATTGAAGGGAAACACTAAAGATCATAATGGTGAGAGCAAACAGTGGCATGAACGGCCTGCCATAATTAGGTCCAACCTAAAGCAGATCTTAGTCTTTGTGAAACATCCCCTAGGTCACGTAGGTAGATAGAGGGTTTATTCACCTGGTAAGCTCTAAATATCTCTGTAGTTCTTTCTTCTTTTCATCTGTCAACATAGACTTGCCCTTCTGTTGTGTCTTCTTTAGTAGTCTTTGTTTAGTCCTTTCTTCCTCCACTCTAGCCCCTTGTCCACACTGTGGTAAACCCTTGACATCCTGATACTCCTGTGAAGCGCTTTGTCCTAGGTGTGGGAAACACTGCGGGATGCCCCACACTGTGGGATGCTCCTGTGAAGCCCTTTGTCCACACTGCTGGAAACCCCTCACATCCTGTGAAGCCTCTCTCATCTGTCCATTCATTCTAGAATCCTGTTGCTTGTTACCATACAATGGATGCTTCTGAGGAACCCTTCCTGACATCCACTTCATGTTGTTATCTTCTGCAACACTATGCTTTAGTTCATTTGCGATAGAGGCACTTGTTTTGTTTGAGGTAGCCTTGTTATCCACACATGTATTCTCTGTATTTTGAAACTCTCTGATGAATTTGATGCTTGAGCGCTCAACCTCTTCTCCATGAACTGGATTTTGCATAAAAACTGATGATGCATTGTGAGGAGCTGGTGTTGAGGTTGTTTGATGCTTTTCTGAATCAGGTTCAAGACCAGGCTGTTTGGGAGGGCATGCTTTGGTGTGCATGACATTCCTCTTTGCTTTTGGTATGTATGGCTTGATTTGAATGCTTGAAACTCCTGGGACATGAGTCTGTGAGGTAGATTTAAAACCAGGCTTGATACCAGCATTTTGCGGAGCAGTAGTAGAACTTACAATGGGAGTGTGTGTATGAATATTTGAAAAGCCTGGTGTTGGAGTCTGTTGAGCTGCCAAAGAAGTCATGGTGGGTTCACTGGCATGATGTGAAAAATCTCTCTTCTGATTGGCTGAATTTAAATTCTCTGTCATCTGATTGGTTGAATTTCCTACTGGATTCTTTAAACCGACCTGCCGGGTGGATTGAAAGAAGAGCTTGTTCTTTGCCTTCTTGGAAGGTCTGTAAAAATGAAGAAAAAGGAGGGAAATATCAGTCAGGTTTGGTCAAACTTGTCACAAAATCAACAGCCACATCTTTTCTTCTTCTTTTAGTTCTTTCTTATTATAGTTCTTTTTCTTCCTTTTTTTTAAACCCTAATCCCATTGGGGGGGGGGGGGGCTTTAGGCCCCCCCCCCCTGTAAACTCCAGGGGGGTGTTTCACAAAGATCCTAAGTAGAACTTAACTCTAAGTTGGACTTAAAAATTATGGAAAGCCGTTAGCATCTTTGAAAATATTTTGTAAAAGTTATTTTGAAAGGTATAAAATGTTGATTCAAATAATTCATAGTTTCTATCATCAAGGAGATTTCATGTTCTTGACATGGAAGTTATAAAAAAGTCTAAGGTACTTGAATTTCTGCTTTTGAATATATTTCATTTTAAGGCTCCAATGGCTGTCCATAATTTTTAACTCCAACTTAGTGTTAAGTTCTACTTAGGATCTTTGTGAAACACCCCCCAGATCTGTTATAATTGTTACATTGAATTATAATTTGGATTATTTCTTTGTTAAAAGTTTATTTCAAACACTTCAGAGACAAATTCTTCTAAAATAAACAAAAACAAAAACAAATCAAAACAATAAAATACATAAGAATAAAAACAATGAAATACAAAAGAAATAAGGAAATATCCTGATTCTCGAGCTTTTCTAAAAACACAAAGATATGAAACTTCATATTTATCATCATATATATTACTATCAAAACATGGATATGAATGAACTACATCATTTGAAAGTATTTTTACAGAAAACCTGAATAAATCCTGTCATTTCTCCTGATTTCAGATGATAATCCCAATTTTTTACCAAAATTCATCAAAAATTTGCATATTCAAAATTTGAATAAATTATAAATATTTTTTTTATTTTTTAAAAACATTTTTATTCTACCCAACTTGTTTTACGACTGTGCCAATTTTCAAGTCAATTGGTCCATTATTTGCCGAGATCCGATGGGGACCCCCCCCCCCCCCCCCCCCCCCCCCCCCCCCCCCCCCAATGGACTCAAGTGATCAAAATAACCCAATGGGATTAGGGTTGAACTTCTTTTGTTCTTGTTCTTCTTGTTATTGTTCTAATCAAAGCATCAGGTCAAGGAAAGTGTGCAGGATGATGGTTGATGAAATTTTTTTTTTTTTTTCATTTTATGTCCACAATTATACAGATATTTATTTTTCATTGCAAACATACATGTAGGCATGAACGTAATATTTATGTTGACAGCCATCAGGATATTGAGTTAATGTTGAACCAGAATGATTCAATACGATTCCAACTCTCGGGCTAAGCAGACGATACATACCAATATCATTATTCTGAGTGACATCATGAAAGCATTCATAAATAGCAAATTGATATTTTAACAATAGCACAACTTTCCTCCCAGCAAAAAGAGAAAGAGGTAGACAGCTAGAGTGAATTAAAGAAAGAGAAAAGAGAGCTGGAAAGAGGGCACAATGAGAGAAAGAGAGAAAGAGGGAGAGAGTGGGAGAGAGAGGGAGAGAGAGAGTGAGTTATGTGTGAGCGAGAGAGAGAGAGAGAGGGAGAGGGGGTGGGGTGGTAGTAACTAATCTTATGTAGAGCCATACAAGTTACAATTGGGTTTGAGGAAACATAATCAAAAAAGATACATAATGCTGTTTCTCAGATACTTGGAGAGTGACATACAAATGTATGGGTACCCTATAAGAAAGTGGACTCACCCGTCAGTCTTGTGTGTATGGCATGGGTTGTAAGGAGCTTCCTTCAGCAGTGTGTGTCTTTTGGCTGCTTCCACTTTCTGCAGGAGGGGGGATGGCTCTGCTTCCTAAGAAAAAGAAAGGAAGCGTCTTAATTTTCCTATTTTCTTTTATCATTTCTTCATATTAAGTTAATTAAATTATGTTATAATAATGAAAAAGGAGCTGTATTTTGAAGAATTATTTGAATTATTTTTATATTAAATGATATCAAAATGGAAACAAAATTTTTCTTCTCAGACTCTCTTCATACATCCTTCCCCCACGCCACCCTATTTCTCCCTTTTTTGAACAAACATACCACAAATACAAATGCCTTGGACAATTCTTCTTTTACTTGTGATCTTATATTATATACATGTAGCTTATCCCCAAAATATGTATGTAGATTATCAGTTGTGTATGCAGGCACACTAAACATAGTGTTTACATCGCACTCCTGCACACTTGCATACTTTTACATATTAATGGTATTTTCAACAAGTCTGGTGTCAGCGAATCATGGAAACTGACGACCATCTTAAAGACCACTTCCAGAGTCTCCCTGGAGAATTGGCTGAAAGAAAGATCACTGTACCTCATCCCTTCCTTTCAGACTTCCTTTCTTGAGTTCTGCTTCCATTCGTCTCTTCTGAACCAGCAAAGCAAGCTCTCTCTTCTTGGCAAAGTGATTATCAGTAGCTGGAGCAAGAGGGACAAAAGGGGTAGAATGACTTGGAAAAATATATCATAAAAGTACAACATTTACAGTGAACTTATCCTTGGCATTATTATCAACCGACGAATCGGTCATATATATTACTGTATGGATTCCTCAGTTCGAAATAATGCTGGCGATATGCATTCCAGGGGCTGATCCAGGCACTTCATAAGGTATGGTAAGTGAAAACAATTGTAAAATCACATGAAAATTACATTTACAACTGTATGCATGCAATTAACTTATTATACTGAAGCATACAAAACGAATTACACATAATTTTGGCATTGGCATTCATTTTTAAAAATTCAACATGGCATCCCAAGGACTGAATTAAATGGAGTTTACAAAGTAAAATGACCCCAAAATATATATATATTTGAGTGGACGAAAAGGGGAGGGGGTGGTCAATAAAGAGAGCTGCATGCAAAGATTACCTCTTGACTAA
Organism: Strongylocentrotus purpuratus; assembly: GCF_000002235.5. Lineage (NCBI taxonomy): Eukaryota > Metazoa > Echinodermata > Echinoidea > Camarodonta > Strongylocentrotidae > Strongylocentrotus > Strongylocentrotus purpuratus. The sequence continues at coordinate 7,182,020 of NW_022145606.1, read as the reverse complement.
CTGATCTGTGTGTTATACAGATAGAGAAGTGAGGGGAAACTTGCTCATCTCACAAATGTTTGCCTGATCAGTTTTTGAAAGCAGTATTGGAAGCAGTTTAACTATCATGATCTCATGTATAAATGGGCCTTTTGTTTCATACCAGGGGGTGTTTCACAAAATTCCCAAGTTGAAATTATGTTGGACTTAACAATTATGGAAAACCATTAGCATCTATGAAAATACTTTGTATAAATTATTTTAAAAGACATAAAATGTTGATTCAAATTGTTCATATTTTCTGTTATCATTGAAGATTTCATGTTCTTCATGTGGAATTTATTAAAAGTCAAAAATATTTGAATTTTCACTATTGAATATATTTTATTTTAGGCTACAAATGGCTTTTCAGTCCAATTTAGAGTTAAGTTCAACTTCGGATCTATGTGAAACACCCCCCCATAGCTCAAAATTAGCCTACCATGTTGGTGCTTTTTCCCTGCTCGGTGGACACTCAGCATATCAACAGTGTCAAAGACGGGTCTATAATGACAAACCGTACAGGCATACCTAAAGTGGAAAATAAAGAGTGTTAATCCAGTGATAAAGTGTAAATTAATGAGTTCAGTCAGTATATCATTGGTGTCAAAAATAGTTGGCAAAAAACCCTGTTATTTTTTTCGTCTATTCAGTATATCACTGGTGATAAAAGGGTGTTAAATCAGAGATAAATTGTTGATCATACAGACTATCCCATGCTACTTAGATTACATGTTCCAACATGTATTGCCTAATTTTTTTTGGTTACATTCATGAGCCTAAAACAATAGTTGATTCACAATCCATAGCAACACCAGTGTTTCATCAATCTCATGTGAGGCATCATGGAAAAAAGTTGGCATTGTATTACATTTGTAGCTGTGGCTTTATGTACCCTAGATGAGATAAGGGTTTTAATCATAATTTTTAGTGGGGAAGGTTTGAATAGCTTATAATCCAGGGTATGATTGTGCGCTGACTCTAAAAATCTTATTGACCCAACTCGTGACATTTTGGTCAGTTTGGCCACTTTGGGGTTAAAACTGACCAACTGTGCAGCACTGATTGAATTAAAGATGTCAACCCGTGAGCTAAAAAAAATTGCCTGTCGCTGCTATTAGGTGGGAAAGCTGTAAATTGTGAATCTAGCTTATTGTTAGTCAGAATCAATTGATGGGTAAATTTTGACATACATGTAAGAGTTCAAAATATAGAAATGTACACTGATATCTGAACAATCTATCTCATCAAATTAATTAACAGTTGGTAATTCAATTAATAGCATCGATTGAAAGATGTTGACCTACAAGCTGACAAAGTGGCCTGTCATGGCTTGTCAGTGGGGGGGGGGGGGGGTAGGGGGGGGGGGCTGTTAATTGTGAATCAACCCTAATGTGTAGCTACTAGCTATGATGTGCTTACCTCCCACTGCGCATAAGTATTGCTTCATCATCTGGGATGTCTTTGGCCAGAAGCTCAGCCACTCGCCGTTTCTAACAATCAAAACAATTCCAAAACAATTCCAATGACAAAGATTACAGCGAGTTGAGAATGAGTAGATCGAACTGTGACATGGATGCACAATCAAACCTCAATTTATGGAGCTCCAAAAAGTGGCCCCGCTGAATCAGGGGCCAATATCTCATGTTCCATGAATTTGTTCTCCAAATTTTTCTATTCTATAAACAAGCATTGGTCAATATATCACAGCAATGTCTTGTTTTCTTTTATTAACTACAAGTAATGATATATCACAGTCCTTTGAAAGCAACATACAGTACATCTCCTAAGTCTTTTTACTTCTCAGTTGTACATTTGATGCAATTTAATTTTCTAAAAGGTAACTAAAGTTGTAACTTTCCTTTTATATATTTGATCAACATTGTGCATTGGCATTTTGTCGTTGATAACAAGTTTTATGAAACAGGGCCCAGATGCAACAAGGAGAAATGATCTTGAAATCAATCAATTTTCCTAAAGAAGAAGACAATCTGTCTAAAATGTCTAAGACACTCACCTTGAGTAGGTTTAATTGGCTGCCATCATCACCATCTCTCTTGAATGACATATTGGTATCTGCAATCAAAATAGATGGACCAGGGGGTGATATTATTAAAAAAAATGTTAGGGCCTAGACTATGTATTTGTTATTTATTTTGTTAGTGAAATTAAACTAACCAAAATCAAATCAAATCAAAATCAGAAAAGTTCATTGGCCAATGTTTGAGCAACCCGAAACCAGCAGAGCGCTGATGAAAAAAAAAACGTTGGCAAACGATCTTTTTTTTAAAAGATGCAATTTGTCTGTGTGAAATTTAAACAAGGAGACCTTGTAGCTTGTTTGGATCCGGGCTAACTCGGCCAGGACCCGTGGACAACTTGACCCCGCTGTAATAACGGTCATCTAACCCTAAAGCTGCAAAAAAAATTATCGTTACTGCAGCGGGGCCGACTTGTCCTTGGGACCGAGTTAGCCCGACTCCCCTCGTTTAAGCGGACAATCCTCATTCCTGGACCAGCATCCCTACCTATAATCTAGTCCATCTAGACGATCTAGACTCTACTGTCCAGTTTGAAATTGAATAGACCTTTACTATACCTAAGGCTAGGCTAAGTCAAGTGATTTGTATGACATTTATAAAGTTTAGATCTCAAATAAAGAACAATTCTTGAACTTTGAAGGAATATTTTATGGTTTGAGTAACAAACTGAAGAGGCAAGTGCCAAGTGAAGAGCGAGACCCACGACCGCCCCCCCCCCCCCCCCCCCCACTCAGTGTTATTTAGGGTACGCATATGCGTGTTCCAACCGACCCCCCCCCCCCCCCCTTTTCAGCAAAAGTCCGGTGTGTAAAGTCAATACGGCTCGACCTTTTTCTTCTGTATAGACCCTACAAGCCTTTTTCAGCACCCCCCCCCCCCCCTTTTCAGCAAAAGTCCAGTGTGTAAAGTCAATACGGTCGACCTTTTTCTTTTGTTACGAAAAGGACATTTTGGAAACACGCATGGGGTCCGTCCGTTCTCGGAGTTGGGGGGGGGGGGGGGGGGGACCCACGCGCCCAAGCTGAGACCAATGCAAATTGCAATGATACCCACGCCACGGACTGCAGCACTCTTCGAGCTGAGCACCTCCGCTGACGCGCCGGCAGGAGTGCCTTCTCCACACCCGCCTCGGCTCAAGCTACCACGCCGGCGCCCGATTCATGAATTGTTTTTGTTAATTTCAGGATGGCAGGAATGGTCATTAAATTTTCTTTATAACATTAAATCTCATACATTTAATTAAATTCGAATGAACTTATACTTACAATGCGTACGACAAAGCTGCTTACATAATGTCGATCTGTAGCAGAATCTGTTCTTTCGTCAGAAATCCCTCATTCGATTTTGCATCAGCAGACAAAATGATTGTCATGATATCTATCGTAGATGGGGCTAGACCGATAATGACTGAGGGATTAATCTCAACTTAGATTCTCATAAAAGACCTTTCCAAGTTTCTAGGAAAGACTGAGATTATAGCTCTATGGGTAGGCCTACGATAGTAAAGTTTTATATAGACAACAATTATATTCAAGCATAAAATATTATTATGCAACTCAGTCAGAAATTTCGAATGGCAAGTTTCATACGCAACAAAATTGCACCTCTTTAAAAAAAATCTTATTTAATGGACTCGGACACTCAACATTAATGTAAATTTCCCTCAGGAAAAAAACCTTCACCTACCCCAATAGAAAATGAATAACATAATATTATGATTACATTATTAAATTAAATGATCAAATAAGCAAATAAATGAATGAATATATAGATAAATAAATAAATTCTGATAAACAAATAATAAATAAATAAATATATGAATAAACGAATAAATACAATGAAATAATAACTTTAAAATATAAATATGAAACAAATCGAGTGACCGCTATACAATTGGAGTAAAAAGGATCAAAAACACAAAGGTCCTGCTAAATATGATCGCAACAATTAATATTGTCATCGGTAGTTTTTAATTTTGTTCCCTTTGCAGAGTTTCTCCATCAATCATACTTGGGCCAGCAACATGCCGTAGCCCACTGCAATCTCCTCTTCGATATTAGTCAAGGGCGGATGCAGTCGGCGGCAGGGGAGGTGGCCCAATTCGTGAGAAAATATTTAGCGGCGAAATAGCCGGCCGATAATTCGCTCAGTTGCTATTCTCCCCCCCCCCCCCCCCCCCCCCCCCCTAAAAAAAAGAGTAAATCTAACGTGTTTTTACACGTTTTTTTCCCCAGGGGTGGAGGCCAGGGCCCCCACCTCCCTCTGGAACCGCCACTGATATTAGTCATATAGCTTCGGATACTGAACTGAATTGAAAGTGCAAGTAGTTATTCAGTGAGGAAAACTGTCTGAGGTAATTAGGTAGACCTATAGGTCCACTATATTCCTATCAAATTTTTGGAACACGCCGCCCCTTCGCCCCACTTGTCATGATAAAGCTTACAAAACTCGACTTTCTTCAAAATATCCCTTTCTCTCGTTCACAGCTTGCCTATATCTCAGGCACTGATATTATTTCAAATAACTTTTGCCTAGAATATCGTTTTAGTTCTTCCTTTTCCTTTCCTTTCCTCTTCTTCCTCTTTTCAAGATCTTCCTCTCCTCCTCATTTGTTTTCTTCTTGTTCTTCTTCTCCTTCTCTTCTTCTTCTTCTTCTTCTTCTTCTTCTTCTTCTTCTTCTTCTTCTTCTTCTTCTTCTTCTTCTTCTTCTTCTTCTTCTTCTTCTTTGAAGTTACATGGAATATCAACGTGACTGTATTTTGCTGGAGGATTGGGTGTTCGATCCCTGCCACGGAAAAAAAAATAGAAAATCGTGAAACCCCTTTTCAAAAAATGTTCAATTTAATCATGTTGTTCCCACGATACGGATTACCATATTCGAATCTTTCAGAGCGTGTTCGAGCAATCTGTCCCGTCATATTATCTCACGTTCTTTTTCACCTCATTTCCTTCATCTCTCCTGCCCCCCCTTCCCCCTCTCTCTCTCTCTCTCATTTTTTTTTTTTTGGGGGGGGGGGGGGGGGGGGGGCACGTGCCCTGATGTGCGCCGGTAGCTAGACCACTGATAAGGCCTTTACAAAACAAACAAAAAACAAAAAAATTGTAGTGCCCTTGCGACCGACCATAAAATCTTGAAATCTACGGTCGGCTTTATAAGAAAAAAGCATTAAAACTGAAAAATATCAGCTCAAAGAGGAAGAAAGAAGACAAAAAGTAAACAAAAAGTGAAACAAGATTTCCGACCGACGTAGGGTACGCATAATGCTTGTTCCCTCTTTTTGAAAGCACCCCCTATCTGAGGACTGCCAACATTTCCGAACCCCCGGCTTTCGCGGGCTTTTCACTGGCTTTTCCTGCCTTGGAGACCCCCCTAATTCATGAAAAATGCTCAATGTACCCCCCCCCCCCTAAATTCGGAATAATTTCTCAGGAGTCCAAAGAGATGAGAGAGAACAATAACATAAAACACCCCCTTTAAAGAAATCTCCGGGTGAAAAGTTAAAACACCCCTTCAAGTTTTTACAATTCTCGGGCCGGACTTTGTCTCACGAAAAGTACCCTTTTACCAAACATTTTGGTAACACGCATGGGGTCCGTCTGTTCTCTGAGTGGGGGGGGGGGGGGGGATGTTTTGGCACCTAAAGGGCAATACAACATCAATACAAAAAAATAAAATAAAACAGCGAACATTTGACAAAAACTCAAGAAAACATTATTATTTCCAAAGCGATGATATATTAAAGTTTTTAATATATGTCAGTTATTTGACAAATTTGACGAAAAAGTAGTAAACGAAAGAACAATAAAAGAAAAACAAAGGAGAGATAAATCGAAAGAGATCGAGAGAGAGAGAAAAGTAAGCCGCGCAGGATGAGGGATCGATGAGGGGCTTTAGTAGTGAGCGGTTGAAAGGAGAGAGAGGAGATGAAAGCAACAGATAAAGTCTCATCCTTCAAAGCATGTCTATAATTGGAAAATAATTTTTTCATTCCCCCCCCCCCCCCCCCCCCGAAAAAAAAAAAAAAAATAATGACCACATTGATGAATTGTCGGGGCTCTATTGATTATTCTGGAACGCCAAAAATTGCCCCCAAAACACACCAAAAAACGATTGCGACGGAGTTCGAAGATTTGGTTGTCTCCCTCTAGTGTTGAAGGGCAAGACAATTCAGACTGGTAATGGACCCATCTTCCTTTTCTCGCCGGTAGATCAATACGCAAATTCCATAGGGATTAGAGCTATGTTGAGCGATTGCAATGTGTTAAACACCAGTCACAGTATTCGATTCAAGTACAGTTTACGTTTCCATAATACAGCTGTCGTGTTCGAAGTCAGGAACCTTATTTTACCAGAGGAATTACTGCTCAATTTCATCACCTGATGTAAATGATTTCCCGTAGAATCAAGCTGTAAAACTGGTAAGTTTACTCTCTTATTATATATTGAAGGAATGAGGTTGTTGTGGTTATATTTAATGTGCACTGTAGAAGTAGAATAGAGACATGTCGGTCAATGATTCATTGTTATTTCATTAGGCCTACAGCGATCGTTTATGACTGGCAACAGTGCAGTGATGTGACGTGATCGCAAAAGTTGTGATCTGATAAACAAGAAGATACTTCTTCTTCCGTTGAGTGCAGTGATGATGTTGATGATGATGATGATGATGACAACGTGAATGACAGATGATGGTGATCCTGGTGATGGGAAAAATGGATTCCGCGTAAGAAAATAACCTTTGTTCTCCATCTAATTTCATGGTTTGTCCATCTTTCCAAGGATTTATCGCTTTATAATTTAAAAGTTTCTGTACAAAGTCGATGTAAAATGCATCAATAAAATCATTGCGGAATTTGTTTATCGCATCGCCAACGCCCCGATCAAAAATATGAAACGTCTGCGAAAATGAGGATGATCGTTATGTTTTAGGACGCATCGGTCCCATAGACGATCCTCGTTTACGAAGACGATCCTTGTTTTATGCAGACGACGCTTATTCTCAGACCAGCGCCCCTACTGTACTGGTGATGATGATGAAGTTGATGATGATGATGATGATGATGAGGATGATGATGATGATGATGATGATGATGGTGGTGGTGTTGGTGATGATGATGATGATAATGGTGATGATGGTGATGATGATGGTGACGATGATGATTGTGATCATGATGATGATGGTGATGGTGGTGATGATGATGATGATGACGACGATGATGATGATGAGGATGGTGGTGATGATCATGAGGAAGATGATGATGATGACGATGATGATGGTGATGATGGTGATGATGATGAAGACGATGATGGTGATATTGGTGATGAGGAGGATGGTGATGATGGTGATGATGGTGACGATGATGATGATAATGATATTGATGATGATGATGATGAGGATGGTGATGATGATGATGGTGATGAGGATGGTGATGATGATGATGATGGTGATGAGGATGGTGAGGATGATGATTGTGATGATGATGATGACGACGACGATGATGATGATGAGGATGGTGGTGATGATCATGAGGATGATGATGATGATGATGATGATGATGATGACGATGATGATGATGATGATGCTGATGATGGTGATGATGACGACGATGATGATGATGGTGATAATGGTGATGAGGAGGATGGTGATGATGATGATGATGATAATGATATTGATGATGATGATGATGATGATGATGATAATGATATTGATGATGATGATGATGATGATGATGGTGAGGATGATGGTGATGAGGATGGTGAGAGCAATGGTGGTGATGGTGATGGTGCAGTTAAAGTGATGATAGCAAAGAATTGACACTAAGTAAAGAAGGCTGTCATAGTGATTATGATAGTGACAATGATTATGATTGTGTATCCTAGTTGAGGTAATGATGATTTTGATAAAGATATTGAAGAATAGGGGGGGGGGGGGGAAGAGAAAACCTTTGTTCATGCAGGGTCCCCAGTCTCCACTGTAGAATGCTCTCCCTCAAGAGATTCATAACAGCTCTATAATTACCAAATAATCTTAAAAGTGTCTTAATTTGGCATGTAATTGTTCTTTAATTTGTATTTTTCTATCATCAGGACAGTTTTATGTCATTTCCCCCTTTTTTTTGAAATAGACAAATCGAAAGCAAGTTTCACTAATAAGGGAAACTAAAGATTATTGGTGATAAACACTTAAATCTGTACTCTGTAGTCACTTGATGATAATTTAGAGTAAGATGGCAAGGATAATAATGGGGATGAGGGTGAAAACTGAAAACTGAAACAGATGGTGAATATTAAAAGTAAGATGGTATTATGATTGAGTCTGTACATACATGTACACTACAGTGTACATTATGGCAATTGCTGTGACCTGGATCCATTCCCTGGACCAAGCATTTACATGTAGGCCTACATGTGTATGCATTTTACAATTATGTAACAACAACATTAATGATAATAATGTGATGATGACGATGATGATGATGATGATGATGATGATGATGATGATGATGATGATGATGAGGGGGGGGGGGGGGGGGCGACGACGCCAACGACGACGATGATTAGGATTACGATGACGATAATAATAATGATAGGATTAATAATAATATTGTACTACTACTATAAAGGATAATTGTTATTATCTTTAAAATGATAGTAATGAGGATGACAACAAATCAATGATGAAGATAATAATGACGATAATTTGTGTTGGTGAAAGTACAATGTACATGTACAGTATTTTCTAATCCTACAGGTAATAATAAAAGTCCTTTTCCTCTACGCGTCTCCCTGCTCTTCAACTTTTGCCTTTGTGTCTTCTTCCGATAATATACGCTCTGATCAAAAGCATGTGCATGGTGACACACCCTTGTGATCTTAATCATGAAATTCATTTGCTGTCAAATATACATTCATTATTTTGGGAGTGCATTAGGTGATTAGACTATGAGTCATGTCAAATGTCTTTTGTTGCCGACTTGCTGTACATTGATGTATGTTCATGTTAAGTGACATAATGAAATCAATGCTGAACTTGAAGAATATCAATTTACCGGGAGGTGATTTTTCCTTCCTGATATATTGTAGAGTACAGCGTAGACTGTATGCATTATTAATTATGAATTTAGCATTCAAGTACATGTACTGCATCTATTATGCTTTGTTTTCCTCTTGAGTTTTGTCTTGTCTACATTTTGTACATGAACAGTGTACCGTATATGGATTGGACTGCAAGGCAATAGCCCATATGTACAACCTGTACGTACACAAATCTGTATTGCTTGGAGAGATGAAACATTTTAAATATTTTATAAATTTATTATAATTATTAGTTTTGTTTCATTCTCCATTCTCCTTTTTCTTATACTTATTGGAGTGCAAAAGACTAAAAGAGAGATACATGTACAATGTATTTATATGGAGAGAGAGAGAGAGAGGGGGGGGGGGAAGGGAGGGAGAGGGAGAGGGTGAGGGAGAGGGAGTGAGAGTACTAAAGAGAAAAATGAGAAAATGAGATGAAGAGAAAGTGGAAATATTGTTGAGGAGCGTGAGAAAATGAAAAACAGAGATCGAGAGAGAGAGAGAGAGAGAGGGGGGGGGGGGGGGGGGGAGCTGCACATGAAAAACAACATCCATTTGCGCATTGAATTGATTTTACCCACTTTTCTACAATCTCGGCGTGAATTACAGAAAGCCAACAGTCTCGTTCATCTTCAAAATGATTTATGTTGTGTGCAGAGTCGCAATCAATTTGTCTGTCTGCCCAATGTCGCCAGCCCGCCAGTAAAGAAATATCCCGTTTAATGTCTAATTGGAAAGACGAGATTGAATCAGGGAGATTTTTTCCCAAAGTTATTTCAAGAGAATGAGCTATTTGCCTTCCAGCGAGGCGTATTTGTCATCCGTTGTAGAGCATGAATGTCTTTTATTTGATGCAGACAGTACATGTACAGTATGTGATTCACACCGTTTGGATTTGTCATGTTTTAGTTTTGTTTATTAATTTTTTTGTAAGATTTTTTTCAATTTACACATAAAATGTACAATGTACATACAAAGTACAATTGTACATACATGTACGTGTACATTTATTCATAATTTTTAAATATTTTGTTTACATGTATATATGTATTTATTTATTTGTTTAGGAACTTTAGGTGTATTTATTTATCATACTTATTTATTTGTTTATCAGTATATTTATTACATGTATGTTTATTTATTTATCTATTTAAGATTGAATGAATGAATGAAATACATTTACATACATGTACATGTACATGTACTCTCATATTATACTGGGTAGCACATACATTATGTATTCTCAACCTACATGTAATTGAGATTTCTTCTCTGTATGGACCTGTATAAAAATGTGCCTGACAGTATGCAAGCTACAGTGTATATCAAACAAACTACAATGTACATGTACATGTACATGTACACCTGTGCATACATCTAGACCAGGCCTTCTCAACTGGCGGCGTGCGCGCCACTTGTGGCGCTTGCGGTCAGTGGGAGTGGCGCGCCACTGTTGCAACAACAAAACAAAAAACAGAAAGAAAGAAAATATATATTTTAGAATTAAATACTCAGCTAAATCAAAAAGTTGCAGTTGAATTTGAGCCCAAAATGCCTGCTTAACAAACAGTGAGAAAGAGGAATTTATCGTTTTTTACCATTTTATACGATTCTAAACTATAAGGTCTGAACAACAAATAAGCTTACGATGGGATACCAACTTTAACATTGCCAATCTCTGGAAACATCTTGTTTTTGTCTGTTTGATTTTCATTTTATTTTTACATTTCCCGTGTTTATTGCACACAAAAAACTACATATAAATATACCTCCAGTGTAATTGTACCCAGGAATTGTACTGTTTTTTCACATCAATATGAAATTAATATGATTGATTATATTGTGGAATGAAATAGTGTTAGAAATGCCCCATTTGGGCCTTTTGAAAGCCCTAATTCCACCATCTTCAGGGGCACCGACCCCTGCTACCCCCGTTAGGGCTTCACCCCTGGAACCCACCCATTTTTGGCTCAGTTGCTACGCTCCCTCGCAGAACAGTCAACCATACAGGGTGGCACTTCAACTACAAATTCTTTTCGTTTTGGCACTTCTCATAAACTAGTTGAGAAGGCCTGATCTAGACCTACCGGTACTATACATACATGTACAATGTACATGTATACATGTACATCACATCTTTCCAATGCCTTGCTATTTCGTACTTATCATACTAATATACATTATTTGTTTGTGTTTTAAAATGAATAGTTTTTTTGCATGGTCTGCTGGTCGCCCTTTAGAAACGACCTTTTGTGAAACGAAGGCAGAAGGTTATGCAAACTTTTGTACACTGTAGATTGTAACTTTTTGTAAATTTAATTGGAGCAGACAATTTTTAGATGAAAGGGTTTATTTCACAAACATTACCCCTGACATTTCGGGAATAAAGGGGCATGTTTTCACAAAGGGTCGAGTAACGCAACCACCCAACCTGATGATTCCAACTTCCAAGTGCATGTATTACCGTAGCCCTTTTGCATTAAATACTATTGTCCAACTGTAACACATAAACATTTTAGAACTTGGAACTTGAACAATCATGCACTGTACAGTGTAGGTCTCCAGATTCAGTCCATTTTTACATAATTTTTTGGGTTCAACCATCACTTTTCCCCTCCCTATTAAACATCCTACACAGAGCGAGAAGACTTTATCACGCGATCTCCGAAAACACTGGAACATTGAGGGTCCACTATTTTCTCAGCTGACTGGGCATGCTGTAACACAGAAACAGTCTAGACAGGATGGACTAGTACCAACATGTTTGATGATCATGGGGACCTCCAGACATCAACGCTGTACAATAATAAATCTTTTGTTACCATTGTATTGTTATGGGATATACATGTATCTGGTTTTGGAAGCCGATCTATAGAATGTGTTCATTCATGCATCATTGATCCAGGACTCCTGCTATTGTTGTATGCAATACATTGAGGGGAAGTCCCTGATGTCATGCAGCAGAGCTTTTGATGTGCAGCACTGTGGAAAATAAATAGAAATAATCTTTAGAATGTTAGACCGACCTTTTAAATACTGCTTTCTTTCTTCACCATATCTTTCCATGAAAGATTTGGCTTAATTTCTTTCCCTTGTATGCCATCCACTTCCAGATCCCACTCTCATTCACTGGTTCATCATCTTCCCTTCTCAACACATGACCCATCCATCTCTATCCACTTCTCTTTACCATTTCCACCATAGTTTCTTCCAGACCCAACCTTTCCATGAGCTCTCAGCTAAATTGTTCACACCCTTACCAAGTTTTGTAATTTGTTTTAAAAATGTGGAAAATTGGTCCCAATAAAGTGTATACAGTTGTTTGTTTCTAATAATAATAATAATAATAGCTACCGTAGTTCTTTAGCGCTTTTCAAGACCGTCAAGAATGTGACATCAAAGCTTTCATCTAAATTATTTAAAAGAGGAGAAAAGGGGCCATAACTTGACTAGTCCACCTTTTATTCCAGAGTTACAAAAAACGCACACTATAACATCACATTTACAAAAGTTAATTTAGTTGTTCACTATAAAACATGACTACAAGTACCAGTACTGTACAAAAAAAAAGTCCATACAAATACAATGCAAACCACACAATGCACTGTGTGGTTTCCTGATCTACAGTAATCACCTCCGTTTCTAAGACATTTGAATCTTATCAAGGGGTTTTGTTTTGTTTTGTTTCCTTGGATAAATGGCTCTGAATCTCAGCTGGACAAAGGACATCCCTGGATAAGAGCAATGGAAAGTGAATGCTGTCACATTAGTTTTGTATACATGTACATTCTGTATACATTCACGTACATGCCAACTGTTCAGATTAAAGAGGAACATTCCTCTTTTTGGGAGAAGATAATTATCATTTTAATGCAGGTGTTCCTCTTCCTGTACAAATTTGTCTGTAGTATTGAATAGGAGAGTTAGGATTGTTCCTCTTTTTTTTGAAAATAGCATAATTTGTACAGATTTCTGATTTTCAAATGTAAGCATACATGTATGCATTCATTGTATTGAGTATCTTTAATGCTGTACATACATTTATGCTATAACATTTAAAGGCCCACTGCACTATTTGTAGCTACTTGCGCCCTCTATATACATGTAACAAACAATGCCTAATCGGTGACCATTGGTCCCCCATGATCCTCTTTTTCTTATGTTAACTGAGAGCTGAGTTCATGAGATAACCACCTGTCTAGTGACCTTGCAGGGCAGTCTAATCCCTCCTGTAAACTAGATGGCAGATAAGCTTTAATTATTGTGTTCTTTTGTTTGTTTGCTTGTTTTTTGTTTACTGGTGGTCATTTATCAATGTGAGTAATGGACATTTATTTTTTTATACACATGCATATCCATGAGGTTAAAATTCAAAATAAGTTACACATAATTTCATTTTTCAGTAACCCACAAAAGATGAAAAAAATTCCAATTTCACTTTGACTACCGGTACTCTTTAATGTTGATGTTTTTGCAGATTGTTCTTGATGGGTTGTTCATTTTGGGGAGTATTTAAACCAAATGTGGCAGTCTAAATACTAAAGATCACAAGATACATGTACTTTTTTAGCTAGAGAGAGGAAGAGAGAGAGAGAGAGAAGAAAAAAGAAGGAAGGCAAGTAAATTGAAAGCAGTTTGGGACCAGAAACTTGAAATCAATTTGCCTCTACATGCACCCCCTTTGTGCAGATGTTTTGCAATATCCAAACAGGGACTGTCTATCAAGTCCCTGATCCAAATGACACAAGAAAGTTTGACCAAAATGTACAACCCCAAAATGGACAATTATTCCAGAGTGAATTTAATCTGTCAAATGAAAAAAAGCAGAGGAACTGATTCTCTTGAATGCTGAGCAAAACTTCAAATGAAATGAGCAGATTGAGCTTCCGAGCAAATCAACGATAGACCAGGTCTGGCTCTAAAATATTGCTGGACACGTTCACTTGCGAAAATTGATTGATCAAGAGTCTTGCCTGAAAACAGTCGTGTCTATTAAACATTGAATATTGGGAAGGAGAAGGGCCGGAGGGGGCAGCTTTTTCAGTGATATGAAAGCAATTGCATTGTTGATCAAAAAGACGCGCAACGGCTTTAAGTGGTAGAGCAGTGGTCTCGTAACTCTGAGGTCCAGGGTTCAAAACCAAGTTGATGCGCTATTGCCTTTTGGTATTTAAGGCTTTAATCTTTATTAGAGAGGACTTTAATAATGTCCTCAGGACCTCGGATCTCCTGGCTGCTGTACAGACAAACCATCAAAATTATTGTTTTTGTTTTCAGGAGATATCACAAGTTCAGAATGTTTTTTAATCTCTAGATTACTTTGTATGTTGAGTGCAATGGAATGTGTGTCTTGCTGGTTGAGTGGATGATATGGTAGGGCCACCCAGTAGTCTGTCAAGTTTAATTGATCTAGGAATGCATGCAACTACGTATAGAGTACTGAAGCTGTGACGTCATAAAAATCTATTCTTAGAATTTCTCAATTTTTTCTTCATTTTCTGAAAGAACATCACAAATAATGTCCAATTGTCGAAGTATTGGCTGAGATATGACCATCTGAATAAATATTTACCCCATAGGAACTTAGGAGCCAGAGCATATACACTGAGTTCCCATAGGACATATATTTACATGTATATCTCGGTCGTCAGGAGCGTAAAGTATAAAGAAGTATAACGAAACATCAAATTAGCAAGACAACTATTTGAGCACCGTTTTGAATGAAAATCTGAAGAATTAGCATCTTACCAAACTGTTCATTTTGTTATTGTGGATAGGTACTGTCAGTTCATGTACCGTGCATGTTCAGTTTACACGTCTAATCTAGTACATGTACACATTGTATAGATCTGTACAAGCCAGGTAACCAAGAGTTTTAATATTTTGGTAAATATTGCCTGGCCCTTGAATCCCTCAAATACACCCTACAGTACATGTACACGTATGTACATGTAGCTCTCCCAAGTGAAGTTTGTGTGGAGTCCTGCCCTTGATGACATTTTATAAGTGGGAGAGTGAGAGCCCCTTGGGAGGCATACAGTGTGAGGATGTTCATTGTTTAATGTCTCTGTGAACCCAAGCTGCAAATGATGCACTATTTATATCTCTCTCCTTAGTACATGTACATGTACATGTAGCTAGCTGATCGTAGAGGATGAACCTGCTCCATTTTAATGCACTTTATGTATGCTTGATCAGGTGTTTTGTGTATAAGTACTATAAGGTTGCATTATAATGGCAGATCAAACACTTTGCATACCTACATGTATGTACAGTAGTCCATACCGTATGCAGATGTGTACAATTTTTACAATCATAAAGTTATCTCTGCATATAAAATCAAAGTCATACAAGTCAAATTCTCCAAAAGTCATAAAGATGTTTTGGACCACACTATGCAAAACATAAATATTGACACTTCTTTTTAATAAAGTTGAATTTGGCATCTATAAAGTGGAACTATTGTTTGTGGTCCCAACTGATTGAATTTATTGCTTATGCAGAGTTAACCATATTATTGATCATTGGGATTGGGCTATGATATGGTGGCATAATCAATACCTTTGTAAACATGTGCTGCAAATATGTTTTTGGACTATTTTTAACTCAGACTACATGTATATTTTCCTTCTATCTTTTGTTCCAGACTCTACACAGATGTAAGCCTAATAATATGCTTGTTGTCCATTTCCCATTTTGCCCGAAACAAAATTGAAGAAAAATTGTACAAAAGAAAGCATACAGAGTACAATGTACATGCTTGTAGTAAGCAAACGGGGGACCGAAGGCTTTAAGTCCTCTCTGAGGGACTTGGTAATAAGGATTTAATAATGCCTAACCAAAGGGCACTATTAAACGTATTGACCACTTGGTTTCGAACCTGGGACCTCGCGGTTACAAGACCACTGCTCTACCATTGAGCCATCGCGTGCATTATATGAGATACAATCTACAATCCTTGTATGCCGATCATGTGACCAGCAGTGAGCTAGTAAACATTGATTTGTTGACTGACTGACTGACTGACATCACACCCGGCGCTGATTGCAAATGGCTAAAAGAAAAGCACTAATAGCAGCAATCGCTCCCAGGCGATGCTGTGCTCTCTGAGTGTTGGCTGAGATAGAAGCGTTACCAGTGTATCATCAATACAGATACCGGTACATGCTACATGTACGTGGTGCTACAGTAGACTGGGGGGACACTGGTGTAGATTCAGTCCACTTTTATATATTTTTCTAGTATTCAATCATTACACGCACACTGTACATGTACATGTACATGTATGTAATCCTCCTCCCAATAGTACGCATCCCCCACAGATAGAATGCAAGGGTAAGAATATGACAAGGAAAGGCAAGGACTGTCTTGTTTTGTTTTCATTGAACCATTCATAATGATACTGTATAGCTGGCGCTTGTAATGCACATACAGTTGGAGTCCTATTGTGTAATATTATATTATACTGGGTGATGTATCATTTTATGATGTGTACCATGTATAGTATGAATCACTCTGTAGACTGTTGTAAAAGACATACTATCCTGTGTTTAAGGTTTGCTTTGTGTACTGTAAGGCATTGGATCTTCACTCTATCCAAACCTTGTTTGTCTGCCATTCCAAAGTCTAATAACACCCAAGATTATCTTTCATAATACAATAACAATACAATAACACATACGGTACATGTTACAGCATATGGTCGGTACTTGTACAATATTGTGTCAATAAAACTCAATATGGTACATGTACATGTACATGTACAGTATATATATAAGACAAACCTTTTGTGGAGGGAAGACATTGATCAGGCCATTCTTAAATACATGTATATATTTGATTGCTTTTGTATTCTAGTGTTTGTCATTAGAAGAGAAAGATAAGTACCTGTATGCTTAATATCTTTGTCATTTATTGATCACTTTTAAATCACTTTCTTCATTTTCGTATTTTGCAGGAGTTACATGTATCAGGAAGACCACACCTCTGGAAACAAAAGACCACATTCCATCGAAGCATTCCTTTTCTCATCGTCATCATTCTGCATCTATCTATCAACTCCTCCTGCTCATAACATCTCAAAGAAGACGTTCGATCCAGTCAACTACGACATAAAACCTAGAAGGATTCACTTCTTGCCAAGCCAGCTACCAGATGAACTGATGTCATGAGATGATAGGATCACCCATTCCTTCACTCCGTGTGAAATCTTCTTTTATCCGCTCATCTTCCGACCTGCCCCCTTCTTTCTCCTTAAGCCGCCGTTCTTCAAATACCAATTCATCGGCAAACATCTTCAGGGTTGCTTGAGGGAGAGAGAAAGGGAGAGAGATATTGGATGCTCCTACATCGCTGTAATTAATGTACATGTACATCAAGTGAGTAGATGGGATCAGCTGAGTAGGTGTCTAGCGAGGGGGCTGTTTAACCCTGTCAGTGCCGTAGCGGGAAATACGACGTGGAAAGCAGATGGTGTATTTGGTTTGTGGATGTCAAAGGGTTACCCTCGAGCTTGGAGGGGAATTGAGAATTCATGAAAGAGGATGCTCGCTCGTTTGATCGTTTCCGTTGGATGGTGAATATTTATAGCGGTGAATGCTGAATATTCATGACATGAATAATGAATATTCATAGTGATTGATGATGATGAATATTTCTTTTTGATGAATATTCATGAGATGATCAACAAGACGGATGCCCATCCATTTTGAAGTGTTTCTCGAGTGTTGGAAAGGCTGCATTGAAGTGACCTTTATTTGCTCGTTTACCCAGAATTTTTTTTTTTCCTTTTCCCCTCTCTCTCCATGAGGGGAAATCAAAGTGTATTGTACACACATTAAGGAATCACTACACATGTGGATTTAATATGACAGCACATATTTTACTTTATAGAGATCTGTTGTTTGATTCCTTCATGCTCTCCCTGTTTTCTTCATCTTTGGAGCTTTTTATAGCCAAAATGGAGAGATTCAAATCTCATTCCTGCTAATTTGGAAACTAGAAATTCAAAACATAGAAACTATAAACTATCACATAAACTATCATAGCTATCCGAGAACGGTAAAGCCCAACCAGACAATATGACGGAGTCGTCGACCCCCGCCCCGGCCCCGCGCAACCCCATCATCCTATGCAGGACATGCGGACAGCGCCACCAGCTCCACGACAACCACGTCTACGACTACTGCGACATCGTGGACGAGGAGTTGACCTGTAATATATGCCTTCAGCCCCTTGTTAACCCTATGGATACAATGTGTGGACATACGTTCTGTATGCGCTGTCTTAGGAGCGTACTGAACTTGCATAAATTCTGTCCGATCGATAGAAGACCTTTGACGCAGCAGGATTGTAGGGCGTCAAGTCTTATCGTCAGAAGGTGAGTGGTCCACAAAAGTTCTTTTGGACAGGGTGTCAATGCAATACCAGAATTCATACAAATTGATTGAACCATTATCACAGTACCGGTAATTTGTTTTTTTATGCCTCCGCCACCGAAGGTGGTGCCGCAGGCATCATGTTTTCGGGTTGTCCGTCCGTACGTCGTACCGTCTGTACGTCCGTCCCGTTTGACCGTTATCACAATATCTCAAGAACCATTTAAGATTTAAACTTAAGACTCGGAAATAGTATTTATCACCATAGGAAGACGATCTGATTAGATTTTGGAGTACGTAGGTCAAAGGTCACAGGTCACAGAGGTCAACTTATGAAATTCCTTGTATTGAGTTTGTTAGCGCGATATCTCAAGAACCATTTGAGATTTAAACTTCAAACTTAAGGATAGTATGTATCACCATAGGAAGACGATCTGATTAGATTCGGAGCACGTATGTCAAAGGTCAAGGGTCACAGAGGTCAACTTATGAAATTCCATACATTGAGATTGTTATCATGATATCTCAAGAACCACTGGAGATTTAAACTTCAAACTTAGTGATAGTGTGTATTACTATAGGAAAACAATCTGATTACATTTTGGAGCACGTAGATCAAAGGTCAAGGGTCATAGAGGTCAACTTATGAAATTCCATACATTGAGATTGTTATCATGATATCTCAAGAACCACTGGAGATGTAAAAACTTCAAACTTAAGGATGGTATGTACGTATCACCATAGGAAGACGATCTGATTAGATTTTGGAGCACGTAGGTCAAAGGTCAAGGGTCACAGAGGTCAACTTATGAAATTCCATACATTGAGATTGTTATCATAATATCTCAAGAACCACTGGAGATTTAAACTTCAAACTTAATGATAGTGTGTATCACCATAGGAAGACAATCTGATTAGATTTTGGAGCACGTAGGTCAAAGGTCAAGGGTCACAGAGGTCAACTTATGAAATTCCATACATTGAGATTGTTATCATGATATCTCAAGAACCACTGGAGATTTAAACTCCAAACTTGTTTAAATTGCTCTATGGCGGAGGCATCATTTTCAACTGCGCGCAGTCAAAATTCCATCTAGTTTTAAATTGGAATAATGTACAATGTAGTGTTGTATCAATCATCGTTCATTTATCTTATATTAATTAGGAGGATCAAAGTGAGCATTATATTTTTCTTCCTATTTCTCTGCTGTCTCATTCAATGTGTTCTGCTTTCCATAAAATAGTTTTAAAAGAGAAAGAAAACAAAAGAAAAAATTTCAATAAAACTTGGAGAGCTTGCATGCTGCACATGTACAGTGTACATGCAGATCTGTACTTCTCTGATGTGATGTGCCAGCAGTCACCCATATCATCTGTTCATGAAGACTACTTCGTAGACTTTGAGGATAGTATCATTGTAACGAACGCAAACAGAACCGGAGACATGCAAAGTCCAATGCAATCGGCGACAAGGGAAAAATAAACAATAAATCATCCATTATCAAACCATTTCTGACTCACAAGCAATAGAGTTCGATCAGAAGAAAAAAGGGAGACAGATTTACTTTTCAAACCAGAGCACAAAAACCATCGACCTTGCGGAGACAGTTCACACACAGGGCAATTCCATTCACTTTCAACTCAATGTCAATAGCTCTGCAATCATGCTTCATCCTTGCATTCTATACTGAATAATTGATTAATGGGTGTTGGGGGGTAGTGAAAGTACGTAATTAGCTTTAGTGCAAGGGTATTATACAGTATCCACATACAAATGAGATGAGTGTTTTTGCCCAACTGATGAGCTTTTATTGAGAATGAGAATGCAATGGTACTTGTATGGTATGCAAGCTGATTTGCATCAAGAAGTGTAATAGTACTGTATTGGAATGTAGTATGTACTCTACATTACATGTAGAGCTTTGTAAAGTGCTATCACTATCAGCCAAACAAAAACATTTTCTACGTTATCGATCCTTCTTTTTTTCTTGTTCATCTCAATTTTTGTCTCGCCTCGCCTGCGTAGCAAAAAGCGAGACATACATGTACAGTAGGCGCCGCTTTTCCGGTGACGGCGGCGGCGGCGGCGGCGGCGGCGTCAACATCAAAAGTTTTTGAATTTTTGATACAATTTTTAAATTATAGGTTCTTAGTCAATGATACTTTGACTATAGGGTAATCAAGTATCCCCAATCATGTGAGTAGAATTTCAGATCACATAGTCAAGGTCAAAGGTCAATCAGGTCAACAGACTTGGACTACATGTACATGTATGTTGTAGCATCATCATCGAAAGCTTAACCTAAGGTTAAGTTTTTGAATTTTTGATATAATTTTGAAAGTATAAGTTCTTAGTCAATGAAACTTGGACTATAGGGTTGTCAAGTCTCCCAAATCATGTGAGTAGAATTTCAGGTCACTAAGTTAAGGTCAAAGGTCATTTAAGGTCAACAAACTTTAATAGACTTTGTTGTGGCATCAACATCTAGATTTTCAAAATGCTTCTTCTTCGTTATTTTTCAACCGATTTTGATTCTGATTGTTTCATATGATAGGGCTAGCAGGGGGATGTAAAACTTTTACACCGAATTTTGAAATTGTTCTCAATTAATTAATTATGGTAATTTATGCAAATTTATTCCAAAAATAACAAAAATTGCTTCTTCTCCCTCATTTCTTGACCGATTTCGATTTGGTTTGCCTTATCTGGTAGAGCTAAATTTGGAACAATAAACTTCTACACAGAATTTTGAGATTTTGCTCCTTTGATTAATTACATGTATGGTACTTTTTGCAAATGAAATGAAATTATGTCCCTTCCAGGGCATCAAATTTTTATTTTTGACCAGTTCAAAAGTGTACCACATAAAATTTACGATATTTGTTGTTGCGAGATGCGAATGAGCGCTACGTCATTGACGTTCTGGTTTATCATATTGAATTGCGTTATGCAGGCGAGACCGCCGAGAGCGTTTCCCTTGTTTTGTTATTTGATATTTATTATTGTTCTGAAATGAAATACCGGTAGATACCGTAGATAATAATCTGAGGATATACATGTATGTACTGTATACCTGAGGATATATCAAAACTAAAAAGAATCAAAACAACAAAATAAAAAAAAATCAATTTCACCTCAAATGTTTTTAGCCTCTGAAGTACAAATGTACATCTAGTATATGTACAAATGAAATTTGAATTTCAAGAAAATTTGTTTCAGAATTAACAAGATTATTATATTGCTATAAGAATTTAAAGAATAACCCCTCTCCATTTTTTACATTGTATCTCGGATTATCAATACAAGGAAGTGGAAACATATTGGCATTGATTGCATAGACATTGTGGAGGCAGTATTTTCCTTTTTGCAAATCTGATCAAAAGGGTCTGAATCGCCAGACTACTGCATCTTTATTCCTTTGTTGTCTTGCTTACTGTCTCACAATACACTGAAGACTGGAGAAGATTAAATTTTGCTCCATTTTTAATCCGAGGGTTCCCCCTAAAGCCCCGAGGCTGAAAATGATTCACTGTCGAGAAGGGTAGCTGCTGAGAGCCAGTAGGATGTTGAATCCTATCATCTACGATACGGTTAATGTCCTTCTGGCGCTCAACAGCCCTTATGAGAATTAGATGATTTGGGGATGTTGGGATGGATGACAAATGTTAGTGTGGAGAAAATTGTCTGGTATTCTAAGCATTGTTCATCGGTGGCCCTCCTCCACAATGGCATGGACTGGCTAGTCTCCGTTTTGCAGACCTGTTTGCTGCTTCTTATTTCAATCGCAGTAAATTACACCGTATCTGGTATGATAATTAAGTACATTGATGTGCATGTTGCTGTACATGTAGATGTACCTTGATATTTTGCAACATTTATTAATAGAGTGATTAAAGTGTAGGCTTTGTCCTTCCGTAGTAAAATGAAGTGCAAATGAACAAATAAACAACAAACAATGACAAAAACAAGACACTCCTTTGCAGTTTGCACAATTTTGAACTGCTTTAAATTGATTTCAAAATTAAATCAATTTTCTTTTGAATGATAAAAATGTGTGCTATACATTTAGGGATACATCAGGGTACTCACATTTGTATTAAATTGTAATTACTAGACACTAAAATAATTAAAACGTCAGCCTCCAAAATACCTACCGGGATATATTTTTTCAGCGTCATTTCTTGATTTTCAGTGCCCACCATCGGGAGGCAATCACACTATCAAGCAATCAGTAAATTTGTGTGAAAGCAGTGTCCACTCGATCCAGGGAATTCATTTAACCCCTTGACTAGTGGAATCTCTAATTCCCATAGGCTTAATGCAGGGACAACCTAGCTCCAGTAGGTAAAGGTTTTAAATGGAAGGTCTTCATTCATTCTTGGTTGTCAGATTAATGCCCTGTTTGGCAATATCTGGCTGATAGAAGCTGTTCTGTTTACTATAGATATGTTGGTTAGGAATTCACACAACAATAATTACACAAATTCAATGCATTATGTAGATATTTAAATCTTGAAAGTATGATTTATTAATCACATTTCTTCATCTATTCTTCTTCACTCACTGTATTCAGAATGAGTATTACATATATCTGATATAAAGTTGAAATGCCAATATGATGAATATATTTCAGTCATATGCATTAACTATACTTGTTCACATGTAAATGATTCACTCAGTCTGAGTTATTTAAGTGATTTTACAAGTAATTCACTAATTTCCGTAAGAAAACCCAATACCCCTTTTTGGTATTGGTACTGCATATGTAAAACCGTACAAAACCTTGAGCTCAAGTACGTAAACTGTGCCTCTTAGAAATATCTAAAAACTCAAATACTACGAGTTTTATCACAGAATAATTGATATGAATTAAATGTCCGCGACCGTTCTCAACCCTATGGAACGTTCTTACATTGTCTTCCTGTGCTCCAGGTGTGTCTCATGTAGACAAACGCACGAACTTGAAGAACCCTGGCTGTTTGAGTATAGTCGCTGTTCCGAAGCTTGTCGTTTCTGACGTATTCGGCGTTGAAGTATGATGTAGCTCGTCTAGTAGACGAAAAGTCTCATCTCAGAGGTTAGAGAAGATCTGTTTTGGAAGATCTGTCCTTGAAGAGCTCTTGTGGAGTTGAACCGTAATGAAACTGGAATGGAATCCGAATGGACCCGGAATGGGACCTAAACTGGAACCTCAAAGTGGAACCCAGCTGCCTGACTGCTGTTAAAACAATATATATACAGCCTACAAGTCACAACATAATGTTTATAATCATCTTTATAATTGCCTACACATGAATGCTTTTTACATGTGTAAGAGAATTTTAAAGTATCCAAAATTCATGAAAATAACACTCATCAGATATATACTGTACATCAAAATAGCCCCTGGATTTCATCATCAATATAAATGCAAACCATTTGTTGGCTGTTAAAGCTATATTCAAAGTATATCTTTATTTAAAGGTCAACAACTTCCTAAAATGTCTTCTATTCCTTTTACCAATTTTCCTAACTAAAAATAACCCAAATTGGTAAATTAAATCACCTTCTTTCCAAATCTATGAAAGAAAACTAACTATCTAGCCTATAGCATATTTTCACAATTGTAAAGGCACATTATTCTTTCTTCATAACACATTGACTATCTTTAACTGACTTGACTTCTTTCTGTCGAAAGGAAATAACATTATACATGGCATAAATATAAGATACATTTTAAATGATTAATTCCAATGATTTCTTGGCAAAATTAGACAATTATCCCTAATGTAAATGACCTTCATTCATGTGCCACGCCCTAATTTATGATATTACATGATACAAGAAAATATGGGTTAACTTAGAGAATATTGCTAAAATATCACTTACTGGTGTCAGAGACATGATGTGGAGCTGTTGAGAAGTTTTCTCCTGGCCTGTGCTGCCCGAATTTAAGGGTAGATGCCAACCAAAGTAAGTAGCTACATGCTGCACATCTCAACTCCTCACACACCCACTCAGCATACAGGTCCTGTCTTGACCAATGCTTAAGTTGCTCTGCCCAGCCCAAACTATGCCTGAACAGCAGCACACATGCACACAGCACACAAGCACACATACATAGCTCTCCCATTGAGAAAAGGTACTGTAGCTAGGGATTCTATTGTGTTCTAGATGCCTATCTCCTAGTCTAAAAACCAGTCACTATCTTCTAGTCTTAAATTACCAGTCACTTTGTGACATTGGTCAGTTTAAAAAAAAAATCAATGACTCATCAGAAATATTGTGACCAAGACTTTTCACTTTCTGAGAAGTGCATCCCCCAATCTAGGACGTAGTCTTTCATATTCAGACTTTGGAGGGATAGTTACAGTCCATGGTTACAGGTACATGTACATGTACAGTTAGAATATGAGATGGCAAAGGGTGCAATTCTATTTATAAACCTGGAAAAACTTGGGACCCTTTATTTATGTTATGATCTTCTTGGTAATGGCTCTTTGCAAATAAAAACATAAAAAATTTGACTTTTTATTGCTTTCTGGTAAGATCTACAGTTATAAATAGAGAGAACATACACTGTACTGTACATGTACCGGTATTCAAAATTATTGTGAATTTATGGTAAAGTTTAGGCAAGCCAAATAATAGCAAATTCACTAAGATGATTTGCTGCTTCAGTGCTTGGAATCTGGGATAATACATTTACTGTATGTCGAGATATTTTGTGTGACAGATCAAAGCGTTTTGTTGATAATTTTGATTAGAGCTTGTTTGTATTTTATAATTTTCTATTATTGCCAGAAATCGAAATAACATACTGTACATGTAGTGCTTTTAAAAAGGCAGACAGACTGAATGGAATAGAACAGGGTCTGAAATTGTAGCCTAGCTGAAGGCTTTTGTGAATGAATAGAAGACAGTTGATAATCAATTATGAGTCAGTTATAATGAGATTGGTAATAGCATCTCGGGGGATACTGGTCAGAGGTAGGTCAAGTGAGTAGGGTTAAGATGTAGCACCTGTCTTCTCATTGACACCCCCTTTCATGATTAGTACCGGTATCACTCTTTTTGTATGTTCAGCTATTTCTTTTCTAAAGAGAGCCATTTACATTTATTGTCATCTCTCTCTCTCATGTTTTCCCTTATTATTAAACAAAAATAAAGGTTTGCTTATAATGTATTAAACACTAATAATACAAAAATCCCCATCAAACTTCTTTTAATCCAGACAAAATGATCAGCTCCACAGTAAACTGTACCTGTAAAGACCCAAGGAAGGACATGGACGATTACAAAGAAAGAATGTTAAAATGTTTATTCAACTGTCTTCCAAAGTTTGTAAATATTTACATATTTGTCAATCATGAAGGGTTGCTTGTCTGTCCAATTTTTGCAGCTGAAATACCTGTGCATTGGAGTATACCAGTAGGCCTACATTCTGAAATTGTTGTTACCTGTATATGGGCACATTGCCGCACATTTATGTACAAACATGTAGATTTGTAATGCTCTACTGTATAGCAGTGTCTGGAAGAAGAAGACAAAATCCTTTTGTGTATCTACAGTACATGTTCATGTAGCTCTTTTGGCATTTACTTTCAATAATGCAAACAAATATTTAGCTCTCCAATTTTTGTATCATCTTTCTTGTTGTTAAACTTTCCCTAGCTCATTCCCATACAACATGTACAGTGTAGATTATTCTCCAGAGTTAATTTTCTTACTGCTCCTGTGTATTGTTTTGCTGCTCGTTGCAAACAAATTGTATTTAAATGGAGCCATGTGTGTACAATACATGTACTGTAGACCCAGAATATCATCTTGTCTGTGTATTAAAAGTTGGTAATGAAATTGACCCCGGAGTCGGAGAAAGGAAACTAAAGATAGTCAAACTTGATACACTCCCACAGCCAGAGGCATTGGAGATTCAGTTACATAGGGGAATGGGAGACAATAGAATCATGCGTTTTATATTACAGAAGATGCGTTTATATCATCTGGTGGACTCAAATTCATGGGTTCTAATAGTATGGATTTCTTTTTTAGATCCGTTCTTTTTTGCTTTGTATTTTTCTTTGAATATGTTTTGTGTGACTACATGTATGTACATTGTCCTGATTCTTGGATGAGCATGGTGGAAACTTTCCTATACTATTCCTAATTTCCTATATAATTGAATAAATTCTTAATTATTATCTATACAAAACAGAGAAATGCATCATTATGCACAAGTTATGCACTATTGTATGATTCACTACAAAGACTACAAGTGTACATACTGTACTGTGTAACTACATGTACATGTATCTTGCATTGTGTTAGATGTTTGGATAATGGAAACAGGTCTATTTGTAACATGAGATGACATGATATGAAACACGACTTCAATGTCTAGTCATGTCATCATTTATCTCCACAGGGAGCATGCTCTCATCCAGGGAGTTTCTTTCTTTCTTTCTCAAACTTTTATCCCTCGCTGCTGTTCTCCTAACAAGTTGACAATACCGTCTTGAAATATGCATTGTCGTTTTTCTTTTGATACAATTATTAGAACTGTGCTTAGCATGACCAGTAGCTTTATTCGCTCTATAGATATAAAAAAAAACTTGCATCGTTTGCATTTATACAACCTGTACATGTACAGGTGTGTAGGTGAATCATCCATCGTGGTGTTGATTTAAAATCTTGTGGTCTATCTTTCTTTCCTTCTCCAAACTTTATTACTTGCTGCTGTTTGCATGACACATCTATTTTTTCCCTTCTTTTTTTGACACATGCCAAGCATTATGATGTTTTTGTTATTTTGTATGCTTTACAAAATTCTGCAATTCAGCCATGTGGCTGGGAATGAATTTTTCAGTAAACCATTACCTCACCTGCCCTGTCTTGTACTTTTACTCCAAATGAAATCTTCATCAAAATTGTCAGGGAGTTTCTTTCTTTCCCACCAACTTTCCCTCTGGCGACTTTTTGAGTGTCTTGTTGTACAATTAATGGATCCTAACTGATGATTTTTCCCTCTCTATTGTGAAGATTGTGAGTCATGTTTTTCTTAAAGTGAAATAGACTTTTGCTAATTTCACAAACTTCACAAGATGTCTTGTTCTATAATTAATGGCTTCTAATTGATGATTTTTTTTTTCTTCTCTGTTTTATGTTCTTACTCTCTTTTTTAGGATGTTGGACCGGCTCATAGTACTATGCCCAAACACAGACTTCTGTACATCCAAGCTACCACGGAGTGAATTAGAACCTCACTTACAAAATAGATGCCCTGGAAGAATAGGTAAGATCTTACAAAAAAACACTTTTATCATGATCATCTATTAATTTGTTTCAGCGACCATCATTATGGCCAGTAATGGAAAAAAATAATATTTATTTTTTGGGGCTACTTTTCTAGCTTGCCTGCATAAAAATAACTCTAAAATTTGTTTTGCACTGAACTCTGCAAATTTACGGGGGCTCTTTTCTGTTTTTCAGAGGCTCTTTTGGGCATTTTGGGGCAAATTCGCCCTGTGCCCCCATGTATTTTTTTCACTGATTTATGGGCTTTATTTCTTCTAGTTTCTTCATAGCTGCCAACCATTCCTATTTTGGAGAAACCATTTCTATTAGGGCCTTAGAGCTTTTGTTCTGAACCCTAGATTCATTTTTTTCTCCTGAAATATTGCTTGAAAAAATATACAAACTAGGATTAGAGAGTGCTTGATCCTTCATAGTGTAAGATGAGAATTCTGTTGTTGTAGGATGTTGGCTGCTGACCGATCTTCATTAGAGCATATTTTGTAATTTATAACTACAGGGTACATAAAGTTCTTCCGAAACGACTGATCTGACATTTGCGCCAGCAACATTTCGTCAGGGTTAGCGACATTAAGAAACGGCAGTTTGTCACAGTAATGTGGCACTGCAGACATTCAGAAATGGTTTGCTGAGCGCCAAAAGGGCGCTTACTTTGTGTAGAATGATATGAGTTAATGCCCATCTGGCCCTCAACAGATGTAATGGCAGTCAGTCACAGTAATAGCATTCTAAATGTTAATGGACCATCTTTGAAGGGTTACATGTACTGTGAATTAGATGTCTGGAAGAGTGCTAGAGTAAAATGAGCAATAAGAACAACACATTTCAATAGCACATGCATACTGTACATGTACAATCAACTCATCTCCCTGCCCCCCCCCCCCCCCCTCCCACACTTCCCATATAAAATGAGAAATCATTGAAGTATTGTATTCTGAGTTCTGTTTAAAAATACACCAGTTTACAGTTGTGTGCGCCATTTTAAACAAAGCTAATGACCTAGGAGTCATGTATTTATGCGTAAATTAGATTGCGCCCATGCAAATAATGATGACATCACTGCCTGCGCGCTGCGTTGTGCGCGCACATCATCATTTGCATGGGCGCAATTTTAATTTACGCATAAATACCAGAGGTCAGAGGTTATTGGCCCCAATTTTGGGGCCAATGACCCGAGGTCAACTGTCTGCGCATGCGCACTGATACAACTGTAAACTGGTGAGGGAGAGAAAACACAACAAATTGTTTACCTGGAAGCCAGGCTAGATCCATCGTTCTTTCTTCCACACATCTTGAATTCTTGTAAGATGGAAAAAGAACAAAAGAATAAAAAGAATTTGAAAAAATGATGATGAATTTGGAGGCAGATGGTATGATATCACCCATGTATAATACTCACAGGGCATCTAATTTCCCCGGGGTGATGTGGAGAAAATTTGGGCGTAACGCCCCTCCAAGTTCATTGCCCTTGCAATGTATGGAGCTAGTGGGGGGGGGGGGGGGTAAACACATCCATTGTTGGTATGAAGAGAGGGTAGAGAATGAGAATGGAGAGAGAGAAAGAGAGAGAAAGAGAGAGAGGGGGGGGGGTACACTAAACAAAAGAGGGAAGGACTGGGGGAGGAAAGAAAGAAAGAAGTAAAGAGAGAGACAGACAGACACTAAGAGAGAGAGAGAGAGAGAGAGAGAGAGAGAGAGAACTACATGTACAAGAGGATAGGACCGGGAGAGGAGAGTAAATTAATGAGAAGGGAGAAAGAAAGAGGGAAAGCGAGAGAGAAAGACTGAGAGAGGGCAGGGTGACAAGAGAAAGAGATGGAGAGGAGAGGTACAATGTATAAGATGGGAAGTGAGAAAGAGGGAAATAGAAAGAGAGAAATGTGGGGGGGGGGGGGCAGGAATGAGGGACAGTACGAAAGAGATGGAGAGAAGTGGGCATTTGTCATTGGATAGGGGGAACAAAGAGGATGGCTAGATCATATGGAGAGTGAGCAAGAGAGGGGCTTGGATACATATGGAATTTGGTTAGATCGAGGTGTAGAAGAGATAATAATTGAGAGAATTAAACAAAACCAAGACAAAGCTGGTTTATAAACTTGAAAAGACACAATAGAAGGAATACGGGTATAGACATAAATGTGTGAAGCACAGAACACAGAAGCACTGAATGACAGACAGAAAAAAAAGAAATTACATATGGGCATTTTGATGGGTAAACACAAGCTTCATATGAACAATTCCCGAGCGTCCCCTGCCCTATCATACCATACCAGCCGATAACAGATAGGGGTATAAGCATTCCCCCTGCGGACTTCAAGACGTGACGAAAGAATATCATGGATGTCAGACGGATGAATTACTAAATCAATTTTTCCCTGAAATATGTAACCAGATGGTATCGTATCCATGCCGTTTGGGAATTTTTCTGAGGGAAAAGTTTAAGAATCGGAGGAGACTGTTTGGCTACCGGAGTGAGAGGATGATGTAATTTATTCCGATGTCTAGAAGAGGGATGGAGATTTCTCTTTGTGGTGTAGGACACATGGGTGGGTGTTTGATTTCCTGAGATGAAAATATTGTTTTATTTTGGAACTGATTGAGAGAAAGAGGAGATTGAAACCCTTTGTTGAGAGCAATGATCATGATATGATGCAATCATTAATAAATAGTGATAGTAACAACGATAACATGTTTTGATAACGATTGCTACAGTTATGATTTGATTATTACAAGAGCAGAAAAAGAAAGTTATCCTATTTTGGGGGTGGTAATTTTAAATAGAGGAAAATGAAGAAGAATAATGTTCTAAATTGTTATGCCTCCGTTACGAAGTAGCCGAAGGCATTATGTTTTTAGGTTGTCGTCCGTCCGTCTGTACGTTCGTCCCGTTCTCATGATTTCATTATCTCAAGAACCCATGGATGGATTCTTACCAAACTTAGGGCGCGTTTATCGGGGCTTGCCACTAGATATGTACATATCGTACCCCACTATTGAACCCCACTATCATACCCCACTATACGATCGTGATTTGCTGGATGTCGCGTTTATCATCCCTTCACGATTCAAAATAAAGGCCTTGTGTCTGCCCAACTGTTTTGACCTGGCAAGCAGATAGTTTCTTGGAGGTCAACTTCACACACATGCTTGTACACAACACCTGGGTGGTCCTATTTATATGTGAGGTTCAAAACAGCTTTGTGTTTATCGATCTCTCAGAAACGTGATTCTGGCTGTATGTCACATACAAAACACACCTTTTTGCGTCTTTAGATATGCCCATATCTAAAGCCCTTTAAAAAAGGCTTTGCGTTTATCGCCTTCTAAATTTGCCTGAAAGACGTTTGAGAAACCTGGTTCTAGCCAAAAATCTGGTCGATAAACGCAACCCACGACATGTACATATACAGTATGTATCTTGCAGAGCTAATAAACTGATAAGATTTTGGGGTCATGAGGTCAAAGGTCACAGTGCTCATTATGTATGCAAAAATAGCTCGTGATCGCGTTATCTCAAGATTAGATTTGTGGGTCAAGAGGTTTTAGAAAAGCTACTGTGCATGACTAAGGCCCTACGTACAGTACATGTACATGTACAGTACACTGTACATGAAGTATTTGGCTTGCAAAGCCGTTATCGTTCATGTAGTCCCTCCTAAAGAGAAATTTGTTGTGACGGATCAAAAGTGTAGTCAATTTGGATATATTATAACTGGCCAAGTGGGGATGTGGAATTAGTAGTGGGTGTCACTGAGATTAGGGGGTAATAGAGAAGCTTTAAGATGAATTAGGCTGCAAACAAGATTAGTGTGATAAGGTGGTGGTGGTGATGATGATGATAGAGGAATTGAATGGTCAGTAATGGGATGAAAGGTAGATGGATGGAGTGCAAGAAAGATGCAGAGGCAGATAGATAGCGGAAATATAAAGGAACATACCTGTAGGCAACAGCAAGAATGAGAGAGAGATATACATTAAGAGAAAGAAAAAGGGAGGGAGAGAGAGAGATATTAAGAGAAAGAAAAAGGGAGAGAGAGAGAGAGAGAGAGAGCGAATGAGAGAGATACTGTACATATTAAAAGAGAGAGAAAGAGAGAGAGAGATATTAAGAGAAAGAAAGAGGGAGAGAGAGAGAGAGATATTAAGAGAAAGAAAGAGGGAGAGAGAGAGAGAGAGAGAGAGAGCGAATGAGAGAGATACTGTACATATTAAAAGAGAGAGAAAGAGAGGGGGAGAGAGGGGGAGAGAGAGGGAGAGAGAGGGAGAGAGAGAGAGAGGGAGAGAGAGAGAGAGAGAGAGAGGAGAGAGAGGGAGAGAGAGAGAGAGGGAGAGAGAGAGGGAGAGAGAGAGGGAGGGAGAGAGAGAGAGAGAGAGAGAGTGAATGAGAGAGATACTGTACATGTATATTATAAGAGAGAGAGAAAGAGAGGGAGAGAGAGAGAGAGAGAGGGAGGGTTATTGGAGCGATAGATGTTGAAAGAGGGTAAAATGATGTATTCATATTTTGTTATTGCCCTAGATACCAAGTTAGCCAAAAGTTACAATTAGATTTATATTTTTGCAGTCCAGGGGGTGTTTCACAAAGATCCTAAGTAGAACTTAACTCTAAGTTGGACTTAAAAATTATGGACAGCCATTGGAGTCTTTAAATGAAATATATTAAAAAGCAGAAATTCAAGTATTTTAGACTTTTTATTACTTCCACATCCAGAACATGAAATCTCCTTGATGATAGAAAATATGAATGATTTGAATAAACAATTAATGCCTTTCAAAATAACTTTTACAAAATATTTTCAAAGATGCTAATGGCTTTCCATATTTTTTAAGTCCAACTTAGAGATAAGTTCAACTTAGAATCTTTGTGAAACACCCCCCAGACCTGATTTTTAGAACATTACTACCGGTAATCAGAGTCTTGTTATGTCTATACATGTACACATACATGTAAGGCCATTTAAAAAATATACATGTTTAGCGTCCCCGCCCGCCTCCTTTTTGGGGGCCACCTCCTATTTTTTGTTGTTGAAATTTTGTAAAATGGCTCTATTTCTGATTTAAAAAAAAAAAAAAAAAAATTGTCGGCGGCCATCTTGAAAAAAAATAGCCCCGACTGTCAGGGAAAATGTACCGAGCGGCCATTTTGAAATTAAAAAAAAAAATTAAAAAAAGGGCCTCCTCCTTCCTATTTTTCCCCAAAACAGGATGTTTTTTTTTATTTGGCCTAAGTACTCGGTACTACCCACTGAACACACATTTAATATGTATTGAAATAATGTATTTGATGTCACTATCAGCCTTTTCACACACAGCTAAAATTCATCGTATCTAGAGATGATTAGAATCACTCAACAGTTTTAAACATGTCTATAGACAAAATTTCCCAGTGTGAACATCGTTTTTACGATGTTGGGATAGATACGAAGTCGCGATCCATACGTCCCTAAAAGCAGGCTGCAGATACGAAGTTCGTATCTAGAGAGCTTGATATTTTGTGTGTGAAAGAAAATTCGTGTTTAAACGTGTTTAAACTGGATGGAGCGTGCGCTTTGATTGACATGACATGACCTTCAATGCGCAATGGCACTACTGCGCATTTTACGAGCAGTAGTTAATCACGAAACTATTAACGATCGCAACGAAATTTCTGTGTGTGAAAGGCTCGTGATTAGTTTAAACACGTTCGAAACACGTTTATACTAATCATGTTTATTGAATTTTAGCTGTGTGTGAAAAGGCTGAATGCCCTATACACATGTAAAATCCACAGCTCAATGCTACTTGTCTGGCTGATTGCTTCCTCCCAAGTCCCACCTCCAAAAATACATGTATTTGTAAATGAGATTTCTGCCCTTGACTTTGCCTCTCACAATGTCAATAGAGTGTATACAGACAGCTTGCCTCAAGTGCTGTCTGTCAGGCTTTCGATCCACAGACCAAGGTGGTACCTTCTGGCACAAACCAATCGATACCATGTATGCTCAGAGCTGTGGCATCGTTGTATGAAACCTTCTTGTACAACTACAAGTGAAAACGTCTGTGAAATTTAAAACACACATTACCTTTACCATTGGTTATTGGTGAACTTGTAGGTGTTCTAAAAATCAGATCTGCTATAGTGGCCACCTGTCTGCAAATTACAAAGACTACATATTTTGTTTCCCTTGAAAATGGTTTCTCATTGAAACATTTACTAAAGGAACCTGTCTACAAAGACCATATTTGTGCTTCCCTTGGGTGGTCGCTATGGACAGGTTTGACTGTATATGTCCCACCTCTTTGTAAATGAGGTTCATGCACTCGACTTGCCGCTCACAATGTCAAAAGGATAATAGAGTGTCAAAAGAAGCTAGCATTTCCAAGGCAACAAAAAAATCATTGATTTTTCTCAAATTTTGATTTTTGCTGTGTAAATGCAAACTTCTGTATTAAAGATACCTTTTTTGCTCACGTGACTCTCCTTGCCAATGATAATGATACAGGGCATTGATGAGTTGCTCATTTTCAACCATTTACATGTACACTACTACGCACCCCAAAATCAGTATGCCCAAACTACCCAAGTATGCCCAATTGCCCACGTTTTAAATATAAAATTGTAGTGAACAAAAATTGACTGTTTTTCAAAGTAGCGATTTGTTTGTGTAAGGGCGTGTTTATGCTTCACTTTTTCTGGCCAGAATAAGGCATCTGTTACGCGTTTAGTTTAAAACACGGTTGCGTCCATGCTCACTTTTGTAGAATCACTGAAAAAAGGCGATCAGGATCGCCGATCGTAAACTCACAAAAAGATGCGTTTACAATTTGTAAACACGTTTAAATGGGGTCAACGCACTGACCTCTAGTGGGTCTACGTAGCATGCACAGTGAAGGTTTGCGAATCCAGCTGGAAGACCAATTAAGGCCACACAGGGAGAATTGCCTGGAGGAGCCTGAGAAGTGAGCATGAACAGTACACCGTGGAACTGCGATTACGATGAGCGTTTACGATGAGCGTTACAAATCGCTCATTCTGCCTTCAAAAGTGAAGCATAAACATGCCCTTAATCAACCTACAGTGAATGCAGCTGAAGTGCCTCACGTACTGGCTGTCTGGCTTTTCACATACCAAGGTGGTACCTCCTGGTACCTCCTGGTACAAACTAATCAATAATATGTTGGTTTATTGCCATATGGTCTACACCTAGCCCTGTTACTATCCACATGGTCTAATAATCATTTGTCTACTTATCATTTGGTCTATTTTTCATTTATAATAATAACCAGTTGGTCCAATGCCCATTTCATGTACCATCCATAAGGTCTAATATTACATACGTTGATGATAATCAATATGATGTATGCTGTGAGCCATGGCATCGTATCACAAAGCCATCTTATGAACAAGTTTGCACACAATCCATTGCTAAAATGCAATCGGTTGCTCATTTATTCTTGTGTTTTGGGGCCCAGATGACCATTGGTATAAATTTTGTCCACATATCATCGATAACAATGATTTTTGTATAGTAAGCAGATTCCAAACTATTTTTAAATATCCTGCACGATGTGCAAAGCTCTTTCATTGTTCACTAACAAACCGACCAGGTGAAAATGAAGATCAGCGTTATCCTTTCACGACCAAGCACAGATTCTCCCTCTTTTTATGACGTCAATATTTGTCCCTGTTCAAATGGCCCAGGGTTATGTGGGATGAATAAATGATGATCTTGCATTTGTGCACTTCATTTTTACCTGCTTATTAATTTCTGATCAAAATGAATATGGCCAGAGTGCCTCCATTTAGCCCTTAACTCTGCATGTACATGTACATGTATTCCTCATGCTATTAGAAATGATTCATTATCAACGACTACCGGTATATATAGCTTTGGTTTTTGTGCCACCTTTAAAGAAAAGAAAAAATATTATTATCACACAATTCACAAGGGATTAAATAAAAATGTACTTCCCAATCTTACAGTTAAATTGAGTACGGGTATTGGTGTTCAGAGAGATACATGTATATAAATGGATAGCGAGAGATAGGTTTAGATAGATAAAGGAAGAGAGAAAGACAGAGACAGACAGAAAGAGAGAAGTTGAATGAAAAAGATTTGTACATGTAAAGAATGATTGATGTAGCAAACAAGATTGAAGGCAAAGTTTATACTTGTAGGCTGAATATTTCTTTATAGCTACATACAGTACCTCTAATTTCAGCCACAATTCTGGTCAAGAATTTCAGCCACAATTCTGGTCAAGAATTTATGGGCGTATTCTTGAAATAATGGCAAAAGTTAAGAAAGGAGTAAGAGGAGAAGAAGAAGAAGAAGAGAGAGAGAGGGAAATGGATTTCGATGTCAAGAAGGATAGGGATCAAATAATTTTGTGATAAACTGATCGCAGAAGTGAGCAAGATTCAGGGCACAGTTCAAAGCTATGAATATCTGTAGGCATCCGAAACCTCTAATTTCGCCACAATTCTGGTCAAGATTTCATCAATGTATTCACGGTCATCTCACCCTCTAATACCTGGATGCCTTGTGATTGGGTTGCCGTGGCGATGAGTCACTGGTTACCGGATACCAGGTAGATGAAGGGGCATCTTCCCCTGTCCCATGGATGAGGGAGGGTGGAGGAAGAGGGAGGGATGGTGAATGAGAGGGGATTAAGGGGGATTAAGGAGGATTAAGGGGACAGGGTGAACCTCTCCACTGCTTATCTCCTTCATATCGTTGTCTGCTCAGTAAAGGCTCGCTTGGCTCGTTCGAATATGATGTTTTTTAATGTGCAAATGCATGGCAACTGCACCCAACAAAGGCCATTCAAACAAAACATTCACTACCGTATTTAAAGTTCTGTTTTATAAGATGCAGACATGTGAAGTATATAATCGCTTAATCACAAAAAAAGTGAAAGAAAAAAAGAAAAAAAGATGCTGCAGCTTACAGCTTCAAATCTGAGTAAAGCTTAAAGAGGCTTGACCAGGGGACTTCTTAGAGAGATTAATGATTTCATTCCTCTTCAATTTCGCTGCACATCATTATCCATGCATTAAAGATTTTTAAAATATGTCTGCATTCCAAGCGGAACAAGAATATTCCTGATGGTATCCTTTACTTTAAAAGTGAAGAAGAGGAAAAAGAAGAAGACAGGGAGAGAGGGAGAGAGAAATGGCATGTGGGAATGGGAATGCATGGACAGGGGGAGGGGGGGGGGGGGGGGGGAGGCGGGGCATACACTAAAAGTACATTGCATGTTCATTGTGCATACATGTACATGTACATGTATATTCTTTTGCGCTTGCTACCAAAATCCCAGATTACATTTTTATGACTAAGTGTTGACACGAGGATCTCCCTCCACACCCAACCCAACTCCCTTTACCAGTAACCTGCATACACCCAATACATTTAGTCTACAGATTCAGACTCTATTAGCAAAAACAAAATCATGATAATGCCACGAGCGTAGCCTAATTTGTTCAGTAGCTATCTGTGTCTGTATGAAGTTGCTACAGTATACATGTAAGGCCTATGAGTCGAGGGAGACAATGTTTACCGACATAGACTAGTCTTACAGTTCAAATATTATGTTGTACAGTCCATGTACACCGTATGTAATATATAGACGGTATTCTGTGCCCTTATATATTCTATGCTGAAATCTTTATCTGTCACAAAAGCTTACCCAAAGTCTGAAGTGTAGTAATGTAGACTACATTGTACACCTCTCATACTCAGACCTGCTTCTTTTTCGACACAGCCAGAAGAACCGATAGCCTAGTCCCAAGGCTTTGTAAATATACTTTTCCTCTCCGTCCAATGGAGTCTGCTCCTGCAGACTAATCCATCTCTACCTGTGCAAGATAGCTCTATACAAATACAAGGTTCCACGCACTTTGTGAAGTATTGACATTCCATTGGTTGAGTCATAATGTGATACCATACAGAGCCGCTGAGTGGTGAAACGTGATAAAGAATAAAGCCCTCCCTCGCTTGTTTAGATGGTCAAAGTCAAACTTCCATTAGGGAGATGTGTATTGGGAACCTTACATGTATAGGTGTAATCTAGAAAACTATACACATTTACATGTAGGGAAAAAAACTCAGCAGAAAATATGTTTTTTGACTATTTTCAATTCTGAACATATATTTCATCTATTTTTCACTTCCGAATCCTTAGCCTAAAAATGGTAGTTTTCTAGGTAATACCATAAACATGTTGAGTAAAAAAATGACAAGGGTTGTGTGAATCTTTTTTTTAAATGTAATTGATGTTCATGTACATGTTTGCAAGGTCCTGGTTATTGAGTTCAGGATAGGTTTTGTGTAGATCCGCATATTATTATGATGTAAAATAGAGGGTTGAAAAGCATAACGCACCTTACAACTGCAATGTAAGACATGATATTATGATAGTGTTGAAAAAAAGAGCTTAATCAACGCTGATTATGATTTCATGCCATAAATGAAGAATAATACTATATAAAAATGGTATTATTACATGAATGGTGTGTTATGATATATTCTTCTTCTTTTTTTCTTTTTTCTTATACAGTTGGTCCAGGAGCCCCAATTCGACATGGTCAACTAACATCTATAGAAATCAATCGAAA
This sequence comes from Strongylocentrotus purpuratus, assembly GCF_000002235.5. Classification (NCBI taxonomy): domain Eukaryota; kingdom Metazoa; phylum Echinodermata; class Echinoidea; order Camarodonta; family Strongylocentrotidae; genus Strongylocentrotus; species Strongylocentrotus purpuratus. The sequence goes on along the minus strand of NW_022145606.1, from coordinate 7,143,613 downwards.
GCCTAACAGAGATCTAGGAATATACTTTGTAGGTGGAAATGAAACTCCACTTGTAAGTACAACGTGTACAACTCTTTATTTCTTATTTCTCTTAAATTGAAGGTGAAAACAGTCTTTCTGTTTCGATTACTTGGGAAACCATATTGAATGGGGGATGGGGGGGGGGGGGGGCATTGTTACACCAAAGTTATTTACAATTTACATGTAGTTGAATGGTCCAGGCATCTTTTTCATAATTTTAATCTCTTGCCCTTCCTCTCTTTTGTCAATTTTTCCTTTATTTCTCTTTCCCCCTTAAGCTACATGTATTTTTGTGATGGATAAAACAATATATAATAATAATAATAATATTTAATTTTTATTATATGGCGCTTAATACAAATGTCTCTAAGCACTTTACAAATATACTATTACTTTGTTCTTGTTTACTGTAAAATCAAAAGCCTTTTGCGAATGATTCAGATTTGTTAAATGTTCATGCCTCAAAACAAATGACACAACACTGGATATTAACAATCCCAGTAAATGGCAGTTGCTTGCAATTTGTGAAAGTTTCATGTTCCACAGTAAGAAGCTTGTGTCTCGTTTTCTTGTTAAATCTCTTGTTTGTTGTGGTTTGTTCCAGATTGGTGTTGTCGTGCAAGAGGTTATACCAGGTGAAGTGGTAGCAGAAGATGCAAGGATACTACCAGGGGATCAAATAGTACAGGTAAGTTATACATGTAGCCTGTCCAGACGAACAGAGATTGATACTGTGAAACCTGTCTATAAAGACCACCCAAGGGAGACAAGAAAAGTGGTCTTTATAGACAGGTGGTCTTTATGTACATGTTGCAATGAGAAATCGTTTTCAAGGGAACCAAAACATGTGGTCTTTGTAGACAGGTGGTTGATAAAGCAGGTTTGACTTCACGTACATACATACATGTACATGTACCCTCTTCAGAGTATAAACAGGCATTGATACAACATCTGTTTAAAGAAATATTAATAAGAATGGTCGCATAACAAATGGAGCGTACATACAGTACTAGGAAACAACACTAAATTTTGTACAGGTCACTTACAAAATAAACCTGCCGAAATTGTTCCGTTCCTTGATTACCTTTGCGCTCCTTTGATTGGTGAAGCGTTAAGATTACCTATTTTATTATTAAATTGCCTCTTTGATTTCAGCTCTTTTTATTAGTTTCTTGATTTCTTTACATCTATTTCCTGCTGTTTAGGTGAATAGTAGAGATTTCACACAGCATAGCAAGAGAGGGGCTGTATTCTGCAGACGTCTCTCAGATTTTGTGTGTGAAATAACCCTGCCAAAAATATTCTGTTCCTTGATTTATGCACTCCAATGTTTGGTGAAGCTTAAAAATGAGAGTCTTTTTAGTATTAAAGTTGGCTCTTTGAAATCAGCTTCTTTGTATTAGTTTCATTATTTTTTGATTTCTTGATCTTCTTTACATGTATTTTCTGCTTTTTAGGTGAATAGTAGAGATTTGCGTGACATTCCACACAGCATAGCGAGAGAGGCTCTGTGTTCTGCAGAGACCCCCCTCAGACTGACGATATACCGTGAGAAGCAGGAATCCAAAGCCCCTGTCTTTACCACAACGGTCCTTCAGGTCTCCCTCACCAAGGTGACAGGGGTTCCACTAGGCATCAAGATAGCCGCTAAACAGTGAGTAGAGGATATCTCTGTAGAGGATGTCTCTGTAGAGGCACCTAATAAAGGGTGCAGGCAATGAGTTTGGATTTAGATTCCCTGAAGAGATTGGACCAGACACCAGGATTGGTATCATGGGATGTACAGAGATGCCAACTGTTCCGTTTTTGCCGTAGTTGTTCCGTTTTTTCACTATGAATATTGCAGTACATTTTTTGTATGTTTTGTTACTTTTTTTTTTTTTTTTTTTTTTTTTTTAGTGACGTTTTTCTTAATTTATGATCATGGGCTTTGTGTCGTAAGTGTATTATGCACGCAGGATGGTGATACGGGCCCCAAACTACGCACATTGCGAACAACCCACGTGTAATGTCGCGCTCCGATCCGGGATACGTATACGTGGTACTGCCGGGTTTTTTAAGCTGCTCGATTAGGGGATATGTTAAGTTGAGAGATTTTTTCAAAAATACTGTTTTTTGCTCTTCAGAATACTTTTTTTTGTTGAAGAAGGTTGGCATCTCTGGATGTAGGACTAAAGGGACTGGGCTGAAGGATAATGGTACATTGTAGCATGACAAGACTATGTTTCTTTCCCGTGGCCTGACTCGGGTATAATCATATATAAAACGACTATGGACAACGCGACCGCAGTATTCACGTGTGTGCAACATTAGCGAAACCGAAGCATGAGGAGAACTTCTGTCTGTTTCGCTAATGATAGAGCGTGCTGACCATTTAATCAAGTCCATTCGTTTACGTGCAGTTGTCGGAGATGGCGCTAACCAGTATTTGCCATGCTTACAGCCCCTTTAACATTGAATACTTTCTGTAAATGGATGCCTAGTGTCTATGTGAATTGATTTTTGCTGATAAGAAATTATATAATAACATGAATTTGTTTTGTTCTTTTCTTTTCATTTTCTTTTACAGGAGTGAGCAAGGAATATACATCATGGAGGTGGTAAGCATCACACAGTTTATGTTCCATAAGAAGCAGCCAATATGTAACTTTGATATGAAACCTCATAGGTTGAGGTTTGAGTCCCAGCCAAGCTCCAAGCCCTTTGGCAAGGAAAATCCAACCTTGATAGCAAACTACTCTAGAGGAAAGAAGATTTTACTCAGAGAAGTAGACTCATGAAAGTTTGAGTGAGATCAGACAAAAAGGGAGAAAGTTATGACTTTCAAAAACTTGTAATCACTTTGAGTTTGGGCTCTTCAAATTGGCAGAATCTGTAATGTCATTGTGATGTAGTGGTGGACAACTTTATTTCAATTTTATTTGTCTGATTTTGCCACTCTGTTTCTCTTAAAGCTTATCTGCCGTAGTTTATAGGAGGGATTAGACTGCCCTGCAAGGTCACTGGACAGGTGGTTATCTCATCAACTCAGCTCTCAGTTAACATAAGAAAAAGAGGATCATGGGGGAGCAATGGTCACCGATTAGGCATTGTTTGTTATATAGAGGGCGCAAGTAGCTGCAAGTAGTGCAGTGGGGCTTTAATAATGAACTTAATACAAGGGTTGGAATGCCCTTGAATCCATCTACTTATGCTGAAAGAGCATCAAAATAACCAAGCGTTTTTTGGTACCAAGCCATGTTCTAATATACCAGAAAATAAAGAGCGTGGTCTTGATTATAAACGGAATTCTGCATCTTTATGTGTATGAGGAGAAGTGAACATGGAATTGCCAGCCACCATTATTGGGGGCCATCAAGTGTGCTGAATAATATTTAAAGGTATTACAAAGTTTTGGTATGGGGTCATGGATTTGGTTCAAATGAACATATTGAAAGCATATGCGATCCTACAATATTCCGTGATCGTTGTTACGGTTGAAATCGAGCCTAAAGTTATGGAATTGTAAATAATAAACTCTTTATGTTGTATAGCTCCCTCTCAAGCCAAGATATCAATTCAGCTATACAACAATGTTTCTTGCCTAAAATCGACTGATTAGCTACTCCCGTTTTGAAATTATATATCACAACTACATATTCTGAGATTTTCATGGTAGCAGCTACCATTGTACAGCCGTAGGAGCTATTTGAAATTTATCAAAATTTACTGGGACTCAGGGAGCACCAGTAAATTTGTGTATTCAAGTTTTCTCGAAAGCAGAATTGTTTTAGGGGCTAAATTTCTAGTGCTTATTACCTTTAAATGGAACTCTGCGTCTTCATTGGTATGAGAAGATGTTGTACGCCTATTTGGAGAGGTGAACATAGAATTGTCAGCCACCATTACTGGGGGCCATCAAGTACACTAATAATTGTTAAAGGGATAGTTGAGTTTTGGTATAGAGGGCAGCGAATAATAGTTAAAACATTCCCTGCTTTGGTTCAGGGATATTCATGCACCCGACTGATTACATAAGACCTCTCTTTGTTATGATACTCTGGGATGGCCCCAAGGTATGGTGAATGAAGCAGTGTTCCCGAATCGGCCTATAAATCAGCCAGTTCACGGTTGTAGTCTGAGCATGAACAGATAAAGGTCATTGCAGAACAAATTTTGAAATAGATGGAGACAAAATACTGGATACATGCTCATGAAAGTTATGTAATCATTATTCATTAATGCACAAGCAGTGCACTCCATGATACACAGGTGGAAGTATTCTTTGAAAAGGGGAAACAAAGGCTACTTATATAGCACCTCTATCGCTGTAGGAGTGATTATTTCAAAATGTACAAAGTGGGACCTCTTCATGTTTTGAAGATCTGTGGATATGCGGGGTCATTGCAGTAATGTGCTAACCGTGAACTGGTCTATTAAACCTGACCGGGAGAAATATTTGTTTTCACATCCATTTGACTGTAGGGCATGCATCTATTATTTGATTTGATTCAGAAATGTTTTCCTCTTTTCTTTTTCATTCTTTGTACAGTTGGAGAGCAGTTTAGCAAGGAGAGATGGGAGGTTAAAGGCAGATGACAGAGTACTACAGATCAATGGATTCAATGTAGAAGATGAAATGCCTGAAAGAGTAGCTAGAATTATACGGGTAAGATATAGAGTAGATATGAGAACAAAGAGAGAGAGAGATAGAGAGATGTGCTTCTTTATCTTTATGTATGCCCATGATCCCCGTTCTGTTCAATCTATGCATGCCTTGCGTGTAACTACAAACCTTTGAATATGTGGATAGACAATTCCTAATTGTTGGCCTTCAAAATAGTGTTATGACGTATAGATTCTCTTTCTTTAAACAAAAATTCTGTGTAAAAGTGCAATCAAAATTGTTTTGACAGGTTAGTACAAACCATAGGGAGAAGGAAAAATAGAATAAAAGTTACGAGTAATCCAGCTGCATTTACATCATTTTTTTTTTTATTTGTGAAATTTTGTTGTCAAACACCATTTTGCATATAGGACATATTGCTCATGTTGAAATGGTAATGTAGAATACAAAAAACTGTGAAATTATTAGCTGCCAATATGTTATGGAAAGAAATTACATCTTTAATGATATTTTTAGACCTGTTACATAATGCATCTAAAGCCCTTCTGTACTAGTTTGGCCAGGAGGGTTAGACCTCCCTGCAAGGTCACTGAAAGGTGGCTATCTCATCAAATCAGCTCTCAATTAACATAAGAAAAAGGAGATCATGGGGGACCAACAGGCACCGCTATTGCATTGTTTGCTATATAGATGGCGCAAGTAGCTATAAGTAGTGCAATGGGGCTTTAATAGTGTACTCCATTAAAGTCTTATTCTATTTTGCATACAGGACTGTGGCGATCGTGTCGAGATGGTTGTATCACGACAGGTGCAGGTCACGACCCCTGAGGTCATCCAAGTACCCCCAGCAGAGCTTCCTACAGAACCTTTCACTCTACTAAGACACGCACTTGCTCCGAAGGTGCGGGCAGAGAAAACCGTCAACATCAAAAAGGTATCGAGCATGTATCATGTAATGATAATGAATAATAATAACAATAATGATAGTAGTGATATTAACAACAACAACAACAACAATGTTAACATAACAATAATAATAATATTAATAAGAATGATAACAATTCTAGTGGAATATAGTATAGCGCTCATGTCTGGTACTCAATTATCATTACCCTGGCTTTAGCATGGCTGCCATTATGATTTAATTCCTGCCAGGTACCCGTTTACCTCACCTGGGTAGAGTGTGGCAAATGTAGATTATTATCTTGTACTCTAGCATACCTAGTTGAGGAGACAGATCAAAATTAATAAACTGTTATCACATATAAAATGTGACAGTTATTGTAATTTATTATTGATAACAAATTCTAATATTCTTTGACAAATTTGCGCTCAGCCAATCAAATGCAGTGATGTCGGTAGCTTATAATAGTGATTGTAACATGTTATTGATAACATGGTTTTTGAAACTTGGCCCAGGGGGGCGTTTCACCAAACTTGTCATCAGTGACAAATGACATTTTTTGTTATTATCTACTGAAATCCTTGCTTTTGATTGGTTATCAGTGGATTTGTCACAGATCTTTGTCATTTGTCATTGAAAAAAGGCTTTATGAAACATGGCCCCTATTCATCTAATCCAACAATGTGTTTCATGACTTCTTCCATTTACAGGGTAACAAGGAGTGCATGGGCATCAGTGTGAGCGGTGGAAAGGGACAAAGGAAGGGTGATGTTCCCATCTTCATCACAGGCATACAGGCAGACGGGTGTGTAGCAAGACATGGTCAACTCAAGGTAGGATCATTCACCAGTCTTTACTTTCTAATTGAGCCCCAGTCAACAGTTAAGTGTGTGTGTTGTAAACAGAAGTTATGGAGCATGTATTGTGGATGTTTGTTGAAGAGATTTTTAAAAGTTGACATTTAATGTTTGGAGTTATCCAAATAAAGGGGAAAAAGGACTAGCATACTTATACACATTTGGGGGCAAATACAGTGGTACCCATAGAAGGAGGAATGTTTTCTCCTGAAAAATGATATAAAGATTAACAAATTTGGTTGAGAAGTTTGTGTTTTTATTATGTCAAAAAATAACTTTTTTTTATTACACACATCGCTGCACAGCTGTAATGCATTTTGCGTTCCGGAAACCCCTCTAGCTCTTAACACTTGATATGTTCACATAGCTTTAAGGTTTTGACTTTCACATATGTTTACCATGTGCAGAAAAGGAGACATCCTTCTCAGTGTGAATGGTACCAGCCTTCTACACCTTCCCCTTTTTATTCATAAGATATGTGTTCACATTGCTTTGAAACTAATGAATTTCATACTCATTCCCCCTTACAGAAAGGAGACATTCTCCTTAGTATGAATGATACCAGCTTTCTACACCTACCCCTTTTTATTCATAAGATACGTGTTCACATTGCTTTGAAACCAATGAATTTCACACTTATTCTCCCATACAGAAAGGAGACATCCTCCTCAGTGTGAATGGTACCAGCCTTCTAGATCTCCCTCACACAGAAGCAGTGAAGGTGCTCAAGGAGTCTGCCAACGCGAGGTCGTTGACGCTAAGGGTCATAGAGGGGGACACAGACCCAGATAATGAAACGCATGGATACATTCCCTCCTGGCTAACATGGCTGTCCCTACCCGAGTAAGTTAATGGAATAGCCCAGTGGATTCAGTTGTACTGTATATTATTTGGGAATTCTTGATTTTTATGGGGGGGGGGGCACTTACCCTTCTAAATAAACATGTGGGTTCATTCCCCCATGCTGACATAGCTGTCTCTTCTCTCAGTAAGTAAATTTAATACTCCAGTAGATGAACTTGTAATGTAAATAGTTTGGAATGCTTGACTTTAAAGAGGGGGTACACTGTCCCTAGTAAAATTGACCTTTAGTTCATACTCTGGATATTTTGGGAATGAGAAATGAGAAATAATGGAGTTTAATGCTCAATTGCCACGGATAATCAATGTGTGGTCTTTATATTCATAAAAAATACATACATGTGTGTAAAACCTGTTCTTTATTATAAATACTGGTAGACAGGTGGAAGGGAGGGAATCCCTATCAATAAACAGACATAATGCAATGAAAACTCAAAATAAATGGCATGTTGTTGCTGTGCCAGGTGCTGTCGGCAATCCCACCAGATCACCCTAGAGAAGGTCCCCAATGCTAGCCTGGGCTTCAGCATAGTAGGCGGCAATGACTCCACACACGGTGCTCAACCTATCTACGTCAAGACGGTCGTCAGTGATAGTATAGCAGCGAAAAGTGGATTATTGAAGTGAGTCATGTCATGTATTAAAGCCCTAGTGCACTACTTGTAGCTACTTGCCCCCTCTATATAGAAAACAATGCCTAAGCGGTGTCCGTTGGTCCCCCATGATCCTCTTTTCCTTATGTCAATGGAGAGCTGAGTTGATGAGATAACCACCTGTCAGCAACCACACTGGGTGGTCTAATCCATCCTGGCCAAACTAGTACAGACAGGCTTTAACAGTTTCATGTGATTAGTTTTCTTAGGGAGGAGTAGAAAGGGGGCTGTTGAGATTCTGTTCTTCTTGTTGCAGATCTCGGCAGCATGTAATACCCATGAATTCAATCTCTACATTTTCAGAGGCTCTTCAAAATATCTGTGATAACTACTAGGCCATCACAATAGTCAAAATTGCATATATTACATGTTGATTGTAAAGAACTTCAAGAAAACTTGGAGGAAATGTCAATACTATTGTATTCCCTAATAAATCATAATCGAATTAGGTCGGATTTACTTATTGTAGAGATCGCACTTTTCATTAGGTGATGGGAAACGCTCGTGAAATTGCCTTAGTCTTAATGATCAGGTTCTGTATGTCACAACAAAACATGATATTAGAAATGGCACCTACATCTTAATAGACAAATAAAAGATATATGAATCTCGAAAAGAAATCTAAATCTAGAACAGTAGAATAGTACAAAAAGAATGATAACAATTAACATAAATCTGTGTTTTATTCCTTGTTAGATGCGGTGACATCATCGAGTCCGTCAACTCCGTCTCATTGGTTGATATCTCACATAAAGAAGCCGTCACCTTACTCAAGAACATACCACAGAGGGCGCAATTCACTATCGTTTCGTGGCCCGGTACCATTGTATAACCGTTGCTCTCCAATCCTCGCATGATGGGGATTGAAATTTGTGTGAAACATTCGTGATGACGACACCTCTGAAAAATATTTGAAACCCTTTGTGACTTGTGAATGACATCAAGGTGCAACTCACAGACCTTTAATAGCAAGGGACGATCTCAGAAGTGGCACCGATGTACGTGATGATGATACCAATGCAGTAGAACCAGAAACAATCGTGAAATGAACCTTCATAAATGTTGAGTGACATCAGAGTGCAAGCCACCATTATGTCATGGCCCGTCACCATCTTAGAAGTGGCACCATTGTGGACAGTCTTAGAGGTGGCACCATTGTACGTGATGACAATGATGATACGGTCAACCAAGAAACTTTAGTGACATGAAACCTTCATGAATTCGTGACATCAAAGCACAAGCCACCATCGCGTTGTAGCCCGGCACCATCGTATAGCCTCCATGCTCCAATCCTCAATGGACGAGGATTTCAGGATTGGAATTCTTATATTATGCACGTTCTCTTTGTCAGGGGTTTTTATTTGCGGGATTTAAGAATTGGTGTAGGGTCACGAATCAGGTGGCAAAACATTCAAAAACATGCATCTTATGTATCTTGTTTTAATTATCGCAGAAAAGAAGAACTTGCAAAAATGTAAGCGTCCTTCGTGTCCTTAAAAATATTGGTAAGGGGAAGATATATATTGCATTTAGCAGTAGTATGGAAGATGGTCGAAGCTGATATAAATTATTTAATTTCATCTGTGAAAAGCAAGAAAAGGAAGAATTTACTCGGTAAAGGAATTGATTTGTCATTAGTGCTACAAAGGAATTCACTTCACCACTCATGTATTTATGTGTCATGCATAATTTATATTCAATTCAGTCCCTACAAATTGCTCCTAAATACTTAAGTATGTGGTGTCTTACTCTGTATGTCTTAATAGATATTTTACAAATTATTGGACAGGTGAAAAACTTGCCTAAGGCCTGCCCGGCATGGCAGCATTTAATTACATGGAATGTCATGTATAAATTCCAAAAGAATTGAATGATTTATCAACCCAGCTTCTTTCAAAGCTAAACGAGCATTATGTTATATACTTTAACAATGAGTTAATGTATTTCTAGCAATGAACACATATTGTATCCTGTTATTGGAATATATACCGATAAAATGAACATTTGTCTCGAACATAGTAGCAATATTTTAATGTGCAGGTGGCGCGTATTGCTCTTTTGTATTTCGGAAATTCCTATTTGTTTGCAAACTGTTCTGTTCAGTTGTGCTTAAAAATGCATATTTTGTTGTCATTTGGTGTATTTCTGCTTACATTTATACCCTGTACGCCAAATGGTGGTATTTAAACATTTCTTTTGCATACATGTATGTGCCTTTATATGTTATTACTATTACTTGAGTATGTATGTGTAAGTCTATGATTAAGCCAATGGATGCAGATCAATTGTACTTCTTTAAACAAAAAAACTGCTTTTTGCGAGGACATGGTGTAAAATATTACAGATATTTAGATTTAAAAAAATCCAGAGCCAGAAGGGCGTAAATTTAGTGTCGAGGTTGTGGACCATCGTTCATGCCACATGTTTCTGTAGTACCAAAGCAAATGTTTGTGGACAGTGCATGTGAATTGTAGCAAGACTGGGCCAATTTTGTTGTAGTATGATTATTACAAAACCTTATAGTATACACCAGTACTTATGTGGTACATGATCACCTTTACGGATAGCTTCAACGCAGTTTCTTTCATAATGCAATTGCATGACCAGAACTTAACTTTTTCTTCAATCCCATCCCTCCCTCAAAAAAAATATGAAGGGCCGGTATTCAATTCAATAGTTAAGTTAGAAGTATGAGTATTTCATTTAGCTATTGGCTTTATATATAAGATACTTAGCCAATGTTGATATTCAGTTCAAGCTTTTTGCTAAGTATATATGTTACCCTACATTTCAGACAGCTCCCTACCAGACTTAAGCCAATTATTTGGAGGCCTTGATTGGCAGGCATATGGTTTTCTAAAGCATGACATCACTTGCGCACAATTATATTAGCGCACATTTAAGGCGACTCATCAGTAAGTATGTTGCCGTACTTTGATTGCGAAAGCAATTTGCATAGATGTGATCTGAATACAAGGTAAGACATTTTAGTTAGCTTACAAAAAAAGGTATATAAATGTTATCTAAAAAAAAGGTAAGGAACTGCATCCCGGCCCTGGTAAATAAAGTTGTGTGTGTTAAAATGGTGCAATAGGTGGAAGTTAGAGGGATCATTATAATTTATGCAGACTTTTGGTTGAGTTTCTAATAATTTTTTTGTTTGTTTGATGAGTTATTTTTCCATTGCAAAATAGGTGAACCTGTTAGACTGCTACCAGAAGTAGAGAGATTTAAATGTAGTTCTGTAATGGGTGTATATTTCTATCCCCGCAGTGCTTATAAAAATATCAGAACAACAACCAAACAAACCAAAACGACATAGGAAATATATGAGAATTGGTCTACACCCATTTACAGATAACTTTGTTATAAAGAAATTTCCTATAACAGACTCTTGTTTACAATAAGATTATCTGAGTTGCCTGTTTCTTTGTTATTTTATTTTTCAAATCTGTTATATATAAAGGGTTCAATAATAATATCATATCCTTTTATATAAAATAATAATAGTTATGCTTGGGTTCCATTGAAGTAGGAAAACCAAGTGCACATGTGTAGATTTTCATTTTCTCCCTCAAGAGTTGTAGAGAGCAGGACAATTAGACTCTTTAAATAAGATACTTACAAGCAGTGATGTTTAAAAGATCTTGTAAATTCTGCTTATCATATTCAATATCTGGGGCAAGTATTTTAGAGACTTTGAGTTTTTAATCTTATTGAGAACCCATACCAAACAGTGGCGAAGATATGCTTTAACCCTATTTAGCCCGGGGGGGGGGCTTTAGAAGCCCCCCCCCCCTCGACATTTTTTGCGATGATTTTTTAACGCAAGAAAATCTTGCACTGAAATTTTGTGACTTTTTTCTTTCGAGTCTTGCGCATCTTTTGAAAGAAATTTTTCGAAAATCGGACCTACCATTACAAGGTCACGTGTCCTTTTGTCTTTGCATGTCAGCCCGAAAATCGCTCATTTTTGTGATTGTATACAAAACATATGGAAATCTCATTTTTCAAATAAAGAGATAAAACATTGGTTATTTGGTCTTGTTTATAGTTAAGGTGTTTATTTTGGGGTCAAAAATAGTTGAATTATAGTTGGAAATGAAATAAAACAACAAAACAATAAAATACATAAGTTAAAAAACAAAGAAATACATAAGAAATTATCAAAACAATAGATAACATAAGGAATAACCCTGGTTTTTCATTTTTGTGTTGTATTATTATTCCAAATGGTCTAACAAATATATGTAGTGAGAAAGAATGCTTAAATATGAATAATGTCTGATTTATGGGAAAAAAAAATGTGAATTTGATGGCCTTATTTGCATAAATTACCATAAATATGCAAATGAGTGAATTTTTCAAAAAATTGAAATTACCATAGTATTCTATACACTTCACTTGACATGTATGCAAATTTTCACGGCGATCGGTCGTTTCACGGCCGAGATCATAGGGGGGGGGGGGGGGGGGGGGGGCCTTCGAAGCCCCCCCCCCCCCCCCCCCCCCCCCCGGGCTATGCAGTTTCAAAATAGCCCGGGCTAAATAGGGTTAAGGATATACAATAGTCTATTATTATACATTGTGTTGTAGGTATGAAAGCAATTACTTTAATATGCCAATATTTGTAAATATTCTTCAGTATCGCTAAACTTTATCAAAATTCTATTCATGTATTTATTTTCAACAGCAAAGTGCTTGGTCTTCGTGACTTATGGCCATGGCGACTGGTTACATGGCCTGGCTGTTAAACATTTTAAAGAGCAACCTTAATCTATTCTGTCATTCCATACATGAGTATTTTGGACAATTAAGGTGTTGTAAAATCTTTAAAAACTTGCCAGAATTTAATTTTGTAATGTAATCAAATTGAATTACATACGTCTGTTTTAAAGTGCCTCATAACTTATTAATTCATTAACCTGTTAAGAATATTTGCATTTCAACAGTAATAATGCAAATTACATTACCTGTTGCTAGATAAGGCAAGTCATGTTTAACCAATCAGTGACAACTAAGATATGTAATTAGCGATATGCAATGTAACAGGTGAATATATTAGCTCATCGATAGGTTAAGGTGTATACATTTTAATACATTTTGACAAATGGTCTATTACATTATCGGAATGCATCAACATTGACTAAAACACCTCCTTTTTCCATTTTTTTCTCGAAATGTAGATGCAGTGTAGCTATCTTTGAGAACATTAATTCCCAGAACTAAATATCACTTTCATTTGACAGTTAAGCATGAAATGATTATAACATAGGTTTAAAGAAATGTTGAGAGACGATTTAACCGTTTTCAAAGTATCACGCAAAGTATAGTACTTTCAAATATATTGCAGGGAATGTGCTAGCTAAGTAGAAGAAAACATGAGTTTTTTGAAATAAAAAAATCTATTGCAACGTTGATGCTTTAACTGCTTTTAAAGGGAATGAAAATGCAAAACCAAAGTAGATTTGCTTTTCCAAAAAATATAGGAAGAGGAGTACTACTTATAAGATGGATAGTTGCTTTACATAATTGGCAGAGATCCCAGAAAATCAACCGGATACAAGTTAGTAAACTGTAATGTCAAGATTCAACCTCATTATTCAATTCAAATTTCTGAGTTCTGTATAACCAAAATCTAACAAAATCTATTAAATAATCAAAATATGGCCATTATTGAAAGCAGTTGAATGCACTGAGCTATTGAAACTACCTTAGCTAAAATGAATGAGGATGAATATTAGCCATTTAGGATTTAGGCATGGTGAGCAATTTGTGGGAGATCAATATTAATGGATTCATGGCGACAATTGTAAATAGAAATAATTTAAAGATCATTTTTTATACATCTCTTAGACTCCATATGGATATATGAATGGTGTACATACTATTGGATACTTATTTGTTCATATGTTTAAGTCTAAGTTTCTCCATTATGTATAATTGCTCTATAGACCAAAATGGCATTACATTATGATGCCGAGTGTATTGGTTTACAATGTCATTGTGAAATGTAAAGAATAAATACATATCAATGAAAATACATTTTTCTTACTATTTGCACTTATTTGGTTGAATTCAAGGTTCCATGAACATTCAGATATCATCATTATGCAATTTCTATCCCCCACCCCAGGCACCCCCTCCCCCTTTGACTCGATTCTATGTGAGCCAAGGGAGACTTGGAGTACGAAAATGGTTGTCCAGAAACAAAATGTCACACATGTGAAATAGGAACTAAAAAGGAGTATGAACTTATGTGTGCAATGTAACTGTTTTTTGTTTGGTAATTTATAGTTTTTCCTCTTTTTTTGTGTTGTCTTGTTTTGCTTTGTGTGCCGTTCGATTCTTTCGTGGGTCACGCTGACAGACTCTTGGTGTTAGAATACTGGAATGGACGAGTGCCCTCTTTCGTTGATAAAGTTTATTAGAATTTGCTTCATCCCATGCAAGATGCTGGAATAAGCCTTCAATCGAGTAATACAAGGGATTAAGGGATTCAAATGTTTCGCGTCACCCCAATCCAAATTTCCTCAAAGAAAATTTGTTTTCCATCCCTCATATATACATAGACGTCCGGGGACATTTTCACGTAAGGGATGTGAGGGCCACTTGCCCGACAAAAATATCTAAATCTTAAATGTTGCAAACATGTTATTTAGTGATCAATACATATTAATTGACAGATAAGTTATATATTCGCTCATCTCGTTGCCTGGAATCATCCCGATATATCTTTTTTTTCCTCCAAAACGTGAAGCGAACGAAGGGGAACAAGTTTGTTGTGGTATAAAATTTGTTTATTAAAAAAAATGGTTATATTCGGGCACCGAGGTGCCCGAACCATCTATAAAATGTTATTGCCTCGTCAAAATCTTGTGTCGACTAATCTTTTGTTTTTATGATGTAGACGTTATTCCAAAATGTTTTAATATAACTAAAATATTCTCACACATCCACATATATACGCAGCCACATCCACAAATATACGCAGCCACATCCACATATATACGCAGCCACATCCACATATATATGCACCCACGTCCACATATATACGCACCCACACCAATACCTATAATCACCTACACCCATACCCACCACACCCATACCCATACCCACCCACACCCATACCCACCACACCCATACCCACCACACCCATACCCACCATACCCATACCAACCCACACCCATACCCACCCACACCCATACCCACCACACCCATACCCTCCATACCCATACCAACCCACACCCATACCCACCCACACCCATACCCACCATACCCATACCCACCACACCCATACCCACCAGGCCCATACCCACCACACCCATACCCACCACACCCATACCCACCCACACCCATACCCACCACACCCATACCCTCCATACCCATACCAACCCACACCCATACCCACCCACACCCATACCCACCATACCCATACCCACCACACCCATACCCACCACGCCCATACTCACCCACACCCATACCACCACACCCATACCCACTACACCCATACCCACCCACACCCATACCCACTATACCCATACCAACCCACACCCATACCCACCATACCCATACCCACCACACCCATACCCACCACACCCATACCCACCATACCCATACCAACCCACACCCATACCCACCCACACCCATACCCACCATACCCATACCCACCACGCCCATACCCCCACCAGGCCCATACCCACCACGCCCATACTCACCCACACCCATACCACCACACCCATACCCACCACACCCATACCCACTATACCCATACCAACCCACACCCATACCCACCCACACCCACATCCATACCCACCCACAACCATACCCACCACACCCATACCCACCATACCCATACCAACCCATACCCATACCCACCACACCCATACCCACAACACCTGCCCATACCCACCCACACCCATACCCACCCACACCCACACTCATAAACCCGTACAAACACATCATGCAAATCTAAATAGAAAGTGTAAAAGAAATAACAATTTTTCATTGATACCTCTATGCTAGAAAACTGCAAAATATTTAGGGGTTTTCATAATTATTTAATTAATCAGTGTATCATGATTATTCTGTTTGTGCCAATGCGGCACTTTGTATACTATGTGTTTGGCGCCACCTATTTTGACAAAGTGACAACAAATGTGTTCACGATGGCCTACGTGTATGACCTGCAGTTTTTCCTAGCGGCTTGTGATAAGGAATGTTTGTTCAATCGGTCTGTTTATGGTAATATCAGCTATCATGTCGTTAAATAGTTTATGATTGCTTACCTCCTGCGATATGTAAGTATTGACTGATAAAGCATTGGAGTCTTTTAGGAGATGGTGTCAACGTACAATGAACCTTACACAGTCTACTAGGAGAACTGGAAGGTGCAGGCGTCCAGAATTACAAAATAAAGTAAATTCCATCACATAAAAAAATTAGCAATTTTCCTATTTTAATTCAAAGGGATCAAATGTTTAACGCTGATTAAATTGTTGCATATTTTTAGGAAAATATTACAATTCGTCCGTATGAATGTCGTCTAAGATTTTGTTTAAAGAAGAAGAAAAGAATAGAAGAGGATGGAGAAGAAAGAAAGACAGTGATCAAATAAGAGGACAGAGATTTATAAGATATAGAGTAAAAGAGAAAGAAAGGGTAGTATTTTGAGAGTTAAAGAGAGATAAAGAGAAAAAGGAAGAGGGAGAGGGGGCGGGGTTAGAAGTAGAAAATGATTATATATGTATACACCAGCACATATAGACACATACCCAAACGGAACCAAACACCTATGTCCATACCGATCAACACCGACGTACTCATCTTCAACATACAAATACAAAAATGTTAATGAAATAACAAGTCTTAAATGATATAACTAGTATGCTAGAGTTATGGAATATGTTGAAGAGTTATCATAATTACTGAATTTCCAGGGTATCAATATGTTTCTTTGTGTGCCAAGAGCAATCTATGAGGATGGAACTTTTGGAAAACAATGTGTTTGGCGCCATCTATTTCATTCAAGTGACAACGTTGGTTATCATGGTGGCCTACGTGTATGACCTGCAGTCTCTATCATAGGCTTGTGATAAGGAAAGTTTGTTAAACCGGGCTGTTTATGGTAAAATCAGCTATCATGTCGTTAAATATTTTATGATTGCTTACCTCCTGCGATATTTAAGTACCTACTGATAGAGATTTGGAATATTTAAAGAGATTAAATCTCTTAAACGACTTCATATTCTGTGCTCATAAATTATACAAAATTGTGTCAACTTACAATAACCTTAACTACACACAATACTAGGAGGACTGGAAGCTGCAAGCGTCCATAATTACAAAATAGAATAAATTTCAACACATAACAGGATTGGTAATGATTGTAATACAGTGAATAATTTAAAAGGAATTTGAAGAAGAATATCACATCGCTAATCTCAACGGTAAGAATGATAGTTTTTGTAATTCATTTCTTCAATATCATGAAGTGAGTGTTCAAATAGAAATGTGTCAAATCCAACGGAGGTGGTTGGCTGAAGCCTACGTAAGTGTTTAAGTGTCCCTCTTATGTGTTATAGTCGCAGGCTATGTTACAGTGGGGGAAAAATATGTCCATCGGATAGGACGTAAAATGGAGGCCCCGTGTACAGATGAGTGACGACCTATGCACATACACAAAAACCAAACAACACTGCACTATTCATATATAAGAGTAGGGAGAAGGCCCCTTGAAAATCCCGATCAATTGTACTAGGACGGGATGATAAACTATCAAAGTAAAGTTAAATTCCTTTACTATTTTTTCAATATATTTATTTTCACATTTGAATAAAAAGAACAATCACAATGGCAATTACATATACATTGAAAGAGAAAGTAACAAGTAATAAACACTCAAGTATTCAAATGTGGGGGCATTTGAAAAGACCACAGGCCTATCATATGTATTTGAAACAAACAAAGAAAAAACAAACAAAGCACCACAACGGCATTCCCAATAGTATTTAAAAGGAACATTACATATTTTTCAATACTAGATATTAGATACTTTTTTTGCTAGATGGGGTTTCCCACTCCTTCACTACCATGCCATTACGTCAAGGGCACCATCTGTTTTTAAATACTTTTAATGACGACATGTCTTTCAACATCGCGTGCATTTTCACTTAAAGTAGAATATATGTGTTGTTGGAATATATTCCTGATATCATATCTCCGAGATAAGAA